>NW_006297819.1:751971-811544 GCF_000327345.1 Myotis davidii | reverse complement strand
TAAGGGCTGTTTTCAGGCTGGGACTGAAGCTCCCAACCGCTCCTTTTTTTCTTTTATTTTTTTTTAATTCTGGGCCAGTTTTAGCTCTGAGGCCTTGGCTGCTGAAAGCAGGTATCTGATTTGTTTGGGTTCTATAATTGAAACACTGTTTCAGCTCCAGCTCTGAGATCCCAGCTGGCTGAAAGCAGGTTTCTGGGGTTTTGTTTAGCTTCTATATTTGTAACAATGTTTCAAACTGCAAGCTCAGAGGCCGTCAAGGCAGGCGGGGAACATTTGTTTCCTCAGTCACTGAAGTAAGCAAGCCTCATGTTCGCTTCAAGCTGCCTGGCTGCTGGCCGCCATCTTGGCTGTCAGTTAATTTGCATATCACCCTGATTAGCCAATGAGAGGGTAGTGGATGTACAGCTAATTACCATGTTTCTCTTTTATTAGATAGGATGTCTCAATAAAGCTACTAATCCACTTGTTTTTTTACAATGATTATACTTACTATGTAAAGCAATTTGAAGAGAAATTATATCTGAACAATACTGAGTCTTCTTACCAATCTCCATTTATTTAAAGTTCTTTAATTTAGTTTGGCAATGTTTTGTGGTTTACAATGTATATGAATGACAGATATTTCTTTATGTTGTCATATTGTTTGGGCTGGGGCCTCTATTATAATGTTGAATTAAAAAATGCAGAACAGCCCTGGCTGGCTTGGCTTAGTGGGTAGAGATTTGGCCTGCAGACTGAAGGGTCCCAGGTTCGATTCCAGTCAAGGGCATGTACCTTGGTTGCGGGCACATCCCCAGTGGGGAGTGTGCATGAGGCAGCTGATCGATGTTTCTCTCTCATCGATGTTTCTAACTCTCTATCCCTCTCCCCTCCTCTTTGTAAAAAATCAATAAAATATATTTAAAGAAAAAAATGCAGAACAGATTTTTTTCCCTTTTTTTATTATCTTACATGGAAAGCATGTAGTCTTTCACATTAAGTACATTGGTCCCTCTAGGTTTTTGTAGATTTTCTTTACCATGGTAATAACCTTCCACGCCAGTTTGATGAGTGTTTTTATAATGAATGTTGAGTTTTTGCAAATATCATTTGCACTCAATGGGCTGATCATATGCTTTTGATTTTTAAATGATGAATCAAATTTATATTCTGTCCATAGATCCCATTTGCTCATAATTTATGATTTGTCTTATATATTGTTAATTTGTTTGTTGCTAAAATCTTATTAAGAATTTTTGTAACTACATACATGAGGATTGCTCATCTGTAGTTTTATTTATCTGTAATATCTTTGACTGTTTTTATATCAGAATAGCATATACCTCATAAAATAAACTAAGTAACATGTTTTCTCTCTTCTGTTTTCTAGAAGAACTTGTGAAGATAGGATTTATGTTTTTATTTTTCCCAAAGCATTTAGTTGAATTCCACCAGTGGAAGGAACCATGTGGATTTGGAGTTTTCCATTTTGGAATTTATATACTATATGCAATGTAATACAATGGTGAGTATTTGTATCTAAGCATATTTAAACTAGAAAAAGTACAGTAAAACTATGATATCAAGTATAAAAATGGTACAGCTGTGTGGTGCACTTAGCATGAAAGGAGCTTGCGGGACTGGAAGTTGCTCTGGATGAGGCAGTGAGTGAGTGGTAAGTGAATATGAAGGTCTAAGATGTTGCTGTACACTATGCAGGCTTTATAAACTGGACTTTATGAAGATTTTAATGTATACTTAGTCTACATTAAATTTATAAAACAATATGAGATTAAATCAAGCACAAGAGAAAATGATGCTGTCTAAAGATGTGGTGAGTACAAATGGTATGAGGCTGCTGCTGGTGTAACACAGCATGCTCTTTTGCAGCAAACTTTCTTTTTATATATAAGTAGAAAGAGCACACTCTAAAATAATAATCAAATAGTATAGTCTAGTAAAGACATAAACCAGTAACATAGTTGTTTAGTATCATTGTCAAGTATAATATGCTGTACTTTTATATGAATGGCAATGCAGTAGGTTTGTTTACATCAGCATCACCACAAGCACGTGAGTAATGAATTCATTGAGCTATGCTGTTAAAATGGCTATGACATCACTAGGTGATAGGAATTTTCAGCTCCATTATAATCTCATGGGACCACCATCATATATGCGGTCCATCATTGACGAAATCGTCATTTGTGGCATATGACTGTACTCCATAATTATCCTTTTAATGATCTTCAAGAATGATCTAAATCAGCGGTTCTCAACCTGGGGGTCGAACGACCCTTTCACAGGGGTCGCCTAAGACCATCCTGCATATCAGATATTTACATTATAATTCATAACAGTAGCAAAGTTACAGTTATGAAGTAGCAACGAAAATAATTTTATGGTTGGGGGTCACAACATGAGGAACTGTATTTAAAGGGCCAGAAGGTTGAGAACCACTGATCTAAATGATCTTCAAGAATGTCACCTCTCTCACTTTAATTACTGGAATGTCTTCTCTCATTTTATTTCCTAATCAGTCTTGCAATAATTTTTCTTTACCTCTTCCATTTTATTTAACTTCTCAAAGAACAAACTTCTGACTCCACTGATTTTTCCTTATTATTTTTCTGACTATACTTTAATCAATCTATGCTCTTTATGATTTATTTTCCTCTGCTTACTTTGTGTTTAATTTGCCATCACTTTCTAGTTTCTAAGATGAAGGCATAGGCTATTGATTTGAGACTTTTCTACTTTTCCCTGTAGGTATTTGTACTAGATCTCTAATGCTGTGTAACAAATTACCAGAAAACACAGCAGTTTTAGAACATTAATTTTTTCACAGTGTCTACGGGTCAGGAATGCAGAAATGGCATAGGTAGGTGGCTTTGCCTCAAGGTCCTTCATGAAATGGCTGGAACTGTAGTCTCACTTGGAGGTTCAGCTCAGACAGAATATAGTTCCAAGCTCTCTCACATGGTTCACAGGCTCTGAAGCTTTGCTGGCTGTTGGCCAGAGACTTGTTTTTCGCCAGGTGACACTTACTCTCCATAGGCTGCCTAGTGAACTTATGGCAAGGCTCTGGCTTCTCACAGAGCAAGTGAACTGAAAGTGAGAATGTCCATGCCAGATGGCAATTGCAATCTTTTCATTATCTAATCTCATACATAATACGACACATCATAGTTTCTGTCATATTCTGTTTACTAAGTCTATCATACCCTCAACAGCAAGAGAATGAAGATATTTCCCTTTAAAGAGAGGAGCATAAAGCATTTTGTGAAATTTTTATAACAACCATAGTCCAAATTTTTTAAAAAATCTTAACTTTCCTTCTACATTCTTCCTCTCCCCACCTCCCAGATGCCCCATTTCTTTGTCAAATCAGCTCTAAGTTCAGAATCTTGCCACTTACATCAGGGCAAATTGTGGATATTCAGACTTGGTTACAGAAGGTGTAACTGAATTTGAGTGTATGGTGGCCAAGTTTATTTGGTTGCCTGCATCAGAGCCAGTCTACCATTGCCCGGCCAGTAGGAAATACTTCTCTGGAGCACAGGTAGGCCCAGGTTGGCAGATAGATGGTCTGAGGGCATCAAAACCGTGGAACCTGCTTGTAAGTACAGTAATGAAAGGCCTGAGGTACAGTGCTCATTTCAGGAATACCACAGTGAGGTGTTCACTGGGCCTGGGCGAGGGCTACCAGTTTACTAAGGCATCATCTCTCCCATCCTTCAGTTTTGCAATGAGATTGTTTTTAGGGTTGAGTCCCATACTGGCTTAGAGTCTGCACGCATTTACAATGGCCTGACCTTTGAGTAAGAGGATGAATCCTCAAATGGTGATTCCTTGGTGTGATGTAGTATCTTTTATCCACAGATCCCCAGAGGCCTTCCTTCAATGGTTTCTATTAACACTCTCAGTTTAATGTCCTCTAGGCCAGTGGTCGGCAAACTCATTAGTCAACAGAGCCAAATATCAACAGTACAACGATTGAAATTTCTTTTGAGAGCCAAATTTTTTAAACTTAAACTATATAGGTAGGTACATTGTTATTAACTTAATTAGGGTACTCCTAAGGCTTAGGAAGAGCCACACTCAAGGGGCCAAAGAGCCGCATTTGGCTCGCGAGCCGCGGTTTGCCGACCACAGCTAGGCGAATGGTTTGGGCAGTGTCATAAACATCCCTACCTACATGTGCCGCTGGGCGTAATGCAGTAGGAGCAAGAAGAAACAAAATCAAAAGCACATTGGATGAGAAAGACAGTGTCCTTCCTCCTGCAATGGCCCTCCAGCACCCTCTTCTCTTAAAATTCAACATCTTGCTTTCTACATAGAAAAAATGCTTAAAGGATCAATCTCCATTATTGTAGATTATGAAAGGTGAATTTTTATCCAAGAGGCAATAAGTTGACAACTGGCACAAATAATATATGCAACTTATGTTGGAATTATGCTAAAATAAAAATATCAGTGTGGTTGGTCTTAAGGAGAGCCTGATTTCTAAGAACTGAACTCTAAACACAGTTTCCTCTGTTATATCTGGTCAGGCTGGGTTAGGTCCAAATCACATCAACTATCCTAAAGAAAATAGTTATTTACTCTGAAAAATACAAAAACAGTTATCTAAGAGTTTTGGAGAGGAAAAATTAGGAGTCACATTCTGAAAAGGAGTTAAAACTTGGCAGAAGGTATCATCACAGGGTTATTTTTCAAGAGCAGATCTTATTTTGGCCTGAGAGCAGGTCACAGTCGCATCCCCATAAAGGACAGTTATAGAAAGAAAACAGAGTTTGGAGCAACCATAGAAGATCTGAGAAACACAGTCAATAATTTAGATTGAATTGATATTTATAAGAATAGTATAATTAACAACTTCAGAATATACATTTTTTTGGAGTTTACATGGTACATATGATCAAGATAGAGCATATCCTGGGGCATGACACAAGTCTCTATAAATTGAAATGAGCTAATATCATACAAAGTATGATATTACCACATTGTGTTCCATTACCACAATGGCATTAAATTAGAAGTCAATAGCAATAAGATTCTATCCCATAAGAAATTGAATGACACACACCTAAATAATCTATCTAGTCAAAAAGTAAATCACAGCAAACTAGAAAATATTCTCCACTGAATTATAATGAAATTACAACATACCAAAACTTATGAGATGCAGCAAAAGGAGTTCTTATAGGGAAATGTATTAATCTTGCATGATTATAATAAAAAAGAAAAAAGGTAGAAAAATCAATGACCTAAGTTTTCACCTTAAGAAGCTAGAAAAGTAGAGCAAAATAATATCACAGTAAGAAGAAGGAGAGCAATAATAAAGAAATTAACAAAAGAAAAAATAATATAAAATAATATATTGTTTCCCTTGTTGCCTCTGCAGCTGAAATCTTTAAGTTCCTTCAGTCTTTTATTTGTTTTCCCTTTGGCAATCTGGAGTTTCAATGCCTATGGTAATATTTTAGAAATCAGCCTAGATTTTGAGGATTTTTTTTATCAATATTTTTACCAACCTCCTTCTATAGTTCCCTACTTTGTGGAATTTATTAATTTCCAGCTATGGTGGCATCTCTAAACTCCTCAGGTTTTCAGTTTTCTGCCTGACCTCTATCTGCCATCACACTGTGTTGATTGAATAGTACCTTCAGAGCAAAGTTGTATAAATGCAGTGGTTCTCTTCAATTAAGAATCTCATTACCCAAGAAAGGGGTGGGGATTGACTGAGATGGCTGAAGGGATTAAGCAGAGAGGAAAAACAAAGACTCATGGACACAGACAACAGTATGGTGATTGCCAGAAGAAGCAGGTAGAGAGGGTAAATGGGAGATAAATGCTGATGGAAGAAGACTAGATTTGGGATGACAAACACACAATACAATACACAGATGATGTATTGTAGAACTCTATACCTGAAACCTGTATAATTTTATTAACCAATGCCATCCCAATAAGTTCAATTAAAAAGAAAGAATCTAATTGCTTTAGTATCTCCCTGTGTCTCCAGACTTTTCAGTCTCCATATCACCTTAAAACAGTTTTCCAACGTTTATTATTGTTTTAAGCATGGGAATTATTCTCACTGAAGATCCTCTGCCATTAACCAGAAGCTGAAAGTCCTCTACATAATTTTTATCTTCAGACAAACTAACATTATAGATAAATGCTTCTCAAATTTTAGTGCCCAAATGAATTATCTGGGAATTATGCTAAAAACGCATGTTTTTCTTTTTAATTTTTTTTTTTTTTATTTCAGTAAGTCTGGGTTGGGCCTAAGATGCTCCCTTTTTAACAAAGTGATATGGATGCTCTGTCCACAGACAACACTTTGAGTAGTGAGACCCTAGACTACTAACATAGTGAAGTATTGGCAGTAACTTTTAGTGTGATATCAGAATTTTAGAGTTTGAAACCACTGGGGTTAACACTGTTGTTAATGAAGAAGCATTGTGATTGGAAATTCTTATTTTCCTGGGCCAAGGGATCTGAACAAGTGTCAGTATTGATAAAACCTACCTCTATCTTGTTAATGCTAATGGATTAAACAGCACTATAAGCCTGGTTATCTGTTAGCCAATTAAGATAGGCATTGAACTTGTCTTTATAGCATATTTATTGTGATTGGAAATATTGATGTATTCCATGTTAAATACTGGCCAATATATCAAGAACACAATTTTGCCCTGGGCAGATTCCAAAAACAACCACTACAAACACATTTTTAAAAGGACAGTTGCTAACTTTTCTTCATAAAAAAAACAAAAAACAAATGGACCTATATCTGAATGGGTGATAACAATGAAACTTCATCCAGGGAACTGAAAGGAAGTTATCTCTAGTCTGATAATAACCATTGTTAGTCACTACCACAGGCAGTTATCTTTAGATAACCCCTTCCTTGGCTCACCAAACCCAGCCATTAAATTGTACAGATTTTTTTATCTTCTAAGTAATACCCCAATCCAAATCCTACCATCTTCACCCTTGCTATCACTGCCCTAATTTAAATGTTGAACACATCTCATGTCTGCTATATCTTTTTCCTCAGGTCTATGGCTAACTCTGCTTCCCAAGTATTCTAGTTAGTCCCCTCCTTAAAGCATCTGCAGTATAATGGTCAAGATACTCATGGTGACCTAGGAGGCACTCCGTGGGCTAATCTCTGCCTATCACTATGGTTTTTTTTCCCCATGAGTCCTTTCCTCCCAAATTATATTTCAGTGACAGAAAGCATTTTTACATATAGAGTTTAGTTTTATAGTTATACTTCAGATAAATCAAACATTAGCGATGACTGGTTTGGGACTAAGAAGCACCACTATGAAATAAAGACATGACACTCTTAAGATCAAATACTTGACTATGTTAGCAGTCTAGAGCCTCAGTACTCAAAGTAGTATAGCATGGCTAAACTTATACTGACCATGCTGTTTCTCCCCATTCACTGGCTCTATTTGGAATATTTTTTTTTCATATCCCTACCAAAATCTTGCACCTCTTCCTCTGGATAAGTCTTAATTTCCTTTTAGACTTAACTCAGTTGTTACCTTCTCCAGGAAGCCAACTAGATGCTACTGCCAAGTTCCCTGGTGTACACCTGATGCCCTGGGGATATTTTTACTATCAGTGTATCATATGTAAATAAACTATCTCTTTTTCTTTTTGCCTTTTTTCTTAAAGTGTAACTTTTAGGTCAGTCTTAACATCTTTTTCATCTTTGTATGCTAAGAGTTCAGCCTAATGACTGGCGTTAAGTTAGAGGTCACAAATGCTTGATAAATATATTAATGAAGAAGTTCTCTTAATTATTTAAACAATGGTATCAGAGTTTTTCTGGTTTTAATTTGAGAAATTGCCTTGATCAACTCTTTTGAGTGTGCAAGGAGTAAAATGATAAGGGCATGGTCTAATAAGAGAGGAGATAATTAAACTACCCTTCAAGAGAAGTAAAAAAGAATTTGTGGTACAGTGAGCAGAAAAGGACGAAAAGAGGAACGAGAGAAGGCTGAATAATGTGATGGGAGGCTAGAGTCCAAAGCCTGGGGAGACAGATAGAAAGAAATTCCATGGGGGCAACCAGGCAAAATGCTAAAGACAAAGAAATTATTTATGAGCCTTCATGCTTTTGCAGTTCTTGAGTTTCATGAGCATCTATCATTGAAATCCCCCAACTTGCATGCTTATCATCCTATTTGTGCTTCTCTCCATTCCCAGTTTATTGATTAACCAATATTTATTTATTCTGTATTTCTATGTGCTAGTTATTGTGGTTGGAACTATGGATATCATTTTGACCTGAATATAGTCTTGCTCTAAAATGCTCAGTATACTAGGAAATAGAGAGGTAAATAAACAGGCAGTTAAATATGCTATTATAAATATTACCAGTGGACTAAAAATGAACTTTCTTGCCCCAGCCTGTTCCCCCTTCCACAGGTCAGGAATTTATAAAAAAAGCCAGATTCTAGTGCATTTGTATTTGGAAAGCACCCAACCGAGCTTCCCAGAGAAAGTTGTTGGTTTTCATTTTGTTCATACATTTATTATAGTCATCAACACAACTCATAATCTCCTCTTGGTGGACTTCTCTCATCATACTACCCACCAAACAGATGATTAGGAAAGGTAACTCAGTCATTTCCACTGTGTTATACATGAGAAGGGTTCTTGACATCTTTTTTTTAATGTGAAATTTTATTTGTATTTATTTATTTATAAATGTATCTTTATTGTTGAAAGTATTACAGATGTTCCCCTTCCCCCATTCACCCCCTTAAACCAGCTCCTTTACATCCTAAAAATGAAGCTCAGAAAATTTTTTCTCATAAAGCATTTTTACATATAAAGTTTAGTTTTATAGTTATACCAGGTATTTCAGATAAATTAAACATTAGAGATGATTTGTATACTGGTTTTGGGACTAAGAAGCACCACTATGAAATAAAGACATGACACCCTAAAGTCCAAGGAAATTGTTTATAATGCATTTATAGTCAGATACTTGTATATCTCAGTTTTACATAGTGAGAAAACTTACAATCAAAGTTACCAAGTAAATTTTGATATTTTTTTATAGTCTTTATTTAAAAATACTATTTTAAATGGCTTATATTAATGACTGGGTAAAAGTAAAATAACTTAACAAATAAGAGGTAAAATAAAACATTTGTTCCATAAATTACCTAAAGCTATCTGAACAAAGCAAGATTATTTCACAATCCATGACTCAGTATACCTTTAGGGTAGGAACACAGAAAGCTCAGCAGCTCTGGCTCATATTGATGAGAAAGTTAAGCCACTGGAATATTAATGTAAGATAAAACGAAGAGAGAATGAGATACTCTAAAAAGACCCAATAATTTTTTTTAAAAGATCATGAAATTGTGAACCCTTAGACAAGAATGCTCATGTTAATGCTAATAAAAATTAAAGTCTTCTTCAAACTATTTCTCGGCCAGGGTCATAGTTAATTATATATATACTCTAACATAGAAGTAGGGATCTCCTCAAGGTGACCAAGGGTTCAATTTGTCATGCATGGGATTTAAAGTGAAGCTGTATCTGCAAAGCTAAAATTCATGACTCATGTACAACTACTTAGTCCTCTATCTTAAGGGACCCAGATTTCCACCATTTCAGAGCACGAGCTGCCATGCCACTCTTGTTTTTACTCATTTATTTTTCATTCTGCTTCATATGGCTTATTGGAAAAAGAAGGAAAATTAACTATAATGTAAGGTAAATTCTGGGAGGACAAAGCATTGGGGGTATATCCTACTGTATCCACTATTACTGCTATCAAGGTATACCTCTCTAGACTAAGTTCTTTGAGAGAGTAACTCAGAAGAAATAATTTATAAAGAAATACTGAAAATAATGCTGCTTCTCTGGTTTTGCCTCCTCATAACATACACTAGAATCGATTCTCTGAATATCAAATGTGCTCCAGATATTTACATATAGAAACAATAAAGTTGCGTGTTTTGTTTGTTTTTTTACTCAGAGTTTTAGGAGGATGAGAAATTTGATGAAAATGCTTGCACCCATAATCTGAAATGAGAACTGTGCAATTCCTTACATACCCAAAGAAAGTGAGTGTACAATGCTTTCTGAGAGTCCTTTCCATTCTCTACGTTAAGAAACTGGGAATGCCCCTTAAATAGTTTAGCGGAAGGACTGCATGGTCCAGCTGCAAGGCTCCCAAGTATGACAGTCTGCAGTGACCCTTTCCTTAATTCTGAGCTCCAATTATGACTTATCTCTTCAATACCTAAAATATAAAATTTGAGGACTAAATATTTATTGTTATTTTACAGAAGGTTTTGTTTGCCTCACTTCAATATGCTCCTCAAAAGAACAAGATGTGAGAAAAATGCTGCCTTTTTCCCATGTACATTGAAAAAAAATATATATGTGCTCTCTTTTACCATAATTTGTATTTTTGTGTGATCTGTGGTGATTAGATATATATTTTGTATCCACTTTGGAGGAAAAGTCCCTTCTGCTTGGATTCAATGACCTAAAATTTATGCCACAACATATAACCATGAATATCATTGGCTACCCTTGTGGTAGCAGTGGCTCAAGGAGTAGCTTAGTATCATTACTGTCTATTTTGGCAAGTCCACATTTATTAGGTTATAGAAAAATGAAAACAGAACATCCTGTTGAGGCAGAGGGGAATCAAGAGGAATGTCTAATATTCTGAGATCAATTAAAATGTGATGTAGATGTAAAAGATAACGACAAGAAATCTGATCTTGGAGCCTTAAGTTTCTTTGCCAAAAAGTTAAATGCAATCCTTGTAAGGAGCCTACATTATGCCGCATTTCCTGGAACAGATGAGAACCACAGGTGTAATAAATAAGTATTATAAATATTTCTACAGATTCTAAGAATCAGAGATATGTCATGGTGGTAGTTAGTGAGACCCTGCTTCAATAGAACAGATTTGTCTAGTATTGATCTATTTTTGTTGCTTTTTGTTGGTTTATTTGCTTTCCCATAATCCCTTCTCTTTTCCTTTGATAATAATAACTGTGCCTTCTAATGGTGAACCATTCCTCTCCCTCTCTTAGATCAGTGGTTCAAGTGGGACTAAAATTATTGCCTGCTTCCAAGGACGCTCATGCAACCTAGAATTGGGCAAACAGAGCATGACATCTCCTGGCTACAGTATCACTTTGGGAGACTTTTACTAGATGTCTGAGGAAAGAGGCACTCTCTCTTGCTTTAAGAAACCCCTGGAGTCATATTGGCTCCCATGTGGAGAGAGCCTGCTGAGCAAATCCAAGGAGTGGGGAGAGAGTGAGATCTGAAAATACCATTTGGCCTGAAGCCAGGTGTGCTGCAAAATTTTTCAGCAGTAAATAAATTCCATTTATTTTGTTTTTAACTTGAACTAGCTGAGTTGATTTCTGTAATTTGAATCTGAAAGAGTCATGGTTAGGACATTATGAGGCAAACATAGTTTTCTCCATTTCACTTCATCTTTGGAAGTTTAAATAAGTTACTCAAAACTATGCAACTAGGAAGTGGTTAGGAAAAATCAGAATAAAAAAATAATTGTAAAGTATGCTCTCTTTTAGGAACATATATCTGCTATGCTATGAGGAGCTTCCCCACATTTATTGACTATTACTCACTTCTGCTGACATGTACAGGGAATAAGAAACAAGGTCACCATTTTTATATTATAGCACTTTCACAATCATTAATTTATTTTGGTCTTCAATCTCACCACTCTATTCAATATTAAACTAGAGATCCTTGTCATTAAAATAAGGCAGGAAAATAAACATGCAAATCATAAAATTTGGGGAAAAAAGTAAAATTACCTTTATTCACAGATGACATAATCATATATGTAGAAAGCTATAAGGAATTTTAAAATAGCTATTACTACTAATAATTAACAGTAAAAATTATAAAAAACACACACAAATTTTGTGCAAACAAGCTATTTTCTACATACTAGCTACAAATAATCAGATAATTAATATTAAAATGACCATATACAATAACATCCAAAAACATGAAATACTTAGAATAAATTTAATAAAATATACACAAGACCTGTAAAGTGAAAGCTATTGCTAAAATAATTTAAATACCTTAGTAAATGGAGAGATCCATGGGTGAGAACACTAAATAGTAAAATGTCATTTTCTTTCAAATTGATATCTAGATTTATTGCAATCTCTATCAAATTTCCAGGAGACCTTATTTTTGTAGAAATTAACAAGCTGTTTCTAATATTTGTTTGGAAATACATAGACCTGGAATAGCCAAATTAATTTTTGAAAAGAAGAAAGAATTTTGAGGACTTTTACTACCTATTTTCAAGACTTACCATAAAGCAATAGTAACTAAGAAAGTGTAATATTGGCATAAAAAATACACATGTAGATCAATAGGACATAAGAGAGAGTCCAGATACAAACCTATGCATGCATAAAGAACTGTTTTTGGACAAAGGCACTACAATAATTCAATAAGTAAAGAATAGTCTTTTCAATACATTTCCAATAAATGTTATTGAAAGAACTGGTTATCTATATGGAAAAATGAATCATATGCTTACCTCATACCTTACACAAAATTAACCAGAAATGGATGATGGTTCTCAATACAAAAGCTAAAACTATTAAAAGTGTAGAAGAAAATATAGCCAAAAACCTTTTCAACCTTTGGAAAACAAATATTTCTTACAGACTACACTAAAAAGTTAAACCATTTTTTTTTTAAAAAAAGGTTAAATTGGACTTCATCACAATTAAAAATGTATGCTCTTTGAAAGTCACCATTAGGTAATTGAAAAGACAAGCCACAGAATGGGAGAAAACATTTGCAATAACCACAGCCCCATACACATTAAAAACCTTCCTATGTAGCCTTCAGAAAGTGCTTTTTCCCATTCTTTCCCACAAAGTTGTCAGACCTAATATCTAAGATATGTGCCCCCTTTTCACTCTGTCTGCTATTTGAAATGTAGTTAAGTACTGTTTCATATTTCAGATCAAAAAGAAAAGGTTGAGAAGTGATGTCTTAGAGGCATATCTTAAATAGTCCTTTGTATTCGAAGGTGTAGCTCAAATTGAAAAAAAAAAATTAGTTGGATAGTCTAAGAGCTGCGCACATGCTTCTGAGGATTCGGTTCTAGCTCTGACACTGGTTAGAGAACCCCTAAGGTCAATATTGGCAAAGAAGGCATGGAACCTTCAATAGGTCAACACAACTTTAAATGGCCTATGCAGACAAGCATCTTCTATAATTTACAGGTACAAACTAGAGCCGTTTATGCAAGCACAGAACCCTATAACCTATATTTAACCTCCGTTGAGAGAAACTAACCAATATTATACTTCTTACCAACCTTGGAAAGTGATTTTGCAACCAAGCTTTGATTTGATTCAGAAAAAAATATATTTAGCACTTAATACTCAAAGTGCTAAGAAAAAGATAAAACTTTTGCCATTCTTTGATGAGTTCTTCAGAAAGTGTTAAATGTGATCATTTAAAAATTAAATCTAGAACATGATTTTTCCTTGCTGAAAATCTTTCAATCACTTTAACACAATTGCCCAAATCGATACTTTGACTTATAACACCCTGTAAGTTCTGGCACCTGCTTATTTCATTATGCTTGTCTCATCACCCTCTTTCTCTTAATCTCTGCCCTTCAAAACATAGCATTTTTAAAATATTTTATTTCTTCAAATGAGTTACACTTCCTTCCACTTTGGGAAGATCTAACATTCTGCTACCTGAACCTACGGAGTTCCCATTCTCTACATCTCTTCCAACTTAACTACCAGTTATCCTTTAGACATCAACTGACTGTCTCTTCCTTACGGAATCCCAGAATGACATGCACATGCTCAATAAATATATGAGTGAATGAATGAAGGAATGAATGAATAAATAAAATTTCCCCAGGAACTCTCATTTCATTAAAGTCTTCCTGTATCTGCTTTTCATGTATTTTATTCTTTTCCTTTATGACAATGATCACAACAATAATTAATCAAATGTGAAGTTAGCTGTTTAATATCTGCATCCCCTGCTAGACTATAAGCTCTGTGGGGGTAGAGACTATGTCTGTGTTGTGTATTATTTACCATATTATCACCAGTGTTAATACATATTTGTTCCATTAAAATGTACCCATGATAGGATAGATATAAAGCTTTCATAATAAAGACTCTAATTTGACAGCCACAATTTGGCCAAGGTGGATAAACTTGAACTATCTTGACATTTGGTAGAAGTGTTATTTTACCAATGGGAAAACATCTGATAAAGTTTTAACTTATTTTCAATACAATTTATTATTTCAAAAGATAAAATCTGTAGTGAGAGAATAGTTAACTGAACCTAATAATAACACAGAAGTCTGATCGGTAAACTAGAAACAGTGTGAATCAAAGATGAAAATGGCTATGTGAGGACTGACCTTTTTTTTCTACCTTGACATGCTGAACATCCTTCATAAAACTGGATGTTAAATGAGAACTTTTCCTTTATTTTATTTTTAATATGTTTTTATTTATTTTTTTAGAGAGAGGGGAAGGGAGGGGTAGAGAGATAGAAGCATTGATGAGAGAGAATCATCAATCAGCTGCCTCCTGCATGTTCCCTATTGTGGATCGAGCTCATAACCTGAGCATGTGCCCTAACCAGGAATGGAACCAGCCACCTCTTGGTTCATGGGTCAATTCTCAACCATTGAGCCACACTGGCTGGCAGAACTTTTCCTTTTGACTGAAGCATTATAAGTGAGAATAACAGATGACAATAAAGATACCTGCTAGACATATTTACAGGACTATTTTGAGTTCACAAATTTTCTGTGATCCTTAGCCCTTAACTTCTAGCCTATATGTAAGAAAATGCCAGAAATATTTTATTTCTTAAAATGAGTTACACTTCCTTCTACTATGGGAAAATCTGGAGTGTTTTGATGTTTGTATGTTTTTAAAAGAGAATTGTTATTGTGTGCATTTCTTCATTCAATCAAAATAAGAGAATCTTGTAAACATCATAGAGTGAGAATGAGAACGCTGGCCTGAAGGAGAGCTTGGCATCTGACTCCGTTGGTAGAAACCTGCTCATGTAGAATCAAAATAGACAGAGTATTCCTAAGAGACATTAACCTATTTGCCCAGGAGTTTGATGGTATGGGATAGCAAAAGAAAAAAGATGCTATTGCCTAGAGAATCTAAAGAAATATAGTTAGCTGGAGTGGCCAGAGGCAGAAGAATGGAGAAAAACAGCTACAAGGGGAATAGTCAGGGCTTAGAGAACTGAGGGAGCAAAGATACTTTCCTTTATGCCTATAAAAGCAGCCATGTTGCAGACATCTTGTGAAGGCCCCCATCTCAAGCAGATGGCCTGCTATGACAATGTGACCCCACAAGAAGGTTATGGGCTTGCTTTCTCCCCAAAATAGAAGCTGAAGGGAAGTTAAAAAATAATGAACTGGAGCGTTTATCACCTGTTCCAGGTGTGAGCAGTGTGGTTTCAATTGTAACCTGGGCAGAGTGCTGAACTCACAACAGCACTCCAAGGAGAGAAACAGCATTTGGGCTGTTGGTCCCAGAGGGAGAACCAATGCCAGATGTCAATAGCAGTAGTCATGTATGACCTTCTGTGCCCTTTTATCCTCCCTTCGCCTGACCGAAACTGGAGTAAAACAGAAGCAGCTTGATGAGCGGAGATATTTTTAAAGATCAAGGTGCAGACCCTTCATAGGTTTCTAAGACTGAATTTTTGTATTTGACTAACGCTTTCATAACCCAAAAAGCTCCATTTTGACACGTGAAAGTGACTGAGAAAACTATTTGATCTTGCCACTCTAGCATACAGGTGTGTGGAATAAAGTTCTAATTGGGCTGAATGCAGTCACTCTTTGATAGCACCTTACTCAATGCAGACAGTTAAATAATACGTTACTGAAGAAGTTTGCAATTTGCAGGCAAGGTGCTGTACAGAATACACTCTGGTGCAAGGGCAAGAGAGACATATAACTTTCAGAGGCAGGAGTGGCCAAGATCCTAGCATAAAGAACCAGTTCCCAGTATCAGGTGTGCAGGACAGCCAGATTCTGTGCCCATCAGTCTCGGTTCTGTATTTTTTCCCACTAGAGCAGTCTTAGAAAATCATTTCTGGTACCTAGTCTCTCTCTCTCTCTCTCTCTCTCTCTCTCTCTCTCTCTCTCTCCACTCTCTCTCTCTCTCTCTCTCTCTCTCGCCTGAGACTTAAAAGGGAAAATGATTGAAGGGGATTTAGTGGACCCTTGAAACCAATTTAATAATTACTATAATAGTAATAGAAAGCCAACAATGATCTCAACATTGGAAATGATCTAATGGACACCTGGCTATTATCCTGGTTATGAGAGCTTGAATTGATAAGGAGACTATAACTTTCCCCTCAAACACATAGAAATGCTAGATAAGGGGGGAAAACAAGTAGTTAAAATGTTACATACAGATCTTGAAAGAAGGGAGGGAGGGAAGAAATGTTGATTATGAGATCCACTCTCATAATATTGCATTGCTTGTTTTCAAGTAACCCCTATATTACTTAATAATGGCCTCTAAGCACAAGAGTAGTGATGCTGCCAATTCAGATTTGCCAAAGAGAAGCCATTGAGTGTTTACTTTAAGTGAAAAGGTGAAAGTTCTCCACTTAGGAAAAAATCTATGCTGAGGTTACTAAGAGCTACAGTAGGAACAAATCTATCTGTGAAATTGTGAAGAAGGAAAAAGAAGTTTATGTTAGCTTGCATTGCATCTTACACTACAAATAATATGTTACTGAAGAAGTTTGCAAAAGTGACAGCCACAGTACAGGATAGGTACTTAGTTAAGACAGAAAAGGCATTACCATTGTGGGTAGAAGATATGAACATATATATACATACATACATATGTTTATCTGCTGTTTCAGGCATCCACTGGGGATCTTGGAACATGCCCCATGGATAAGGGGTAACTACTATATAAAACTGAAGATTCTAGCACTTAGAGATATCCAAGAGTGGATAGAGCTAGTTCTACATTCATGCAGAAAATACAGAACCCATTACAAGAGATAATGTTGAGGAATCTTATACATTAGGTTAGGAGGCTAACCTAAATTACTTATGAGAAAATCTAAGTATGCAAAGGAGAATAAAATGGAGATAGTTCATGAAAAAGAATGGAATACCCATTGGGTTATGAGTGTAGGAAGAAAGGTTAAGTAAGAATAGTTGCTTTGAAGTTGCTAGACTTGAAAATTTTTTGATAATAAATTGATCAAATCCAGAAGAGCTTGTAAATCAAGTGAAAAACTAGAGGTTAATATGACATTTAAAGTTTTTAAATGCAATAATTCAATTAGCAAGTATGACCCCCCTCCCCCCCAAAAAGATATGACTAATAAAAATACAACATGACCTACAAAGCTGACATATGCAAATTTTTGTACTGATGATTACAATCTGGCTTCACAAGTTAAAATTTTTGTTAAGTATAATAATTAGAAATGGCAACACTGGAGTTCAGTGCACTCAGGTAACTTGCCTATGTCAATATATCCAGTAAGACTCAGAGCTGCCCTTCAGCCTTGTGAGACTAAACTACTTTCTTCTCTGTTATAAATGGTTTGAACTACATCCCTGGTGACCATATACATTTTCATGCAAAGTGGGACCTTTCGTTAGTGAAATAGCCTATCTATACTAACAATAGAGGAATATGCAAATTGTTCAGGATGCCATCACTGTAACAATAACGACCAAACAGCAAGTTGGCAGGTTGCATGGGGCGACCAGGCCGGCAGTGGGGTTAGTGAGGGACGACCAAACAACTGAACAGCTGGCTACGTGGGGCGACCAGGCCCACCGGGCGGGGGAGGGCAGTTGGGGGCAACCAGGCCAGCGGGGTGGGGCAGTTGGGGGTGACCAGGCGGGCAAGGGGGCAGTTAGGGGCGATCAGGCAGGCAGGCAGGTGAGCAGTTAGGAGCCAGCAGTCCCAGATTGTGAGATAGATGTCCGACTGCCAGTTTAGGCCTGATCCCGAGGATCGGCCCTAAACCGGCAGTCGGACATCTCCCAAGGGGTCCCAGATTGAAGAGGGTGCAGGCTGGGCTGAGGGAATCCCCTCCCGTGCATGAATTTCATGCACTGGGCCTCTAGTTATTAATAATGCTGGGAAACATACTGGGTGCTTTTTGCCCAGGATTATGAGATTGTGTTCTGTATCCCAGCAGGCAGGAGCAGATGAAGCACCTGCATCTGCCACATGATTCTATTCTGACACCCATCCTCTGAGCTACTTACATGTACCTGGAAGCAACACAATCGGCCTTCTATATTTGCCATACACATACATTTGTTCTCTTGTATTCCAAAACTGCATCATCCTTTTTCTCTCTTCAAGTGCCTGAAACCCACATTTTCTTGCCCTGCTTTTTGTGTCATTTGCCACAGTCGTTTTGAAACATTCTCCTTCGTCGCCTGCCAGCTGGAACTATCCTTCAATGTGTAACCCTTCAGATCTCTATTTCTTTGTGAAACACATTGCATAGTATAATTAAAGTGGGTTCTGTTCTGCTGTATGTCGGCTAACATTTTGTTTAGTGCCTGAGAGAGCTATTTATTTTAGCGGCCACAGAATCTTTGGGAATTGGTAGCTCCCAATGAGGGTCAGTAGGCAGCATGAAGAACAGATGACAGCCTGCAATACCTCCTTCGCATTTCTGTAAAGAGATTTGACATTTACAAAATACTGCATGTTGCCTTTCCCCACAAATCTCTGAAGACTTCATAAAAATAAAGGGCTTAATGATTATTCCTTCACATTTGATATGCTTTCAAAAGTGCAGGATAAGCTATTCTTGGTTGAACTGGAAGAGGCCTTACCATTACAGGCATGGTGGAGCCATCTCTAAGAATATCTGAATGCAGGAATAATGCACTTCAGAGAAGCCTTTCCTACGACCTGCAGTGCCAGTTCTGGAGCTGAAAACTGCTATTCAGGGCTGGTCTTTGTTCAGAAGAATCAATATACCTCTTCCTACAGTGCGCTTAAATTTAGATCTGGTGGAATCGGATAGCATTTAAACCACCTAGGACTTAATTAGTCTTGCATTTTCTCTGTTCATGAAAGAAAATTTGAAAGCACCTGACGTCCACCCTTAAATAACAGATAAATTTCCTTTAATGATAGATAACATCTTAAAGTGAAGATTCCAACAAACCCCCAAGTTAATCTACACTGGGATCTTTTAAATTGCATATAAAAACCTGCATGCATTAATAAGAAATGACTTAAGTTTATTAATGCTTTATTTGAAATTTTCTGGTAGAAGTACAGATGACTAGAAAAAAAGACATTTTCAGTAATATTTCCTTCATGCAAAATTTAGGGAAGTGCTTAGATTAACTAATCCTTTCTATGGTCAATAATTTAAGTGGGGGAAAAGTTCATCAATAAAAAGTAAAAGAGCTTTAGTGACATTTTAAAGCAAAACCCAAGGACAATTGTGATTTGAATGGATCAAGTCTCATATCTCCCTCAGGGTCACATACAAAGTAAGGGAAAGCTGGTGAATAAATCAGTATTGGATTTGGTAGGACAGGGAAGAAAGGACTTCCTGTGCATGAGTGGAAGAAATAGCCATTTCCAAAGAATATTTATCCACAGTGGATATTGCCACAATGAGTTTAAGGGAAAGAAATGTGACTGTTTAACCATGTTTCATTCTCCTACTCTCTGCCCCAGTCAGTCTCCCTCTGAACTATTATCAGTACAGTTAATGGCCAGGAAAGTGAAGAATATGAGCACTCTTCTTTAAAATAATGGCTGTAGATAATCAAACCTCATAAATCACATTTTCTGTTTCAATTATTAAGTCTCCTAAACTTCATGAAATTCCTGAAGTTTTATAAATTATTGTGAATTATATCCTACCTATAAAAAGTATGTTAAACAAATAGTTTAGAATAAAAGTAGCATGAACACCTATATACCCCCCCTATATAGCAGTTTAAGAAATAGAATGCTGCCCAGCCAACATGGCTCAGTGGTTGAATCAAGATGTCATTGGTTTGGTTCCCAGTCAGGGCACATGCCTCCGGTTGCAGGTTTGGTCCCCAGTGTGGAGCGTGCAGGAGACAGCCGATCAATGACTCTCCTCATTGATGTTTCTATCTCTCTCCCCCGCTCATAGAATGCTACCTGTATCTTAGATGCTTTCTACATAGCTCTGCATGATTGCATGACATTGCCCTTCTCTCTTTTTTTGTAGTTCTGTCATGTAAAAATTAGTATATAGCTTACTTGCTTTTGAATTGTAGAGTAGTAGGCTCATGATGTACATATTGTTTTGTGACTTTTCCCATGTTTTAGTAATTTATCCATGTTGATGCATATACCTATTAATTTATTTTTACTGCTGTATATCATTAGATGATATATCATTATTTATCCATTCTACTGTTAGCAGATACTTGGAATGTTTTAAGTTTCTAAAACTGAATTATTTTTTCTATTAAATTTTATTTCTTAAAAAGTTAAATGTTCCTCAAAGTTGCAAGAGAAGTACAATATACCCTTACCTAAATTAATCCAATGTTTAACCTTTAGCCACATATGTGTGGACTGAGTCTCTGACTTTCTCCACATTAAAAAAAAAATGGATATAGAAAAATATGTACTTGAAGGTGAATTTATACCTCAAATATTTCACTGAGAATCTCAATAAAGTTGTCATGTACTGTCAGTATCTTTGAATCTAGAATAGTTTCTTAGTATTTTGGAGAATGTCACAATTTTGATTTGGTTGACGGTTTCCTCATGCTTGTATTTAGGTTAAAAATCTTTGCAAGAAACACTACATATGTGAAGCTGTGTCCCATCTAGTGCATCAAATAAATAGGCATATTTTATCAACTTATCCCAATGTTAGTGATGCTAATTTTGATTATTCAGTTAAGATATGCCCACCAAATTTTTCTACTATAAGAGTACCCCTCACTTCACAATTAATAGCTAATTTGAGGTAATAGTTGAGACTCTATAAATATCTTTTTCCCCAACATTTAACCCAATGATTTTAGCATCCATTGATAATTCTTGCTTTATTCAATCACTACCATGCTGTTTGTAAAATGATGATTTTTAAATTACCATCATTACTTCTGCATTTAGAAGTTGGGATTCTTTTGCAATATATATATATTTCTTTTCTACCCCACCTCTTTTTAATGTGTTTAATTGTATAAAATTTACATATTAATCATGATAAAATTGCCATAACCATAAAGATATTCTATAAAGTAGAATCAAAGGCAATAAAACAAAAAAGTTCTAAGGTATGATATCTTAAGGGTAAAAAAGTAAATTTACTGGGAATATTTAAAATTATAAATGTGTATGCACCTAAGAACATAGTTTCAACATATATAATAACAAAACACATAGAACTAAAAGGAGAAATTCACAATCTCTGGAAACTAATAAGATAATCAGACAAAATGCAAGTAAAGATCAAGAAGATCTGACAACATCACAGAAAATTTGATTTAATTCAACCCACTAAATCTCATTTAATCTCATCCATTGAACAACAGTTGAATATACATTATTTTGAAGTGAACCTAAAATATTTACCAAAATTGGGCAATATGCATGGTAATGACTCTACAAACCTCAAAAAAATTCTTAATAAATGTCAAAGGACTGAAGTCAACTTGTCCTATCTGATCACAATAAAATTAAGGCATATATAATAAATAAAGGAGTTAGAACAAGGAAGTTCCTAAATATTCAAAGTTAAAAAAATACTTTTAAATAACAGCTAGCCTAAGAAAAGTATTTATTAAAAAATAAGAGGCTGAAAATCAATGAGCGACATACCCATCTCAAGAAGTTAAAAAATATAGCAAAAAAAATTCTACATAAAATCGAATAAAGAAAATAACAAAGATAAGAACTGCAATGCAGGAAATAGAAATCAATGGGAATAGCAACAAATTCCAATGATTTGTAGTTAGAATGACTATTAAAATTTATATAACCCTAGCAACACAAAAGTGTACACAAATATCCGATATAAGGAATGAAGAAAGTGTGACCACAAAAATTGTTTTTATTGCTAAAAGATAAAAGGAAATTTAAATAACTTTATACCAAAACCTGTTAAAATTTATATGAAATAGACAAAATCCTTATAAATACAAATGATCAAACTTAAGCAATGAAAAATCAAAATAAATATTCATATATATGATTTTTTGGAGATTGCTTTCAGAAAAAGATGAGTGAAAAAAACTAAAGTAGAGTAGGAAAAAGGCAATACAAGAATATGGTCTCAATTGAGACTTGCTTCACTCTGATCTGACAGAGAAGTCCTGGCTAAGAAATTACACCATCTAGTCTCACCATGAGCAAGGAGGGATTGACCTTTTGTACTTGTATCACTTCGTTCTTGGCCAATGTCTGTCCCTAAGGGAATGGAATTGGGAGTGTACTCTACCAAGCAAGGTGGCTTGTATTGAGCTGGGAGGAACCCTCTGGCAGCTGTAAATAGTGACCAGACAATCACAGCAGGTGAGGAATGGGTACACCAGCCAATAAGGGGGATCTGAGCATTGACCCACCTACTATGGTCCATGCACTATTCAGATTCACTTGTTCATCACAAGATGCTCACCCTGTACAGTCAAAGCTTCTTCAGGATCTTAATTGGTGACAATTTCTGCAAATTCAAGGTATCCCAAAAGAGCTATCACTTAAACAGCTAATAGCTCAATTTTGAAAATGAAGTGTATTTTAATAAACACTGCCTTTATAACTATTCAAAATGTATGTACACATTTTGAGTGAACACCCTATATTATAAGAGTAGATTTAATAGGACAAGTTACAGTTCTGCTGGTATAGTTGTTCATGAGCTCATACTTTATAATCATCTTCTCCCTCTTCTGCAGCCGATTCTAGGTTTTCTTGAACTTTGGCTACCATTTCTGTTGAACTAGATAGCTTGACCAAAAAGATGGACCTACATCAGTGAGTCCCCAAAGGTACTGGCAATTTCTAGAGTCATGTTTGGTTGTCAAAACTGGAGAAGGTGCTATTGCCACCATAGGGCAGAGGGCAGGGAGGCTGCTAAACCTCTCAGAATACATAGGACAGGGCCCGCCAACAAAGACTAAATGTCAATAATGCTGAAGTTGAGGTTTAAGGTTCTCCAATTCTGCAACATGCTAGTAGTACCTTGAGCTTTTTCCAGACAGGCAACTTAGGAAGCATACACCCTACACGGCCTACCAAAATGCCTCTTTACCTCAAGTAAAGTCCCACTGGGAAATAAATCAGAAGAATTCATTTGAGAAATGGCTTTTCTCTAACTAATCCTGTATTTTTAGAGAAGTCTCTTCAATTCTGGGCTTAGATTTTCTCATTTATAAAATGAAGTAATTATCTGATCTTCATATGGTCCTTTCAGTTCTGACCTCCAGGTAGTGTGGCTAAGTACTTCTTGGAGGGGGGAGATTAACATGGAAAAATCACAACCATTTCTTTGCATCTGAGCTTGAATTTGTTTATCAGCTCCATTTATAAAAGACAGTTGCACAGTAGAGCAAGTAATAATGGGTGTTGTGGGAGGGGAAGGCATAACTCTAGTAAACTGGAAGTCAGCTGGACAGGAAAATTATGAAGGGAGGGGAAAACAATGAACATGAAGGCAAGAAGGTTCAGAAGTCAAGCCACAGTTAATCTAGAGCTGATCTGGTAACCACTATAACCACAGCAGAAAACGTTTGCACAGGGTTGTCTTAAGTGTCTTAAGATATTACACAGGAAGATCCTGAAGCTAGTAAAGACATGTGGGTGCGTGTGTTCATGTGTTGTGTAAGAGGCAGAGTCAGGGCTTAAATTTGCATCTTCGGATACTAAATCCTTCAGACTATCAGAAAAATAATTGGAACGAGTGTCTGGAGACTGGGTTGAGTATAATTCTGGCCTTTTCTGGCTATGTAAAAGCTTGTTTCTCCATATACATTTTTTTTATTCCAATGTTGAGGGAGGCTTTTCCACCTTCTCTGCACTCATTAATTACATCCCCCTGAATTTGAAAGGCGTGATTCACTTTCCGCATTTCTGAAAAATAAATGAATAAAGTCTTGCCAAAGCACAAATATTGGTTCTGCCACATTATTCTTCAGGTCCATAGGCCATGTCTCAAAAACCTAAGAGAATAATGCTTATAAATTAACTCTGGCTGTGAAAGGTTTTGAAGGAATTATTTTCTCATAAAAGCTTTAGAAACCATGGGTTCTATGTCAGTATATTTGTGTGACCCTTACTGTGTACTAATTATCAGTTATTTTAAAAGTCATTTTATACTGAGTTTCACCAAACAGCAGCTTAAAGAATGATTCTTGGAAAATATCCTGGATTTCTATCCGTAAAATCCTGTAAAATTCTGCAACACATTTAGTGCTATTATAAATATTATGGTTTTAAATTTACCCAAACTAAATAAGAGATTTGGATATATAAGAGTTTTGGGGGTCCAAATTTTGGCTTGGGTCATTGGAAATATATATTATACATGACAGTCTGATGTCTCAGCTCTAAAGCCAAACAAGGCTATGTTGGAATCCTCTACCAGAGGCCTCTTGTGCCCCCATTATATATCCTTATGTCCTTACCACTAATTCTAGCTCTAGTTATAACACACTTTTCTGGGTAGGCTTGGACTCATTTTGAAGTTACAGCATTTCACCTTCACAACAGGCCATGCATCTTTATTTATTGCCCATGACTTGTCCAGTGCCAGAGCACAGGCCTACGGTGGGAGGTTTTTCAGCACAACTCTCACACAGATGCGCAATGTGGGGGATTTACCTCTGGGATAATGCTCAATCAGTCTGGGATGGCAGCCAATGGATGAATACTCTTCATTGCCAATCCTTAGAGTCACAGTTCCCTGAGGCCTTTTATATGACTTTAGAAGATCCCAGCAATACTGAACTTTAGTTCTCCATGATGGTAATTGACGCAATAATGCTCTTATATATTGACTTTTTGTCTTTCCCTCTTAAGTTCATCACCTCCCAAATAAAGTACCTATTTTTAAGTCTTTGTTTTAGACCAGTGGTTCTCAACCTGTGGGTTGAGACCCCTTTGGTGGAGAAATGACTCTTTCACAGGGGTTGCCTAAGACCATCCTGCATATCAGATATTTACATTACAATTCATAATGGTAGCAACATTGCAGTTATGAAATAGCAATGGAAATAATTTTATGGTTGGGTCACAACATGAAGAACTGTATTTAAAGTGCCAGAAGGTTGAGAACCACTGTTTTAGACTTTTTCTGGAGAGAGAAGTGGGAGGGGGTGGGGCTAAATGGTTAGAACCCAGGCTAAGACAATTCATATTAGAATTAGCACTGACCACCAAGATGATTCCTGACCTGAATCACTCACTAACTGCTGGAGACCAGTGGGGTGGTGATAATACCAGGCATGCTGTAACATCACAATTAGAAATAATACCACCTATATTGTGTTGGGATGATATGAAGGTGGAAAGTGAAGTGGGTAATGTGCTATCAAGAAGAATAGGTGGCAGTGATAATTGCAAGGCAGGGTTCTATTGGCTGCATTGGAAACACTGAAAAAAATAAAATGATTGGTCTGGCAAACCAATTACTAATTCAGAGCGAGCTGAGAAAGCCAAAAAGGCCTTCATAGAAGAGTTTAAAGCAAACCACTTCTCCAGCAAACACAGGGCACTGATTTGAAGATCAGATTCAAGATTTATTTAAGAGTGAGAGAACTTCAAAGGAGACTGATGTGAAGACTCAACATGACTCCTATATAAAAGGAGTTAGGATAGAGAAGGGATGCAACCCAGGAATGGGAATATTTGGATGGACAAGTCTAAAAAAGCTGAACTCCAAAATGTTCCTAAATCTTCTAGGCCAGAAAAAACAAATTCCCCAATGCCTCCTTAGAGAAGACAGCAGCCTCCCTTTGCTGAAGATTATGCAAAGAACTTAACCAAGGCAAATGCTTTGCAAGGTTATGTTTGCATTCCTCAAATCCAGCTCATCTCTACTCATTTCCACAAATCAGTAACTACAGTCCAATCGCCAAAATCTAAGTAAGGAAGCAAAGTTTCTGCTCCAGAAGGTAATAGCTTACTCCCTAAAAGAATTGCAGATTTGGGTTAATATAAATCATGAGAGCTTTCCTTGGATTGAAGGACAGAATATAATAAGACTGGATGGAGAGAAGTTATTCACATAGATGCACTCTCCATGACACAATTTTAATACAGTGGGGCCTTGACTTACGAGTGTCCCGACTAACGAGTTTTTCGAGATACGAACTGTCTCTTGGCCGAGTTTTTGCTTTGAGTTGAGAGCTAAAATTCGGGTTACGAGCCAGCTTCAGATACCCCACCGCTAGTTGGCGCAGCGGACATCACAGTGAACGCCACAACATCAGCCCAGCATCACGTGTTTCACTCGTTCACTTTTTGATTTGAAATACGAGTAATTTGAGTTATGAGCTCTGTCACGGAACGAATTAAACTCGTAAGTCAAGGCCCCACTGTATTCTAGCCTGAATAACTACAGTCAATTCTAGTACACTGCTGAAATGGTTCTTTAAGTCTCTAATGTACTTATAGTCTACAGTAATTTAAGCAAAATGTGGGAATTGTGAAAGTTTTAATCAACTTTATTAAGGTACAATTTACATACAATAAATGCACACATTGTAAGTGTATAGTTCCAGGAATTTTAATAAATTCAGACACCACATCAACCCTGATTCATCACTATAAGAAGTTCTCTTGTGCCCTTTGCAGTAAATTATCCCCACCCTGAACTCAGGCAACTGCGAATCTATCTATCTCTATAAATCAGTTTTCCCTATATGAGAAGATCATATAAACAAAAATCAAATTTTATGCACTCTCATGTGTGTGTTTTTTAACTCAGCATAGCACTTTGAGTTTCAAACATGTCATCACTGGTAGGAGTAACTCATGCTTTTTATTATTGCTATTACCTCATTTTTCAAATTTACCACAATTTGTTTACAGAGTCACCTGCTGATAAACATTTATGCTGTTTATAAATCTGAACTAATTTGAACAAGTTACTAATAATATTACTGTCAAGTCTTTATATGCAAATATATTTTCATTTCTATTGGAGAAAATACTTAAGAGTAAAATTACTGGGCATGAAATGTACCTATATAGAAATAGGTACACGTTTCTTTTTAAGAACTTTCAATTTTATTTTTAAATTACAATTTACATTGAATATTATTTTGTATTAGTTTCAGGAGTACAGTATAGTGGTTAGATAATCATATACTATATAGCAAGAGGAGAGAAGTGGAGTAAATTAACATGACGGACCATACTACTCAAGTCCTGGGTTATTAATGTACATTTGTCTTGTCTGTCTCTCAGTTCTATCAGCTTTTTGCTTGTTGGTGTCACTATAAGATCCAGAGTTGAAGTTAGAGCTATGGGGTTTATAGACAGAAGGTGTCTTGGGCCAATGAATTATGCTTACTCTATCAGAAAAACACAGGAAGAAGAACACCTGGCTATAGCAGGAAGTTGCCAGTTAGCCTGTTGAGCAACCTTGGGTTTTATTTGCATTTCTTCCATAGAGTGCATATGGTGCTGTCAATTCAAATGAGGCTCTTTCTATCCCTTTTTATCTACAAATAGTACTTATATTTATTCCTTCATTTTGGCTATGCATTCTATGCTTGGCATGTCTTTCAGGTTACTAATTCATTTGCAGTCTATATTTAACGTGTCTCATAAATGTTGCCTAGCTTCACATGCTCCTTATTTACTCACTATGTATATTTAACATATCCTAGGAGCTTTACCTATGTATCATAAGCTCCCAGTTTACTTACAATATTAAACACTTAGAAGTTTCATCATCCCAGTAATTATCTTGTTTTGTACTACAGAATGAATATTCTCAAACAATACAGAGCCCTCACTTTTTATTTGTGCATGTGCAGCTCAATCCTCAGCAAAGCACTCATCAAGTTCCTCTATCCTATCCAGAGCCCACTGATTGAAAGGGAGATATGTCCCCTTGAAGAATGTCCCTGGAATGCCACTGAGATACACATGATAAATATTCACCTAATTCTTCCCCCAAAAGTACTATGGTCATTTGCCAGAGTAACTGTGTATTAGTGTTAGGAGTATACCCCAAACACTTTGAGGGCTATTAGAAACAAGGCCCGAACTAACAGTAATACAAGGGAACCAAATACCAGTAAAGGAGGTTAGTGGAGAACAGGTAATTGATGGTATGTGACAATGGGTACAAACTATTCTTGCCTACTACCTAGAGAAGTTAGAGTAATAGAATAATGGAATAGGCTATTGCAAGCTCAGCTAGGGTACCATCTCAGAGTCAATACCTTGCAGGATTTGATAACTGTCCTCTTGCAGGAAATATAAAAGTAAACCAATAACCATTATATAGTGACTCATCCTCCAAAACCTAGAATAAATAATTGGGCCTGAAAACCAAAGGGTGGAATGTTGGTGCTTATCATCCACCATTTTTTATTATCCCTTTGAGAAATGTACATTTTTCATTGCTAAATCACTAGATTTGATGGATCAAAGATCCTGGTTCCAAAATGAGGGAAAAGTCAACAGAGGGGCACAATAAGGGTTTCACTAAACAAATGCTATAAATACCACCTAGTTACAGGGGCCAGAAGCTGAGCAGACAGCTACTATAGTCACCCTATTGGGCAAGCAACCTAGACTAGCTGAAGTGCTAATTGAAGATAGAGACATTTAGAAAGAGTGATGGAGGAAGAAAGATAAATATCAGTTATGGCCTTGGGACACTAGCAAGTAGCTTGTTCTGTTAATCATTGAATATTTTTTAGAAATTAATTTTGAGGTATAATTTACATATAACATATTCATTTCAGCGAATATTAAGTCTTTTGCAAATTATAATTAGCCACTACCCTGAAGAAGTCATGATTTTAGGTTTTTATGTAAGGGACAAGCTCTTAGCTAAGCAAGTGTGAACTATATTAAATGTGTCCTCTGTCTGGCTTCATACCCTCTCAACCTCATCTCTGATTCTAACTCTAGCTTGATAAACAAATTCTGTGTGGGCTCTCACTTGTTCTTCCACTTTTTTCTCTATGACCTGGGCCTTTTTCAATGTTAAAACATGGGAATCCAGTTGGAACTCAGTAGCATGAAACTTGTGCAGTCCAGAAGTGGGTGTGTTTGTGTGAATGTGTGTTGGGGTGAGGATTAAAGGTCCCTGGGGTATACTCAATGAAGAGTGATGGGAGCCAGTGAGTAAATGCTTACCTCTGTCCATCCTTTGGAAGACAGTTTTGAGGATTGCCTGACTACCTCTCTGTTGGTAAGGAGCTCCTAATGGGATATAGCTTCACTGTGGCAGTGACTTGATATGAGACTCTTAAATTGACTTGTCATCCTTCCCGGTTTTATTGTCCCCAGTCCCTCATCCTTGATCCTCACAAATCATCATCCTGAAATCTGCTTTACCTAAAAGAGGAAACAAGACTAAGATAAATACCATTCCTGTAACCTTCTCACTGTGTGATGATGAGAAAATATTTAACTTTTCTTTGTCTCATTTGTATTAATGTACAATAGCAATATTAATGGTATATAATAGTCATGAGGATTAAGTGACAAAGTATAATGACTGGAATATAATACAAAATAAATATTAGCAGTTTTATTACTGTTATTATTGTTACTAAGCTTTAGTAGAAAGAATAAGAGTGTATCATCAATCTACCACACAGATTCAATAATCATTAACTTTTTCCACATTTGCATCTCTCTCTCTTTTTTTATTGCTGAACCATTTTAAATTATAGATGTAATAACACATTACCTCCAACTACCTCAGTATGCGTCTCTAACGAAGGATATTTTCCTACTTTTAATGATATTATCGCATATAATAAAATTGACAATATTTTCTTTTTTAATATGGAATCACAATATGGAAAGGTGTGGTAGGGGAGACAGAAAAGAGTAAAGGGGGGTAAATACTGGTTGAAGGAGACCAGACTTGGGGTGGTGAACACACAATAAACAGATAACGTATTATAGAATTATGCACCTGAAACTATATAATTTCATTAACCAATGTCACCCAATAAAATTAATAAAAAAGAAAAGAATTATTATTCTGAGTGAAAGAAGCCAGACAAAATATTAAAAGCAGCTTTAACTCTTAAAAGTACAAATGCTCTAGTCTCATTAGCTTGCTCAAAATGCTAATCTTAGCACAAGTTTAATTTATAGAAGATTCATATATATTATACCTATAAATATACATGGCGTATATACATGTATATAATATATACATATGTATGTATGTGTACATCTTCTATTTCTAGTTTCAATTTGAAATTTTAAAGTAAAATTATAATATTCATAGAACTTTTACTTCAAAACACAAGATTATTTTTATTTTTTTTAAATCCTCACCTGAGTATATTTTTCCATTGATTTTTTAGAGACCATGGAAGAGAAAGGGAAAGATAGAGAGAAATATTAATTCGTTGCTTCCTTCCAGGGCCCAGGGCCATGGGGAGCCTGTAACCGAGGTGCGTGCCCTTGACTGGAACTGAACCAGGGACCCTTCGGTCCGCAGGTAGTATGCTCTATACACTGAGCCAAACCGGCTAGGACTCAAAGCACAAGATATATTAAAAAATTCTGCTTTGAGGTTCTATTGTAGTGCATTCTATATAATCTTAGATCACTTAACCACTCTAAATAACACACTATTTATTTTTTTAAATGGATATAGAAGTAACACTTCCTCCATGGAGGTGTTATTATGATGAAAGAAGATGTATAAGAAAGCTTTGTGAGTTGAAATTTTTTACAAATATTAAGCACTAATCCTAACAATTTTACCTGCACATAAACTTTCAAGTATCTCCTGTTTGGATTTATGTACCCATGAAGTGAATTTCAAAATGGAAGAGCTTCCTTTCTCTCCCCTCCCAAATCCTCTGGTGATTTTGAGTTCATGTTTACAGGATGGAAACTGCAGCCATCTTGACTATAAGCAACGTCTGCTCTCTCTTCTATTCAGCCAAAAGTGTGGCTGCCAGAGATTGAGAACCATCTCTGTTTTAGTGCCTCGTGCATACTTATCCTCCTAGACACCTTATCTTTCTGCATAGTGTGAGAGACCTACTGCTCCTAGCAACAGTTACCAGTAAGTACATGGTACTCTTCCCCACTACCTTAATATTCCTTCTCTGAGCTTAGACACTTATAGGACCCATGCTTATTCTGAATCAATACAGTCTCACCCATTGAGAACATTCAGGTGGGGACTGATTCTTTGCAGGCAGAATCAGAGGCAGCTTCAAAGAAGAGGCAGCATTGGAGCTGGGCTGTGTAGAACTTCAGAAGATAAAAGGAGTATAAAGGCATTCTGGACAGTGAAAATGAGTAAAGACACAAGGGCATGAAATAATATTCAGGAAGATTGATTTAAGTATGATGTGCATTGGGTGTTGAGGCCAAGAGAGATTAACAAGCAAGCAGTATATGTAGGTTAAGAACAGCTAATGAAGGTCAAATATGAGCAGCACTTTCTATGCAATACAGAGCCATTTGGAGTTTAACTTGGTTTGGGATGGTGTAATTAGAGCTGAATTCTAAATAATTAGGGTCTGAATGGGACAGTGTCATTGAGAAGGGCAAGGAAGGAAGGCCGTTTGAGACATTGTAGAGGAAAAAGATGGTCTTAGGTATATTTTCATAATGTATTTAAGAAAAATTTTTTTAAAATGACTGAGGCCCTAACCGGTTTGGCTCAGTGGATGGAGCATCAGCCTGTGGACCGAAGGGTCCCAGGTTAGATTCCGGTCAAGGGCATGTACCTTGGTTGCCAGCACATCCCCAGTGGGGGGTGTGCAGGAGGCAAATGATCAATGTTTCTCTCTCATCGATGCTTCTAACTCTCTATCTCTCCCTTCCTCTCTGTAAAAAATCAATAAAATATATTTATTAAAAAAATGACTGAGGGTTAAGCCTTTTGGCTAGAGAGGTGGATTGACCAAGATAAGGAAGACTGGAGAGAAAACCTACTTTGGGCATAGAAATGAGGAAAAGCAAAATGTTGGGCTCAATTCATTGATTCATTGAGTCATTTTTTCTTTCATATGGAGGTATAACATATGTCTAGTTAACTGCATAAAAACGCATTAATCTTAAGTGAATTTTCACATTTACATAAATACATGAAGTCATAACTCAGATCAATATAGAATATTCCCAGCACACCATAAAGTTTCATCATGCCTGCTTTTAGTCAACAAACAACCCCTTTGGTGTATATTGAATCAGGCTCATTTTATATATTATATATTAAACAAATATTTACTGAGTTCATAGTAGTGCCAGGAAAATATGGGGAATGCACACAGGAAGAATAGACACAGTTGCTTTCTTGGCCCCAAAGTTTGTCTTTTTTCATGGTCTAGTGCAGTGGTTCTGATTTTACTACATGCAAAAGTCACCTGGGACTATTATTTAAAACTAGAGGCCCAATGCATGAAGTTCATGCAAGAGTAGACCTTCCTTCCCCAAGCTGCTGGTACTGGCTTCCCTCTGGCCCCAGCTTCATCCGGAATGATGTCCAGAAGGATTTCCAGTCTAATTAATATATTATCCTTTTATTATTATAGATGTGGATTTGGTAGACTACTCCCCCAAAATCATAATTCAATGCTTTTAGGGTGAAACCCTTTAGTACTCCTTTTAAATAAACAATCAGATTTACTTTGAAGCAGATGATCTTAGGGTCAGCCTTGAGAAATGCAGGCCTATTGATTGGAACAATACAGCCTTGTAGTCTGTGCTAAAGCATTGGACATAATCCTGTGGGTTTCAGGGAAGCACTGGAGCATTAACAAAGGAATAACAAAGTCATGGTTTATGTATTTGGAGATGACTCTGGTAGCAGAGTAAAGATGGATTGGAGGGTGGATGACTGCTGCCAGAAGGTCAATTGCATGAAGGTTATTGCAATGGCTCTGATTAGGCAAGAAAAAAGTCTTTCTTCTAGAAAGAAGACAGATTAAAAAGGCATTTAAGAGGAACATTTACCGTAAAAGCATATGTGACCAATTAGAGGCATGTGCTTACGTGTGTGTGTGTGTGTGTGTGTGTGTGTGTGTGTGTGTGTGAGGGCGGGGGGAGGTGATGGACAGGGAAGCTAGGAGAGATGACAAGATGACTAGTGATCTGTAATAATGTAGATTAAAGGATTCATCCAGATTTAGGAACCATACTGACCTCATGACTAATTACCCATATTGGAATGCTGAAGAAATAATACAAGTCCATTTGTCCTGACTCACAGAGCATATTTTCAGTGCCTAGAGCTGACTGGCATTTATCATAATACCTAGAGAAGTGTCAAAACAGGAGACTGTTGAGTGTCCACTTAATGAGGCCTTCTTGGACTCCCAAAGATCTGGTCCTAAAGGCTTTCAGCAACGCAGTTCCAGGAATGCTCTTCCTGCTGGGTAATTGGTATGTTCTCAACTAAGTGGAAACGCTTCGAGTTGGGGTCTAGGGGGAAATAAAAACAAAGAAAACCTGGTGTTTGACATCGGGAAGAAAGCCTGGGAGGGGAGTGGGATAAAGATTAATTGCCAAGTATCCTCTCGACTGGTTTTGCCACAAAATCTTTAGTGGTAGCAGCTGAGAAGTGATGCGGATGGGATGTGACAAACAAGCTGTGTCTCAGCCCCTGCTGCCCAACCCATCAACTTCCTAGGACAACCTTGGAGAGTAAAACCAATCTGTACACAGGAACCCCATGCCTCTTCAACCCCACGTCCCCCTTAGAGAGACTTAGACCTGCGGTTAGGTTATGATACCAAAGGAGAGTTCTATGGCAGCACTACGGTTCATTACAGATTACTAAGAACTTTCTTCAAGCCACACAATTTGAGTCTGACTGCAGTCCTGGAAGTAAGAAAGTGAAGATGTTTATCTTCCTTTTGCAGGTGATACTGAAAGAAACATAAACTGGAGACAAAGGGACACAAGGCAGGATTTTTTTTTCCTCATTAGAGGGAGAGAGGAAGCAGGTTTTTTCCCATTTAGGGGGCTCCTCCCCAAGGAATCCCCTCTGGGAACACCCCTGCCCAGATGGAGTTTGTATATGCTTCCAATAAACATCTACATTTTTATTAAAGAAATCTGTTAGTCCACGAATTTATTCTTCATCTTTGTCAGACAAGAACCCACGGAAAGAAGTCTGTACCCCGAACCACACGTTTCAATACCGCTGGGGCTTAGGAAGATAAAGTACCCTCCCTAACCCCCAAGGTCATGCATACAAATCGTGCTAGAACTGGGACTAAAGCACTGTGTATCAAAAGACCTGAGTTACCAGTATTTCTCACAAATGAGCAGTCTCCTGAGGACCAATGGCAACCTGCTAGCCTATACTGGGTCTAGTTTTCCCTTCTCCTGAAATAGCAGCGTTTGTCCACTGAGGATGTGCTTTGCCACAGGGACCCTTGGCCCGGAGCATCGTAGAGTGAGAGCACAGCATAGACAAGGGATGGGCACCACAATCCTCTCCCCTGCCTCGTGTACACGCAGAGCATGTCTCCCAGACGCCATAAACAGACATGGAAGTTGGATAATGGAAACCTCTTTTTGTGTGTGCCTAATAGTGATGGTAGTGCCTAATAAAACAACCACAGGGGAATCCAGGTAACACACTGTTTATTATTTTTCTTTAGGAGTTCTTCACATCTGATTCCAAACACGCTCTTAGCATTTACATGGAATTGGAAAAAGATGACAATACAGATTCCTGAAAAATGCTTCCTGTGTCAAATATATAGCTGCCATCGCTGTCAGCATTTGGCTTTGCCATCTGTCGTTTGTCATAGAAATCCAAACCTCGCTAAACTGAAATTCATTGAAAATAATTCTAACTAAGAAGAATTATTTAATTTACCAGCAAACTCAGCCTATGGGCCAGAAAAATTCAAAATTAAAAACCTGGAGAATTTGAATTATCATGCCTGCCATCTTGATACTGCTGAATTCCCTTACTGTATGAGTTTGGGCAAACTCCAGAAATGAGCAAATGTTTAAGAAAAAAGAAATCATCACCGAAACCATATGCTGATATTTTAACATCTAACAATTAAACAAACCACTAGGTATCGACGTTCCTGTCATGAACCACACCAGTCATGGCCCTGAACCTGGTGGGAAAGGAGCAGGCTCAGAGGATTTGCCTCTTATGACAGGTCAGGCACAGCTGGGGCAGATACCACAGCAGGCCTGGGGGTCATCGTGTCTGGTAAGCAGGACTGAGAAGTGGAAGGGGTGGCAAGGGACTCCAGGGATACCCAAGCAAGCAGACAGTGCTGTTGGAGGGGGTGAAGGGATCCAGTGTAGACACAGATGCATGGATGAGCAGACCTTACATTAGCCTTCTGGCAGAAAAGTAGAACTTGATCACAGGGAGCCCAGGAAAAGGCCACTTTACCTAACTGGGGCTTTCTCCAGTTATCTTTCTGGTTTTATCTTTTATTTTGGGGGGCAATTATAAGCAGTTTTACCTTTTACCATTTCCTTCCTACTCCAGTTATTTGCCTAAAACTTGCAATCAGTTTTCAAGTCAACATACTACTTGTAGCTTTAAGATAATCACGCCTGGTACAAAGCTTTCTTTTCATAAAGAAATTATGCCTATTTGACTTCCCCTTCTGGGCATGCAACTACCTTTCTGGAAAATGGTGAGTGCAGAGAAAATAGGACTCAGCAGTAGGACTGCCTGGATTGTGCTGAGTAGAGACTGACTCACCAGGGAAGCAAGAAAGCAAGCTTATGGTCTACAGTTTCCTCTGCAATGCAATGCTGACTGTCTAAGAGAACAGGAAAGTCAACAGTGTATCACTGACATGGGTGTGTGTCTCTCTGACCATCCAACCTGAGCATTCATCCAGAGAAAACAACAATGGGTTGCAGCACTAAGGAAGATCTCAAACTTGGATTTAGATAGTTACAACAACATCCTGTCCCAAATCCCTTAGGACTATCTTATCCTGGGACCATGTGAAACAGGTACCTGTGTGTCCTTTTATCATCTTGACATTATAATATGGTGAGTGGTTTGGCACCCAAGGGTACTTAGTTTGGTACAGTCCTTTCCTGTTGATAGCCCTAATGTAGTTTGTCTTTCTTTCAAGCATTTTTAGTCAGTAAAACGCTCCTATAATCAAAACTATATTAGAACTAGCCAAATTTTCCACATTCCACTTCACTGATGCCAGCTGGTACTAAACTGTCTGTTTTCCATGGTCTTTGTATTTTGTTTCTGTTTTTTTAACAATATGTTTTGTTTGGCTGATATCTTCCTATATCTGAAGTTCTGTTAGGAGTATTTTTATATTTTGTTATATTCCCCAACAAACCATACATTATTTTCTGCTATAAAACTAAGGGTATTGAGGCATTACTTAAGAAAACAGTTAAGCAGAATTTAATGAGATGTTAAACCTAGATTCAAGGTGAACACACACTATAGTTATTTCTGCTAGAACAGAATTATTGTCCAGATTTTTGCATAGTGAATTTTTATAAATTGAAGCTGATCCTGGGTTTCCCTTTAATAACTTTAAACATGCTAGGTTGCTATTGCTTTATCTTTGTGGTAAGAAATGCCAATAATCAACTATTAACCCAAGTTAATCCTTTCTTATCCTTTTTCTTCCCAAGTCTAAACACTTAGTCCTATATTTACCTCTGTTTTTGCAAATAAACATTAAGAATCAGTCTCTGAATTCTCCAAACATGCTTCTTCTAATTCAGATCATTCTGAGCCAAAATCAGCCTGGGCCTTAGCAATCAGAACTCTATTTTCTGTTCAAAATGTTATTCCTTTCCAAATAACCTGTTTCCTGTCTTCCTACCTCCTCGTCATTGTACTCCTTCCCAAAATTCCTCTTCCCATATCCTCAATCTGAGATGACTTCCTGCCAGATACTCTGCGCCCTCCTGTAACTTCTATGCACCCACCCCCGTGCATTCCGCCCCTCACCCCCACCTAATTTTCTCTCCATCTCTTTCCAATGTGGCATCACCCACTCTGTTTGTAACTAGGGCTTTGGCAATTATAGAAGGTATGTTATAAACTCTGCCAGCTGCTTCATCACCTGCACTCACTGCAAGCCAATTTTAAAATCTTTGTTCTTGGATACTCTGCGTATTCTCATTAGAGAGCTTATCATAGGGCTGCAGCAAAACTCTGCTTTGACAATGATCTTTCCTCCTTACTTCCATAATATGAAGTAGGGAGCAAATTGTGTTTAAGACACCAGCCCTCATATCATTAATTATTCATAGTATTTTAATCTGTGGCATTCACTTAATAATACTGAGCCCTTCCTTCTGGGCCTCACTAAATATATGTATGCAATTGGGTGAGAGCTCTGGACATTAAAGAAGGTGTGAAGGCACACAATACCTGTTGTTTTTAAAAAGGAAATCAGAGAAACACATTTTGCTAGCTACTTTTTATCCTCCCTTTCTCTGTGCTATTTAAGAGACCTCTTTTACTGTCATTTTTTCAACTCTCACAAAATAGGACAGGAAACTGAAGGTGATGACAAGCAGTTGCTGTTGAGGGAGAGTAAATTTACAGTGCATTGCAGGGAGCAGCCAGGGAAGGGTTACTGAGCAACAGAGATAGTGGATTCCAAGCATTACTGAATCCGGGAGTTTGTTTGTTCATTGGTTTCTTTCCAAAGCCAAAAAGATTTCTAGTTTCCTTTCATACTAAGCCTACCTATTAGTATACAACTGCACTTAACATACTAATTATTTCATTTATTCATTGCTCCTTGCATATATTGAATCATTTATTCACTCACTCATCCACTCACTCAACAAATATTTATTGGAACAACATGCAAAGAGTTGAGAAAGGCCAGGTTTCTGCTGGCAAGTCGCCTCAAGCTAATAGGGGAACCAAATAAGTAAAGAGACAATAAAATATGTAATGAGCACTCTGAGCACTATCCGTGGAGCTGAGAGTAGCAGCCTTTTCCAAAATCTTAAAGGATGCATAATTGTGAAATACATGAGAAGGCTTTCAACTGTGTACATTTTTACTGGGCAGACTGCACTAAAAGTAGTTCAGCATTGCACATATCTGTATAGTATCTTTTTAAAAAAATGTACAAGTATTCCTTGGGAGTATCATCAGAGTGAATTATTGCATGACATCCCATGCCAGGAATACAGGTCAGGCATGGCTACTGAAATAGCCATTGTGGGGCAATCACTGTAATTATCTTTCTATGGCCAGACACATTCAAAGGAAAATCAAGTTGGCCTAAGCAGGTTGCAAAACTGGAAGAAATAGGAGGAAATAGTCTCTCTTAATTGATGAGAGAGACACAAGATCACCTTTTTTCCATCTGAAAAAAGAAAAGAACAAATTTGGAGACAATGTTATTTCAGGCTTTTTCTGAGACTAACAAGAACTTTCTTTTTTAAGAGAGGGGTTGCCTATCTAAGGAAGCTAACGAAGACTTGAGGAAGCCATGCCATCAATAATTCCTAACTAATTCTAACAACAAGAAAAAGTGCAGCGAGGGCTTGAAAGGAAGCTTTCCAGTGCCTGAAGATGCCATGTAAATACAGAAACGATCATGAGAAGAAACAGGAAGATAAGCTTCACTTAAGGAATATGTGACACTTCTAGAAATTATTAGCAGGTGTTTTTATTTATATCATTATTTGTATTTCAGTCAATCTTGCTTAATATTGAATCTAGCCTTAAACATATTTTCAATGCAATCACAATGTACTTCACTAAATGGAATCCATCAGCTTTTGCTCCAAGTAAGCAAACTCAGGTCTGCATTTCTCTGCATGTGCCTACCTCTTCTGATATCAGGATGGCAATTTGCCTTGTGACCTCAGTTCTTTGAAGGAGCCAGGAAAATTCATTAATTTTCAGTTTTTCCAGCTTTTTTTTTTGTAGGACAAGAATGATATCTTTCTTTATACATCATACGTAAAACCCAACATCTTTCAAAGGGCTTAAACAAGAATGATGGTGTGATTCTATTTTCCTTTTGTAAAAGATTACTCTAGTTTGCAGAATACATTGGAGGAGAGCCATCATGGAAGCAAGGAGACGGGCAGAAGGTCATTATTTTCAGTGACTTAAGAAATGCTGATGGTTTCTAATGACAATGTAATCTAATGTAGTTAAAAAGATGTAAGGAACAAGGCTAGAAGATACCACGACATCAAAGAACTGAGATGTCTTGGATGGATGGTCTTCTACTATGACCTTGAAGTTATTCAGGATAAGAGTAGGACTTGGTTCAAAGAAAAAGACTCTCAGAACCGGAAAGAAATGTTTCAATAAGTAAAGTGGTGAAATGAGGAACTATTGAATGACAGAATGAAGAAAGCAAGAACCTAGCGTATTTAAAAGGCATGAGACTATAACATAATTGCATTTCCATGCTTATTTTTAACATGAAGCTGAATGTATAATTGTCTTACAGTAAACTGGAGAGAGAACACAACCCCTCTTCCACATCCTTACCTTTAAGTGCATGGGATAAGGGAAAATGAGCAGCCTACACCTGACATAAATGAAGAAAATGTGGCATCCGCAGAACCCCAGAATTCAGTTAAGGCCTTTAAGTGGACGGAAAGGATGCAAAGATTAAGACTTAATGGAGTTTATTAATCCTGAAATACATTCTAAAATGCAAAAGAGCTTTGAGAAAAGTGAGGAGTGAAATATTTGGGGTGATACAGAAAACAGAATATTGATGGATAAGTGCAAAAGAGACTCACATCTTTTATCTTATGTGAGAAGCAAGGAAGTAGGGGCATGGGCAAGGTGACTGTAGTCAAACACCTCTTAAGGTTTGTGGACCCTCTGACCTCACCAAATTCCACTGAGCTTTAGCAGAACCTGGGTGGCTCTGGGAGCTACAAGGCAGGTAGGCGGCAGCCCAGCTGTGCTGGGCAACAGTAATTGGCATGTATGTTGCAATTTGAAGGCAAGAGAAACAGCTACAAGAGGCAGAGGCAAGAGGCAAACACAAAAGGTGTGGACAGTAGGAGCATGTGGAGTTGATAGAGAACATTGGTCATTGGACAGAAATAATTGACATGGAAACAGACCATCCATTCATCTTGAGGCAGCCACCGAAACTGAGAGGATATAATCATTTACTCTCCTTTTCTTGTTTTTGAGGCTTGCCTCACCCTGCTCCCAATCCTAAGGTACTATGGTCCCTTTCTAGGCTTCTCTCCTGTAAGTTGGTCTCCCTAGTGTCCAACTTCTCAACAGGAGCATCACTCTTTGGGCATCTCCTTTTGTTCATTATTTCTCCAGCCCTTGAAAACTCTCCCTCTTGTGTATAACCAATGCAGAGTTCTCGGTGACAAAATTATAAGTCTTGTTAGAAAGATTCTGCCTTATTTTAACTTTGTCTAAAAAAGAATAAAGAATTGTCTGGAGAGAGAAGTGTCTGATAGTTGAACAGCACTAATTAAAATTTAATACATTTATTAGAACAGAAGGCTTTCTCAGAAAAAAATAAATTCTTGTTATTTTTAATTTATTTTTTTGTTACTTTTCTAGGGGCATCAGGGTTGCTATTTAAGAGTGAAATCATGAGCCCTAGTCGGCGTGGCTCAGTGGATAGAGCGTCAGCCTTCGGACTGAAGGGTCACAGGTTCGATTCCAGTCAAGGGTGTATGCCTGGGTTGTGGGCTCGGTTCCCAGTTGGGGGGTGTGCAGGAGGCAGCCAATCAATGATTCTCTCTTATCATTGATGTTTCTGTCTCTCTCTCCTTCTCTCTTCCTCTCTGAAATCAATAAAAATATATATTAAAAAAAAGAGTGGGATCATGAGCCTTAGCCAGTTTGCTCAGTGGATAGAGCACCAGCTTGCGGACAAAAAGGTCCCAGGTTTGATTCTGATCAAGGGCACGTACCTCGGTTGCAAGATCATTCCCAGCCAGGACCCTGGTCAGGGTGAGTACAGGAGGCAACCAATAGATTTTTCTCTCACATCAATGTTTCTCTCCGTCTTTCCCTCTCTCTTCTGCTCTCTATAAGAAATCAATGGAAAAATATCCTTGAGTGAGGATTATAAAAAAAAAAAAAAGAGTGGGAGCATGAGTGAATTGCACCTAAACTAAGATTTCTGAGCGGGCCCATAAGAGTAAGTTATCTCCTGACAAGATCTATAAATTCTGATTAAATTTATATAATGTTGCAAGCGGTAAATTTTCTTTTTTATGGAGTGCTTTGATTAGTTAACCAATATATAAATGAGTAATTCATATATTTTTCAGTCATCCCACAGGAAAATTTACATAGTTTCCAGAAAAGGAAGATGCAAGAAGACTATTTTCTTTATAACAATTTATTCTGATGGAACCTTTCTAAGTGCCAGTGAAATAGGAATGTGAATAGGAAAAAAAAAGTCATTATAAACTAGACTTCCTGTTAACATATAATTTAGAAGTCAACTGATTAATTGGTTTCATGTCATATTTATTTTTAAGCACAACAATGTCACCACTACAGGATTATACATCAGAAAGATCAATCACAAACAACTTTGCTCAGATTAGGGTGACACTGTAAACCTCTTTGTCAGTAACCTCTATGAACACCATGGTAGAATTTAATGTGTATAACTCTGGCTGAAATACAGTACAGTATTTATTTGTTTTTTTTTATCCCACTCATTGTGTATATCAAATTTAGATTCATACATGAAAACTTCAAATAATTAGTTTCTGAAGATAATAATGACCCAATCTAAAAAACTCAAAAAATAAAAATAATTTATTATTAATGAAAGATAATATATTATAGGCCACTCTATTGGTTTTCTATTACTGCTGTAATAAATTACCACAAACCTACCAGCTTAAAATGATACAAATTTATTATCTCAGTTCCATAGGTCAGAAGTCTGAGTTGGCTCAGCTAATTTCTCTGCTCTGGGTTTCACCAGTCCCTAATTAAGCTGTGACCTAGCTGGTTTCTCATGAGGAGGCTCTGGAAAGAATATACTAGAAGGGTTATTCAGGCTGTGGGTGGAATTCATGTCCTTATAGCTAAAAGACTGATGTCCCCCTTTCCTTGCTGGCCGTCAGCTGGGGGTTGCCCTTAGCTCCTCAAAGCTTTTTCGAGTCCTTGTATTACATAGACAATCAGTTAGAGCGTGGGCAACTGGTGGCAGGGTGAACATGGGCCGGGCTGGCCACTTCGGAGGGGTGGGCTATGCCTACGTTGGCTCAGAAGATGTGGACATGCAGGGATCCAGGGGTGCCCCAGGGACTCCAACCAGCTCCCCTAGATGTTCCCATGCAGTGTCCAGTGTTGGGAGGTAGGCTGAGGGTTGAGACATCTCCAGGCTTTCTAATGGTTGGTCTGCAGAGCCCTCCTCCTGATATCCCCACTGATCCTGATATCATAGATAGCCAGGGAGAGCCGGGGAGCCTCCTCCATTGGCCAAGATGTCACAGGGGGAGGTTCTTACACCCAGTGCCACAGACTAGAAAAATGAAAGGATAGGGCCCGAGCTTGCAAAAAACTAGCAAGATAACTAGATAGAAAAAAAGCACCTCCCCTTCCCTATTCCTATAAAAACCCTGGGCTTGAGCAGGAAAAGGAGAGGTCTTAGAGATAGGAGTGCACTGTTCTCCCAGGTCAGGACACCTGAATAAACTTCTTTCCTTTTGCACCAGGGTCTGTCTTATGAGTTTGGCTTTCATTGCAGCAGGCAGCCAAACCTGCATTTCAGTTATACTTGTACATGGGTGCCTACGTTTCAGAGAGTGCATGTTAAATCCTTCTCATGATTGGAATATTTCAACTTCTTCTGCCCAATCTCTATTTTGCTGGCAGCCAAAGAAAGTTCTTGGCTGTTAAGGGCTCACGTGATCACATTAGCCCACCTGAATAATCCAGGATAATCTCTTTATTTAAAGTTCTTAACATTAATTACATTCACAAATTCCCTTTTGCAAGGTAGTATAAGATATTCACAGATCCCAGGGATTTGGGGGCATGGATATCTTTGGGGGGAGTCTTATTCTACTTACCGAATCCTCTAAAAATAAAAAGAATTATAAAATCACAAAACAGATCTATGAAAAGGGAGCAATACATAGCACTTGATTTAAAAAATATTCGAGAGAACAGCAAAATGAATCATGGCATGTCTAAACTATAGGACATCATGTGGTTTTAAAAAATCCTGCTTTAAAGTGTATGTAATGATACCAGAGATTTATACACTTAGCTTAAAAACAAACTACTATGTATACTGTAAAATGATCTATATTTCATATATATGAGTATATACACATATATGCAAACATTTGTATATCTTTTTATGTATACACATATTTTATATGTATATGGATAAATACATATACCCATATGTGCATAATTTATGTGGTACATATGATATCTTTATATAGAAAGTATACAGAAATATTATCATGACAATCTCTGGGTAATAATATATTTTCTTCATATGTTCTGTGAAATCATATTTTACAAAACACTGTTGCAAAAAAATAAAATGTCATGTTTAAAAAATACATTATGTGTGGTTTCTCATATGGTATGAAATTTTCTAGCAAGAGAATCCAATGGGTTTCATACTATAGATAGATCTCAGTTTATTTTGAGTTAACCGAAAAAGGAGATCTGGTACCCTGAGACGGGTGGAGATGGGGGAGGATGATTCATACCTTATTGACAGATCAATCAGAGAAAATAATTGAAAGTTCACAGAAACATCTCTGCTAGGTAAAACCTTTTCTGTGTTCTTTTCTCTCTAGCCTGCAGCATAAAAAGATAGTTCTCTGCCCCCACTCCCCAGGGGTATCTTGATTTTTCATGTCTGTATTTTTAATAATTCTGAAATATGTTTCATTGCAGGGTCACTACCTCTGTTTCAAGAACCAATGCAGAATTTTGAGGCTCCTGAAGCAACATCATTCTCTTTCTCCCTTGATGAGGGACAAATGAAACAAAGAAAGCAATGATCCTTTTCTCACCTTAGATGTCAAGTAACCCCATACTATGAGCTGGGGGAATGAGCTACAGCCCTTTGACAATAAAGAACATTTACCTGTGCTCTTCAAGCATTCCCAATGTCAAAAACATTTCAAATGGATTTCTACTATCATCTTTTTCTTAGAACAGTAAATCACTGCCAAGACAGTTGAGCTCACTTCCGAACCCTGATCCATGCCTTTCTATTTTGTTAATATCAATGAAGCTGCTTTAAATGGGAAACACTGACACACGTCATTGCAAGGGTTATTACTGTCATTGCTCTAATTTTGTGAATTTCACCAAGAAAGCAGTCACTCCCCTTTGGTCTGAAGGGTGTTCTTCTTCACAGAGGAGAAAAGTTAGCATACCTGCAAGCCTATAATTGGAGAAAAGGTTTTTCAGAGGTTGAGTACTCTTAGATATGATAGACAAGCCACATGCCATCAAGACTCAAAAATAGCAGGATAAAGGAACAGAGGATTTGATTGTTCGTCTTCTTTCCCTTAGGAAATCTGACCTAAAAGAATTATGGTGCTATAGCTGTCACTTTATGTGTTTGCTTTTCCTAATTCAATGTTTGAGAGAGGCAAGCACTGCATAGAAATTACTCTCTCATTAAAATGTATTGTGACAAATTGGAGATGGTGTCTTGGTCACATGCCACAAATTGGAGACTTGAATCTCAGCTGCCTGTGCGTTGGTGGAGTGGAAGTCTATGGCAACATTCCATCTGGGATATAAAATATGAAACCATAATCTCACTCATCAGAGTGTGGATAGTCTCAGTCCTCCAACAGTCTCTTGCCTGTTCTTCAGTATTCCACGTGTCTTTCCTTCCAGGAGAGAATATTTTATTTAGAGAGCAGGACTGTTTCCCTAAGAATTGTATTTCTTATTGGATTTCTTGTTTATAGTCTATACTAGAGGTCCGGTGCAAAAAAATTCATGCACTGGAGTGGGGGTCCCTCAGCCCCACCTGCCCCCTCTCACAGTCCAGGAGCCCTCAGGGGCAGAAGGCAACCTGGTGATAAGGGAAAGGCAACGCCCCATCACACCTCTGCTGCTGCCACAGCTGGGCAGCCAGACACCTGAGGCTTACCTGTGCCTCGGGCCAGCCCTGAGGGGCTGAGGGGACTGGGGGACTCTGGAGGCAGGTGTGTGGAGTGGCCTGGCCTTGCTGCACACCTGCCACCCTGGCAGGGCTGAGGGGACTGGGTGGCACCATCTTGTGGCTGTGGGCACTGCCATCTTTGAGGGTGTGGCAGTCAATTAGCATATTCCTTCTTTATTAGATAGGATGTGAGAGGCCAAGCTGTGGGAACCTGCTCTTTAGAGATAGACCTATTTGCTATGGGCTGACCAGTTGATACCAACCCTTGAGGCTGCAGAGAACAGAGCCTAGATCACAATAAGGTCAAGGTGATGATTGTCACCCTTTGGGGATCTAGGTAAGGCAACAAGCCTTCCTCATGGAGTACCCACTGCATTGCTATACCAGGGTCATTTTTCTTCATATTACACAGTGACCTATTTCTTTAAAAAATAAAATTAATTGAATTAGTGGTTATTTTGTCATCCGTGAGCCTTTGAGAGTGGAGATCATGCCTCATCCATTTTTCTGTCCTCAAAGCCTAGCATGGTATTTAATAAATAAGTGTGGAATAAATGATTTAAAGGAGAAGTTAATAAAAAAAAGACAAAAGAAAGAGAGAGAGAGAGAGAGAGAGAGAGAGAGAGAGAGAAGATGCTAGTTCTTTAGGAAGAAATGACCTCATTTTCTGTTCTACTCCACCCTGACTTGCCCCAGGTCAAATGCTGAATTTTATTACTCTTCTTTTATTTTTAGTCACATAAATTCTCCCCCCAAAAAGTCTGCAAAAGTAGGACATTTGGTTTATACCACAAAGAAACCCTTCTACATATTTATATTACTTATTTCCTAAACCTCTTTTATTTCTTCCTTAGAAACCCACTGGTGAGTTAGTGTTAAAGAGCTAGGAGTAGAAATGCTTTTTGAAGTCTAATATATGTTCTGTTTGAAAGAACTGCTTCTGGTGTCTAAGAATAATTACCAACACACTTTAATTTATGAATGCCTGTGCTTAAAGGTCTTTCGTCGGTGGGAGGGGTACAGAGAGAAAGACTGAGAGGCGAATGGAAAACTTTCATGTCCTTGTGCTTTGCTCTGGTGTAACATCCAGGAGTGGTATTGGAGAGGCCAGTGGAATCACTGCTGAGCTCTGCTGTACATTTGTGCATTATAAATTGGTAACCTCCATATTTTGGATCTTAGACAACCCCCTCTTCTCTCCGCTGGCTATGATTTAAGAATAACAATGTGACATGAACACTAAGATGAGAGGATAAGTGAATAATAAAAAAGGATGGAAGTGAATAATTAAAAGGAGTGGGGAGAGAAGGAGGAAAAATTGACTCACAGGGGAACAAAATGTATTCATTCTTTTTGTCTGTTCCATGTACCTCTCCAGGAAAGCAGATGTCTTGACTCTCAAAGGAAATAAAAGTGGCAATTAATACAAGAATAATAATAAAAGTAAAAAGGAAGAAAAAGAACTGAGAGGAAAGACCGCCTCCTCCCTTAGCTGTATACAGTGATCCTGACAATCTTCTCCCATTTATCAAGATGTAAAACCTTAGAGAATCTGATCTTAAGGGTCTGGGCAGTGGATTTTTGAATGATCCAACCTCTTCACCTGTCCTATTTTCCACTCCCCACCCATCCCTATGAGTTGGCTGCTTATCTTCAGTGAATTCACATGCCCACTCAGGAGTTCCATTAGGCCGGACCAGCTAAGCAGGTTGGCCCCACCTCATGAGCACAGCCTCCCCTCTATTGACAACTGCTTCAGCCAAGGCTCTCCTGGTCTCTGACTGTCTTTGTTACTGCCTCACCCTAAACCTCCATTAACCCCCACTACCTACTGTCTCTACTCCTCCCTATGTTCTGACTGCTGCTAGGGGGAAGTGCCAATCCTAAAAGACGTGGTCTTAAAGAACATTTTCTTTACTTATTTTAACTGCTACTTTCCAGTAAAACTTTTATGCTAAGCTACCTTTAATAATGCTTCAGGCAATTCTTCTCAGTCCCTCTGAGAATATCAAAAGATGACCTGGCCTTCTTCATTCCCTAGGCCTCAAAAGATGACAATCTTTCCTCCCACTTATCTGGGAAACTCCAGACCATGCGATTGGTGTTCTGAAAGCTACCCTAATTTCCCCTCTGCCAATTTCATATCCTTTGTTCCCAAAAACAAAGGATGGCATGCCTCTTTCTCCTCCCTAAACCCATCCAACTCGTCCACCACACCATATTCCTGCCTAAACCCACCTCTCTCTCTAGTTGGCCAGCTCTACCCTTCATTCAGTTATTTCCTCCCTCAAATACTTGACCTTAAGCTTCCGTTTAATACTAATTTCATAACCAGGCCTCTGATTGGCCAGATGGACTCTTCTGTAGCATCATCGTTCACTTGGAGCAGTTGGCCTCTTGTCCTCACTAGGTTATTACAAGTTCACAAGCAAACGCGCACCCTCCAACCCTTACCACTTTTTGCCAAAAGTAATGTTAGTCATTTTCTGTCTCACATTTGACACTGTTAAAATCTTAACTATCTTTGAAGGCCTGGTAGAACTTTTCCTACCCAATTCTTGCCAACTTTCTTTCATTTACTTGCTTGTATTACCACCATTCTATGTTCCTCAGCACCCTGTTTGCACCCTCAGTGTTTGCCTCCTTTTCTCTTACTGGATTGTAACCATCAGAAATTAAAGTGCACTGCATTGCACAGATTAGAATTTCAATATGTAAGAGCAAATTGTGTTCAACATTTCTTTCTTGAACTTTCCTCCTTGGCTATTCTGGTTTCCTTCTCCCTGTAATAGGCCCTTCATTGTCTCCTTTATGAGCTCCTTCTCTCCCCTTTCTCAATGTGCATGTCCAAATGCTCAATACTAATCTCCTTGTCCCTTTTAATATTCCATTTCTCTCAACAATCAGAGCCTTTCTCTTTACAGCACTTGATATTTCTTCTAGGATGTGTCATTATCACACCAGTAGGTCTATAACTAAAGTCAACTTCACCTCTTCCTAAGCAAAGACCTGTCAAGAGATCTCTTTTCAGATTCCCTGTGTATCATCATCTACATTATGCTTCTGTTACCCAAGTTCAAACCTAGCAATTATCTTTGACTAAGTCCCTTCTTTTACCACACCACTCCCCCACTAATCAGTTATAAATTATGAAATGTTTTTACTTTCTCTCAAATGCCATGAATTCATGAGTTTCCCTTTTCACATCCAATATCTGCTCCAGGCCCTCCCCTTTCTGTGGCTAGATTATACAACCATGTGCCCCATGTTAACCTTGTCCTTTCCCTTCCAATTTCTCATCACAATAATCTTTAATTATCTTTGATACACTCTGCCCCAGATCTAAAGCATCCAGGGGTTCTCTGTTTCCTCCTCTGTCAGGTTTAAAATCTTCTGCCAGATTAGGTGCAGACTCAAAAATAAGCAAAGTATTTCATTGCTGCTTCAGTTTCTGACTTTTTACAACACCCTATCTCCTTATGGTCAACCTGGTTCCCTCCTGAGTCATGTACATTCAAAGCATATCCTTATCTCAGGGCTTTTGGTTTCACAAAACTTTAGATTGAAATCCTGGCTTTTCCCTTTACTAGCTATTACCTTGACAAGTTATTTATTTCTTTAAATCTAAGATTGATCATTTATAAAATAAAGACAAAAGTACTTGCCTCACAATCCTGTCACAAGAAAATGGGGAGTTCCTTATATTCTTTCTCTAACATTACAACACCTAGTCCAAAACTGAGCCCAGCATAGGTGCTCAATAAACTCAGACAGTGGTTAACAGTGCTTAGCTCACCAATGAGAAATGACTTCAACAATACATAGAAATAGGATCAAGTATAGGAATAAGGGAAACATAGAAGGTTGAAGCAGCTCTTTACAGAGATTTCAAAAAATAAATAAATAAATAAGGTGCTCTGTTAGCACAGTAGGTAGCACCTCAGTCTCATCATAAAATAAAATAAAATAATATAAAATAAAATAAAATAAGAAAAGACTTGAAAAGTAAAAGCTCTCTACTAATCCTGGGTGAAGGCCCCAAGTAACAAAGGTTTACATTAAAGTAGCATAAGATGAGTCAAAGGAAAGTTTCCAGTGTTTTGTGAGAAATTCAGGGAGAAGTTAGGAAGATCCTGATGTCTTCTATTATTTGCCTTTCAATTTTATTTTTCCGTCCCCTTCACGGGGAGTAGGACCATTTTCTGCATTTGTCCCTTTAGTTTCAAATGAGGCAAAGACAACACTATGACAAAGGAGAGTGCTACCAGTCTGCTTTCTGTTTCCCACAGCTTTTAAGCCTATAATTCTGTTCTTGATCACTGCATAATTATCTTCATTATATTAAATCATCGTATTATCCTCCCTTCATAAAGGAGGAAACTGAGGTTCAGGAAGATTAAGTGACTCACCTCCTTAAGCAGTCTTCTTAAGATATTAATGTGATTAAATTCCTGTTCCCACAATAGGCCAATTGTAAAGAGCTGTTGCGTCAGGCTGCCCTGTCAGATCTGTATAATACAAAACCACCATAAGAGCATCCAGACCTGACAGTCCTACGTGTCACCTATTTGTCCCCCTGAAACATAAAAGTCCTTTCTGTTGGTGTGGCTGAAATGGATGAAGTCAGGATCTTTCTTTGAGGTGATAGCTTCCACACCATCTTACATGGGGGGAGGGAGACATTTAAAATAATTAACTCTGCTGCTTCAACAGTGATGAAGTGAGAACTCTTTAATGTCAGCTCGGGAAAAAGAGCTGATAAGAAACTAGAAAGACTAGGACCAGGGAACTTAACTTTTCAGGTTTGATCTTAAAGGGATTAACCAGCACTGAATAAATGCTAACTCCTACTTGCTAAAAATAAATAAAGATAAAATGCTTAAGTATCTTTCTCAGGGTTATATAACTGTTTACTGGTTTGATTCACGCAATGAACCCATCTTTATCTGGTTCCAAATGCTGAGCTCATAAACACTGTCCAGTCACACCCATGAGTATACATATTGCCTGGATGGGTTGAGGGCATGGTAGTAGTAGCTGTAGCTCAGTGGACCTGGAGCCTAGAAAATCATCCAGACACACAGTAAATAGGATTTTGAGCATCAAGACATCTGGTCTCTTCTCCACTTAAAGATGATGCTCCTAATACATGGACTAAGGTGGGGTAAGGCTAGGCTCTACACCTGGGTATGGCTGACCTGCTGTGTGAAGTTTGATGGCATTTGTAGCTAAAGGGACATGAACCATTAAAAACTGTTTGAAAGATATATGAGGAAAAGCAAGGTAATGGTTCCAGACATCTTGCAGATAGTAGTGGGTGTAGTGGGAGGAAGGTTTGGAAAAGATTTTGAAAAAATTTTATGCACCCAGAAGCAAATTCTTTATACCAAACTTTATAATCTCCAGGTATAAATGTTGGCACACCCTTGGTCAATTGTCCAATCGTCAGCCTTACATTAACTACTAGGCACAAAAATGGCCACTATTAGGGTTGCCCACTAACCCCTACTGAGTTAATAGTTTGTGACTTTATATGAGCTAATTGCCTGTAAAATATTGCCTCCAACTTTGCAAATGCTTAGCTTGACCTGCATCTATGGATGTGTTTAATACAGCATTGTGCCTGATCGGCCAAAGACTTACTTATGGAAGTTAGGTGTTGTACAGAAGGAGGTGGCTCTGCCACTTTGTCTTACGAAAGACCAGAGATATAAGTGGGTCTTAAATCAGACATTTAAATAACTCAAACAAATATGTAAAATACCCCAAAATTTAAAAGTATTGTTCTTCATGTTTGACCTGCCCATTCTGTGGCAGTACACATACATAATAAGCAATGCAACAGAAAAAGAGTATAGGTTCAATCAATACCATGATTGTTCAGATATTCTTTTTTTTCTTCTCTGCAAGTGATGCTAGCTCAAATTCTTTTGAGATGGAATTTTAAAAAGTGACAATTGAATTTAAAATAAAACAACACCTTCCATGGAACTTAAGAGACTATGAATAATTTAAATAAATATAAAAACTTAAAAAACTGTAAAATTAGATAAAAGTTTGTTTCAGACAAAAAGGTGTGTGTGTGTGTGTGTGTGTGTGTGTTTAATTATTGACAGACCACTATGATGCTAGGTGAGCACTGCAGCAAATAATGATATTTCAAATTAAGCAAATTTTTCCATTTCATTGACACCAATTTTAACACTTCACAATAGGTCTTTTTGGCATTCTAATTATTGTTCTAATTCTATTAATGTTTTCATATAGGATTATACTGGCTCCTCTTTTAATGATCACTAAAACTTCATTTGGAGTTGTATCACTTCATTAATCTTGATTACTTATAATTAATCAAAAATGTCTTTTCTTCACATTTTGATCTCAGAAATGTTGATCTATATGTATTTTATGAGTACTTGACTAAATCTATGTTGTTATTAATTTTTAATCTGAGAACTGGATAAACTTCATCATCTGAGAGATAGCATAGCTTAGCAGTTACAATTTTGGATGCTGAAGTCATACTATTTGGATCAAAGCCAGTTCTTCCTCATTCTAGCTGAATGTGATAGGGCCAGTTATTATTTAATGTCTTTGTTCCTTTTTATTTTAATCTATAAAACTAGAGTCATGTTGATAATATCTAACTCTTAGAGTAATTGTAAGTATTTAATACAATAATATGTGAAAAACAGTTATAACAGGGCCTGGCACATAATATTCACAAGGTTAAATTTTCTTATTATTTGTATAATAGAAATAATTAGTAAACTATGGTGGGTATTGGCCTTTGGAATCAGGCAAGCCAGTCTTTTAAGTCTTGTTTTCCTGACTGTGTGATATTGTGCAATTTCTAAATTTGCTTCATTTTTCTTATACATAGATACAGATATAGATATAAACACCATTTCTCAAGTTTCTTGGAAGGATTAAACAAAAAATGTGATGAACATAGCTAGGACTTGTATATTTGTTGTTGTTTTTTTATATAAATGGAAACATTTTTCCTTCCCTCTACATAAAGCAAAAAATTATATGAAATACTATCTGCAAACAATTTATAACATTTGACTTAAATTTTTAATATAGATAAAAATGCCAATAATATGTATATAGTATCTATTCACTCATCCACTGATTCATTCAAAAATACTAGAATAGCTAATATATGCTAGGCATTATACTAACAACTGGAGATAAAGTATTAAAAGACAAAGAACCCCACCTTCTAGGGAACTTTATGACTAATAGCTGAGGCAAATAAATAACAGGCAATAACCAAACCTTCCACATACTGTGATGAAGACATTTGTAGAGAGTTGGAAGAGGAGTATTAAGAAAAGCTTGTCATACAATGTGAAATTTAACCTGATTCTTGAAAGCATAGGTGTTTGCTACACAATAAACAGAGGAAGAGCATTCTGGTGGGAAAGAACAACCTATGAAAAAGAATTTAAGAATAATACTGCCAAACCTGCAGGCGTGGTGCAAGGATTAACTTGAAGAGTTAGCAACAGGTCACTAGGAAGCACTCAAAAAAAAGGGGGGGTCGTGCAAAAAACTTCATCCAGGGGACTTACATGAGCTTATTTGAGTTTATGAAAGATCACTCAGGTAGAAGTGAAAAGTGGCCAAAGGGGAACAAAAACTAGAGATGAAAAGTCTGGTGAGGAGGTTGTTGAATTTTAGGGGATTGCAGTCCATTAATTTTCTGCATTTTGGAATTTTTGAGTATTTACTGTGCCCTATTGCTGAGATTATTTTCATACTAGACTGGAAGCTATACTGCCATATTTTCTGTCTAAAGATGATCCAATTAGTTATCTATACATCTATGTTTTATCTATCAAATAATCCTCATTAATTATATTATTGATATCATCATTCCTTATTTTTCTTTTTTTTAATCTTCACCTGAGGATGTTGGTTGATTTGAAAGAGACAGAGACAGAGAGAGGGGACAGAGAGAGAGAGAGAGAAATATAGATGTAAGAAACATCAATCGGCTGCCTCCTGTACACCACCCCCCCCACTGGGGATTGAACCCACAACCAGGCATGCCACGCATGTACCCTGATGAGGAATCAAACTTGCAATCTTCCTATGTGAGGGATGACTCTCCCACTAACTAAGCCACACCAGCCAGGGTGATCATCCTTTATTTTTATTTTTTGGTCTATAAAGTATTTATAGAGATATGCTATTGCCAAACTTCTTTTTGTTTACCCAGTAGCTTTGATTTATACATTTTGATATAATAGTATTTAGGACATGAATCTTGATGATTCACATATTTATTGAGGATTGTATCATTTATCAGAATACAATGATATTCTATGCACTTTATTGTCTTTTGTTTTGGGTTTTATATCCACTGAAAACTCCTTGATAAAGTTTTTGCTATTGAAGTATATACAGTGTTGTTAGTGTAGAAATAAACAATTCTCCTTTTTCTTTGTTTAAATTTTAATATTTCTTTTCTGAGTTTGTCTGATATTAATTTATACTTTTATCTTTCAGTATCATTATGCATCTCTTTTAAGCATAGGACAATGATCTGAGCCAAGATAAGCAAATATGTTTTTTATAATCGCCACCATGAAATAGTCCTTTTTTATTCTTTACCCTTCATGATCTTCTTGTTACCTCTGTCTGCTCCAATAATAACCTAACCTTGGCAGCATCCCTTATGTCCAATGTGTGCTAAATACAGGAAAGTATTCTAGCTTGGTCTAATAGATACCATCATAATGACCATTTCTCTATATAACACATTTATTTCCATATTCCAAGTGCCTGCTAGTACCAGAAATTTTCTTATCTGGTTAAAATGATGCAGACATCCAAAAACAGTGATTATTAGGCCATACACATATAACAAATGTATTATTTACTGCATAAGAATATGAGCACATAATGAAACTAATAAGATATTTAAGCAGCCCCATTAAAACTCCCCTTAGCATGATACATCTTCCAGCATCTGGAAGTGGTGATGGTGGACGCAGCTCAGAAACTACTCAAAAAGCTAAATCTTATTGAAAATAATGTTGATAGAATACAGCATCCTTATAGCACCTCTCCCCAATAATTAATTTTATGCCCCATTATCTGTAATCCAACTTAGAAATTCCTACCTGATATAACTAACAAGAAATTGCTTAAATGCTGTTTGTACACATGACACATATCAACATTTTCATCCTTTTTAAAAATCAATATTTGGGTATCTCCTAGTTAAATTTCAGGCAAACACGATCTAAATCCACATCAGTAAGAATAATGTTGACAAAGACAAACATAGAGTGATTTGAGCCAAGAAATCCACCTCCAGGTTGACAATAATCCATTAATCAACATGCCTTCAGTAATACAGTTGCTTACTACTCTTTTGAATTTACCTCACTGTGGTCAGGGGTGGCTGGGAGTCAGTAAGAGCTAAAAGTCTACTTACTTTACGATTTTATTCTACATATTTTATCCAACTTTTTATCTGGATAGCAAATTTTGTCATATTTAGTATGGTGGTCAAAAATAATACTTTCTGCCCTAGCCGGTTTGGCTCAGGGGATAGAGCATTGGCCTACAGACTTGGGAGTCCCAGGTTTGATTCTCACCAAGGGCACATGCTTGGGTTGCGGGCTCAACCCCCAGTGGAGGGTGGGGGGTGCAGGAGGCAACCAATCAATGATTCTCTCTCATCATTGATGTTTCTATCACTCTCCCTCTTCCTTTCTCTCTGAAATCAATAAAGAAATATATTTTAAAAAAAAATAATACTTTCCCAGCCTTGTACTGTGTCTTTCTAGCATTGTCATAGAATGAATAACCAAGGCTCCTTAGAGAGAGAAAAGAAAAAAGAAACACATCGGTTGAATCTAAGAAGGGAAAAGGGCGTTTCAATGAGGAGGGGTCAACCCCTCACTTCTAAAGAGGTGCCCAACATGCAGGCTGGGTAGACTCTTCTGAAAAAAGATGAGTCGGGGAACCTGAGTATCATCTTAGCAGAGAGGTTGATTTTGTCAGGAAAAGATGACTTCTCCCTGATTTTGTATAATATGAGTGAGGCAGTAACTGGGAACACGTTTCAATATGTCCTATAATAAAGAAGGTAAACATCTAAGAGAGTAAGTTTAATTTAAACCATTCTAATTCTAGAGGTACTGAAATAGTGGCCTAGCCCTCTTTCTGGCAGCCTAATAAGGACTGTAACACGTGGGAATGAATTTTTCTTCCATCTCAGTATGATAACAACCTTGTTAATGGAGAAAGGAGGACCAAGGGCTTAGGAGACCTTTAACAGCCAACAAGGACAAACAATGGGTGTCCTGGGAAATAAGGTTGCCAGATAAAATACAGGGCACTCAGTTATATTTGAATTCCAGATAATTTAATAGCTGCTAGTATTTGTATGTTCTGTGCAATTCTTCGTTCGTCTAAAACAGGGGTCCTCAACTACGGCTCATGGGTCACATGCAAATACAAATATTGTATTTGTTTCCGTTTTGTTTTTTTTCTTCAAAATAAGATATGTGCAGTGTGCATAGGAATTTGTTCATAGTTTTTTTTTATACTATAGTCAGGTCCTCCAACAGTCTGAGGGACAGTGAACTGGCCCCCTGTTTAAAAAGTTTGAGGACCCCTGGTCTAAAACAGTGATGGCGAATCTTTTGAGCTTGGTGTGTCAGCATTTTGAAAAACCCTAACTTAACTCTGGTGCCATGTCACATACAGAAATTTTTTGATATTTGCAACCATAGTAAAACAAAGATTTATATTTTTGATATTTATTTTATATATTTAAATGCCATTTAACAAAGAAAAATCAACCAAAAAAAAATGAGTTCGCGTGTCACCTCTGACACGCATGTCATAGTTTCGCCATCACTGGTCTAAAATTTAAATTTTACTGGACATATTGTATTTAATATTGCTAAATATGAAAACCTTACTCAGGAAGTTTTCAGAGAAAGAGTGGCCCCACATAGCTTAGAGTCCTCATTCTTCTTCCAAATAAACTTATTTTCATTACGTTGCATGTTTCCAACCATATATCTTAACTATCACTATGTAGTTTGATTTGTCCTAAAAAAGCAAGGTGTTATTTTTTTTCCCAAAGTGATAAAGTATTCTTAAATGCTTCTGAAATTTCCCTTTATTTTACTGGATTATTACTTATTCCCTCATCAATATCTTAATAATATGTACCACTGCCATAACTTAAATCCCTTGAGTTCTCACTAATACCAAATTCAAGTATTTTTCAAAGATATGATGTATAAAGGAAGAAATTACTGGATAGTAAATGACAAAATATGTAAAGGAAAATAAGAAGGAAAAAATCTAGTAATTAAAAAATGTGTTTAAATCTGATCATCATAGTGTTTGGTTTCTCTTGTAAGTAAATCACCATTGAGTAAATTCACTGCATTTGCATTTTTAGCTCAATCTAAGGATTTCATGGCTTCTTTCTAATACTTACAGAAATCCATTCCCTTGTGTATTTCTCAAACTTTAAGATGAATGTACCCATTTATCTTGTCACTTCGACAATTTCAATTGAAAGGCCTTTTAACTGATGTCAGTGAAAAAACTACTGCTATTTGTAAAAAGAATCTGAGTAAGGCAGTTTGGAAGTAAGAGATATATTTCTCCTGCCCATTCTCTCCCCAAAAGGAAAACAGTAGCCACCATTTTAGGAAAAAGGAATTGTGAGACATGCTCAAAGGTTTATAATGTAAATCTGAATAATGGCCGCGTGTGTGGGGTGTGTGTGTGTGTGTGTGTGTGTGTGTGTGTGTGTGTGTACACCCTTAGGCTTGGCATGTAGGCTATGGCATTAGACTCCTCGAGGAGGAGGCTTGAAACATAAAAATTATCTCACTAAAACTTCCCAGCAGAAGGGTTCAGCTCCTTTATATGTTTCCTTGCAGAGGTTTCTTAACCAGTAATTGTAAGGGAGGGTATAAAATGTCCAGATAGGGTTTACTACACTTCAGTCAGCCAGTTAAATTTCAGCCCTCACACCATGGATTTGTTCTCAGAATGCTCATGCTGTGTTTTACCTCCTGCAACTCAAGCCCGCCTGCAGTTTCAAAGAGCATCTGCTGAGAGTGAAGCCAGCTGGTTTGCCAGTTGCTAACCTCCTGGGAAATAGAGAGAGGTTTCCTGACTACCCTGAACTACTACCATTTCTGGGTTTTGGTATACATATATGCTGTCTCTCCGCAAGGCTGTCGACAATTCAGTGCTTCTGGGTTTGATTCTTTTTAGAAAGCACAGGGAATGTCAACACAATTGGAGGTCAATTGACTTTGACCTATGAAATTAGAAGTGCCTAGAATGCTGAAGGTCATATTCACTGGGGCAGAAACATGCTGAGAATTCAAGACTTTGGAGCAAAAGGTAGCTGTGCTGTAAATCCTGTGCATTAATTTTTTTTAGGTTAATTCACACATAGGTCTATGGTTCCAGCCCTTGGATCACAATGTTGAGACCTCCAGCTGCCTGATCTTAAACATATCACTTTATTTTTTTACAACTGTTGTTCCATTCACTGTAAAATAGAGAAAGGGGTTGATTAAGTGATCTTTAATGACTTTTCACCATTTTCTGAGCAAAGTGATACATTTAGTAGCAGAAATCCAATTACAGAAGCTGAAACACAAGCAGGGGTTTATTTTTTTTTTCACATTGATGATAGGTATGCAAGTTAGATCATGCAAGGCTGTATAGAGGGTTCCCAATTCCAACAGAGAGAAATAGTCTGGTATTTCTGCTCAGTGAATGGCTGTTGATTTCATGCTTTTCACCTATGATTTAAAGATGATTTCTCTATCTCCAGCAATTGCATCCAGGCAGGAAGAGCCACAGACAGGTTTCAGTTGCGTGTACCCCCTTGTTAAGAATTTACTTAATGATAGAACTTGGGCTGTTTCCAAATCTTGACTATCTACATTAATAAAAGAGAAACATGCAAATTAACCATCCCTCCATGATGCCCACCAGCCAATGAGGAGTGAGTATGCAAATTAACCCAACAAAGATGGGGGAAGTTCCCATCCTGTGGCCGCTTGCATGCACGTGGGCGCCAGGGAGCCAAGGTTGGGGCGGTGCATGCAGAAGCCGGGGGCAGGGCGTGGAGCTTCCCCCCCATCGCCATGGCAGAGTTTCTCACTCTATGGCAGCTTGTGCTCGCCGGCGCCAAAAGACCTGTGTCCCTGGGACAGGCATCCTCGGGAGCCAGCCCACCCCAAGCCTGAAGGCCTGAGCCTAGGCCCGAAGTGGCCAGGGTCCCGGAACTTGACAGAGGGTGCACATAGGAATCCTCCCTCCCCCCCCATGCACGAATTTCATGCACTGGGCCCCTAGTTGTAAATAATGCTGCAATGAACTAAAAGTACACATAGACTTTCAAATTAGTGTTTCAAGTTTCTTAGGATAAATTCCCAGCAATGGAATCACTGGGTCATAGGCAGTTCCATTTTTAATTTTTTAAGGTAAAACCATACTGCTTTCCATAGTGGCTGCACCAATTTTCTTTCCCACCAACAACGCATATTAGTGTTTCAAGTTTCTTAGGATAAATTCCCAGCAATGGAATCACTGGGTCATAGGCAGTTCCATTTTTAATTTTTTAAGGTAAAACCATACTGCTTTCCATAGTGGCTGCACCAATTTTCTTTCCCACCAACAACGCATAAGAGTTCCCTTTTCTCCACATCCTCACCGACACTTGTTGTTTGTTGATTTATTGATGATAGCCATTCTGCCCAGGGTGAGGTGATATCTCATTGTGGTTTTAATTTGCTTTTCTCTAATGATTAGTGACATTGAGCATCTTTTCATGTCCATTGGCCATCTGTATGTCCTCTTTTGAGAAATGTCTATTCAGGTACAATATTTTCTCTTTTTTTTATTGGATTGTTTGTTTGTTTTTTTGGTATTGAGTTTTATAAGTTTTTTATAAATTTTGGATATTAACCCCTTATCAGATGTACCATTGGTGAATATGTGTCCATCAGTAGATGAGTGGATAAAAAAGTTGTAATACATTTACACAATGGAATGCTACTTTGCAGTAAAAAGAAAAATTTACCCTTTGCAACAGCATGGATGGACCTGAATAACATTATGCTACATGAAATAAGCTAAACAGAGACACAAAGTACCATATGATTTAACTCATGCGGAATTTAATGAACAAACTGAACTACCAAGAAAAATAGAGTCAGACTCATAGCAAGCAGGCAGA
>NW_006297819.1:744626-751901 GCF_000327345.1 Myotis davidii | reverse complement strand
AATGTTGGGGAGAATTGATCAAAATAAAAAATGAGAAAGAACTCATGGACATGGACAACAGTTTGGTGATGGGGGGGCGAGGCATGTAAGAGGGCATAGAGAGGATAAATAGTGGTGGGGAAAATAAAATAAAGAGAAAAAAGACTCATCCAAAAACTTATGTCTAACTAGCCATAACTGTGTAATAGATCCATCCCTAGCTGCAAGAGAGGCGAGAACATATACATTTTTAATAGAGCACATTGCTACCCACATGAACATTGTATTCTTTTGGTAAAAAGGAGATAATAGATATTGGGTAGTCAATCCAAGCAGAATATGCTATAATCTCTAAGATTCTATATTTCTTGTCATTGTACTGCTTTTAAGCAATGCATGTTTTAAATCATTGAGAACAGACAGAAAACATTGCACAGTGTTCTGCAGGTCCAGTTGGGGATGATATGTTTCATTGGCAAGCCACAATTATGGGACCTAATGACAGCCCATATCAAGGTGGTGTATTCTTTTTGACAATTCATTTTCCTACAGACTACCCCTTCAAACCACCTAAGGTTGCATTTACAACACGAATTTATCATCCAAATATTAACAGTAATGGCAGCATTTGTCTCGATATTCTAAGATCACAGTGGTCTCCTGCATTAACTATTTCTAAAGTTCTTTTATCCATTTGTTCACTGCTATGTGATCCAAACCCAGATGACCCCCTAGTGCCAGAGATTGCACGGATCTATAAAACAGACAGAGATAAGTACAACAGAATATCTCGGGAATGGACTCAGAAGTATGCCATGTGATGCTACCTTAAAGTCAGAATAACCTGCATTATAGCTGGAATAAACTTTAAATTACTGTTTAAAAAAAAGTCTGTGAACAAAGAACCTCTACAATGTAGATGTCAGTTACCCTGAAATAAGGAGGTAGGAATTTTGACCTCCTGATCCCCCAAAAGGTTGTTCCAATTTGTATGTCACTGACATATGTTGTCACTATCTAAATCAAATTTTTCTTATTCATTCTTCCTTCCTTTCTATGTTTATTCTCTCCTATTCTTTCCTTTCTTCTTGATGTTATATTTGCCAGATAAACCTTTTGGGGAAATTATTTTCTTAATAACTTGTTCATTCACATCACTTAATTGGTTCTGTCTTCTGTATAAGACAACCTCCTTGTAATCTATATCCACCTTTCCAAAACTGAATGACTTACATTCTTCACATTTATAATTTGATTGTTGAATAATGAATACTTTCCTCTATTCCATTATTTGAGGGAGAGTCCCTTCCAATATTCTTCACTGGTGTGGAAGGTTAAATCATTGTTCACAACTCTTCATGCCCTTACTGTATTACAATTAATTATGTATGTCTTTTGCCATGAAACTTTGCGGTACTACCCATAAGATTGGGCAGAGTATATCACCTCCTCATTGATGTTGGGTTTAGACACATGTTTGGCTTTTGTCAGTGGAATTCAGATACAAGTGAATGCTCCAGTCCTAAGGTGAGTCTTAGAGAGGCTACTTGTGTTTCCACTTGAGCTCTTGTATTCCAGCCATTCACCATGGAACTATTTCCTAATAGCCATTCGCCCAAATAGGATTAGCAGAAAAGTGAGATGACCTGAAGTCACCCTAAAGAAAACACAGCTAACTGCATCTTGAAACCGAGCTGCTCCAGCTGGCCCACAGAATTTTAAGTAATATAAAGCTGCTTTAGCAAATTATTAATATTTTAGACTTTTCTGTTACACTGGACACGATTATGGAACTATTGGACCAATTCATTTGTCGCAGGGGAAATCTACCTACTCAGAGGTATCCATGGCTATAATTAGGGGTAAGAAGCAGGGAGGTGCCTAGAAGGTAAATTGGCTTTAAACTCTATGGTAATTCCATAGGGATTCTTAGTTTTCTCTGACTTCTGGACTTTGTTCCAGAAGTAACCACAAAGGACAAAGATGCTCTTCAAAACCTCAATCAGCCATAGAAGGAGAACCATTGCCCAGATTTTGTTCACTCCACTAGTTTGATTGAAGTAACTTTCTAGGTCTGTGCATCTGTTTTCCTGTGACACCGAAATCCTATGCCTGCTCAGCCAGCACAATTTAAGCATGCAAACGTGGCAATACATCTTAGAAAATGTGAGTAGGCCTTAAAAGAAAGGTGATGTGGAGGGTTAAGGTATTATAATAATGAATAATTCACCATAGTACTTAGCTTCCCAAAAAGGGCAGCTGAGGATTCAGGAAGAAATTGCACTTACTCTCCTCTATAATTGACAAGTGGTATCTTGGAACAAACATAAGCATCTTCTCAATTAGCACAGGTCCTGGCTATACTTCTGGTTTCACAACAAAAACAGGACTTCAACCCCAGATCTTTGCTATTTATGGCAGGTCCTTCTAGGACAGGGTTGGAAAATGTCTGGCCATGGGCCCCATAAGGCCAGCAAAATCATTTGGTCTGGCCCTGCCAAGGCGTTAGGGGTAAGTTATTAAATGTTTGACCAAATATAGCAGGCTAATTTTTAAGTTGATAATTTTGTATGGCTCTCGAATTATGTTATAAATATCCAATTGACCATGACAGAATAAAGGTTCCCCACCCCTGTTCTATGGCAACAAATACACCATCCATTCCAGTGTTAACAAGAAAGGCCAAATAGTAGGTTACTGGCAGGAGCCTGGAGAAATTTGGGGAAGAGACATTTCCTCAGGAAACCCAAATTGGCTGCCAATGTTGGTTCCATAAGGGAATCCCGAGAGACCCTCCCCCCTCCACCCCCGCCCTTCAATGCCTTGTCATTACACTTTCCCTAGCTGCAGTAAAATGAACTAGACAGCAGCTGCATCTGGTCATCCTCAGAGGGGCAGTGGCTGCAGCTGGTTTCTCTCCCATAACTTTGCAGGTAGACAGTGCCCACTCTGGCACCTTGTCAGCTAGCAGCCTTTCCCTGAGGTCATAGAATTCTATTTTCTGTGCTCTGAACACTTGCTGTTGCTTAGATTATTATCCAGTGATCAGTGAAAGCTATAGCGCGGAAGTATATGTGGTTCAGTAAACCCTCTATAAGCATGAGCTCCCCTTAAATGAAATATGGCTTGCATGCGTGTAACAGGCTGAAGTACTCTGAAGTGGAGGTAGCTGGAGAGCCTACTGAGAAATTGCCTGGTGCTGTTTTTTAACATACCAGGAAAAAACAAACCAAGAAATGATGGAAGCATTTTTCTTTTCCCACTAAAGGAAAGTCAAGCTTCTTTTGCTTCTAAGATCTAAACTACTCTTATCCTTGGGGCTAGAAGGGCAGTAATCAGCTATGTGTTTCTAGACAAAAGAGAAGTCACCAAGTAAATCTGAGTCATTTCGATGATAAATAGGCTTTTTTGTATTGATGAGCCACAGTTTACAAATTCAAAGCCTTTCTGGGAAAAGGCAGGCCATGGAAATGACCAATGCTGACCTTGTGGGATAAATTCTAATTGACCTCTGGCTTTCTAGGGGACAATAGGAGGTGGTGCAGGCTGAGCAAGCTGGAGAGGCCATGACCTGCCTCAAGGGAAATGCTGCTCTCAGTTCCAGCTGCCTGGGCTATTGGGAAACATAGACCTCTTTTTTAGAACAAGGAGCAACAGCAACAGCAGCACCTAAGGACATAAAAGAGAATGGCTTTCTTCACCTCCTTTTGGGGGATAAATAAGCCTCCCAGATTCTTCTATGATGGAAGCAATGCATAGAAAATCTTTGCCTAAAGACTGATGTTGGATGGTCCCACAAATTTGAGGCATTTGAGGACTGGATTAAAACCCCACAACTACATCCAATAAAATATCCAGTGAACTTTCAACAATATTACTGTTCTAGGATATGGAAATTATGTGAATGTTCAGATGTTTCTATCAGAAAGAATTATCAAAAGAGGAAATTAGGGGAAAGGTATAGAAAAAGTAGACACAATGTGTTATGTGTTGCAGAAAAAGAATAAAATGTTTTGCAATGATACTCTAGGAAAAGTAAGGGAAGATAGGGAGAAAGCAAATATTTACATTGGACCCATACTCTGATGGTTTGTAAGGACGGAGAGAGCTGAGCAGTGCGTAAGAGATGTGCATGGATAGATGCTTAGTGAGAGGAAGAACAGAGTTGAGAGCTTCAAATGATAATCAGGTGGCTCTTAGATATGTGGCTGGAGAACCAAATAAAGGGGGGAAAGTCTTGTTTGCTATATTAAAAATAATTATAGGAATCAAATAATTATAGGAATTAAATCTGGGAAAAGTAACCCAGAAACAAATGTGTGGTGTAATGTTACAGAATTTACCAGGTGACCGGAAAATAAACGAGTACTGGAGATTCAGGAAAGCCCTTTATGTAAAGCAGCGCTGCTGGTTCAGGGGATTTGAAGAACCAAAACCTGAACAACTTATACAATGAGATTACTACTTATATATATTTCTAAATTCTTTGTTTCCTTACTTCCCGGCTTTTGCAGCCCTACCTAAGTTAGTTAGAATGGGAAAGTAAGATTACAGCTAAAGGCCTGGCCTGGATGGTGCTAGTGACCTCCCCTCTGCTAAACTGTTAAATTATTGGTTTGTGGCCCTTGTAAACTGGGAGTATTTAGGAAAACAGATAATTGCCTAAGGAAGGGGCAATGACTTAATTATAGGCTAACAAGAATGTGCACTAGGACACTGGTCACTGGCACAGATTCGGATTGCTAGCACACATCCCCACCCCCCGCCAGGTTGCTCCCTATATTCCTCCTCAGTAAGAGCTCACAATTGAAAATTAAGAGCACATACACATCATTCATAATTTAAGAATTTTTAATGTCATACATTTGACTTATTTAGAGAACTATATTGATTTTTTTTCTATCAGTAGCTGTGGCAAACCACAGAAACCAAACTATATTGGTTTTATTAGAAGATAATTTATTTGAAGGATATTGAGTAGCTCACACAATCATCAGCAATGCCACAGAGCCAAGTTCAGAAAGAGAATAGAGAAAAGGGGAAGTAAGAAGCTGCCAAGATCCTACTGAAATGAATTTTTAGGCGTGATATAGACAGGTTTAGGAAATTTTTAAAAATTAAAGGGCCATAGAAGAAGCACAGGACTACAGAGCTACAAAAGGGTACATTTTCATAAGACAAGGGAGCTGGGAGTAGCAAAGGGTCTATATTTACAAAATAAAGGAGGAAGAAAGCCCAAAGGGAATAGGAGAATAAGGGAGAAGAAGGAGGGAACTTCACTTGAGGCTTAAGCTCAGGAGTTGCTATAGTGACCAAATCAAAGAGAAATCGTGACCAATCAGAGGGGATATCAAGGCACAAAGATCTGTAGCCTTTATAAACGGTAGGGAAAAGGGACTCTGTGGGACTCTTACCCCCTCCCTATGAGGGAGTCTGAACTTGATTTTCAATAAATGTCCACCTTTACTATACCATCTTCCGTCCATGATTTCATTTTTGACTCTGATGGACAAAGAGCCGAGGAAAGGCCATCCTGCCCAGGGGAACACTGCACTGCACGTTCCAGTCCAAAATTCCCATTTCACTACCAGAGCAACATCACCCTGGGATGCCACTGCCCATGAACGCTCACTGCTGGGATATGCAGCTTATGATTCCACAGCACTGTCCATACAATCTCTAGGAGTGTCTTTTAAAAAGAAAAGTATGCATTGTTTTTGTGTTTGTTTGTTTTTTAAGAGAGAGGAAGGGAAGGAGAGAGAGAGAGATTTGTTATTTCACTCATTTATTCACTCATTGGTTGACTCTTCTATGTGCCCTGACTAGGGATCGAATCCTGAACCTTGGCTTATCAGGTTGATCTCCAACCAACTGAGCTATCCAGTCAGAGCAGCTGGGCATATCTTAATCTTTGTTTCACTTCCTCAAAATCCAAAGTGTTTGGGAGCAGTATTCTATGGGGATAGTTTAGGGTGAGTCCTGTATTTTAGCTGCCTTCCACCTATGGGTCCCATAATTGGAAGCAGACTTCTCACAGGATTCCCTCAAAGTAGGTAGGTTGTTTGAAAACAAGCATACCAAAAAAACAAGTGCCCTTTACATTTATTAAAGTGTGCTTAGATTATATAGTTTCTACTGACTTGTTTGTCTCAAGAAGAGTTTTCTTATAAAAATGTATTCTGTCAGTCATCAATTTCTATACTATGAATCTTTCTATTACCTACTAGGTGTACAGGTTAATAATGCAGATTTTTTAATCAAAGAAAACAAGATAATTTCAAGAGAAACATCAAAAGTGCTTTATTCAAAGTAATGGCCATCGCTAGCTACAAATTTCCCAATCTTTCAGGTAATTTGTGGATACCGTCCCAACAGAACTTTTCTTGTTTTGAGGCCAACCATTCAGAGAACCAATTTTCTACTTCTTCGTATGTTTTGAAGTGCTGCTCAGAAAGTGCATGTGCCATTGATCGGAACAAGTGGTAATCTGAAGGAGCAAGGTCTGGTGAATACACTGGGTGGGTTAATACTTCCCAGGCAAGATCTTTTAATGTGTCCTATACTGATTTTGAAGTCTGTGATGGTGCGTCAGCATAAAGCAAAATTACTTCACCATGTCTTCTGGAACATTCTGGTCATTTCACGATCAAAGCGTGGTTCAAATTGATTATTTGTTGTCAGTAGTGATCAGTATTAATGGTTTCACCTGGTTTTAGAAGCTCACAATACACCACACCTTACTGATCCCACCAAATGCAGAGCAGTGTCTTCTTTCCGAAGCTATTTGGCCTTGCAGTCGATGTTGATGGTTGACCTGGATCAACCCATGATTTTGTGTGTTTGGGATTCTCAAAATAAATCCGCTTTTCATCACCAGTCACAATTAGATGCAAAAAAAGACTTTCTTTTGTGTCGCTGAAGCAACATTTTACTGATGATTTTTCGGTTTTCCATTTGTCTTTCATTCAGTTGATGTGGCAAAACCCATTTTCCTTCCTTTAAAATCTTTCCCATTGCTTGTAAATGATCGTAAATTGTTTGCTGAGCAACTTTAATCTTTCTGCAAGTTGTTTTTGAGTTTGACATGCATCTTCATCCAACAATGCTTGTAATTGTTGGTCTTCAAACTTTTTCGGTTGATCTGGATGTTCTTTTCCTTTCAGATTGAAATCAAAACTTTTAAAGCATTTAAACCAGCATTCAAAAGTATCTTGAGATGAAGCATGGTCATAATAATCTTCCCAAAGTACTCAGCAGCACTTTTTCTTCAAAATAATGAATTAAAACTTCCCACAC
>NW_006297819.1:731414-744168 GCF_000327345.1 Myotis davidii | reverse complement strand
ATACTGAAATAAATCATGTTCACCATAAGCTTCCTGAAGTACATGATAACTTTTTCTTCAAAATAAAGTAATGAATTAAAACTTCTCACAAATGCTCTTTTTTGGGGCGCAAAATTCGACATTTTTAAGCGTAAAAATATCTATGATGTTAACACCTTCAGCAAATTTGACATATGAAGTTTTGAAGCTTGCTGTCAATACAACAAAATAGCATACATGTCAATTCACATATATATCAACATACGTTTAACTCCATCTATTGAAAAAAAAATCTGCATTATTAACCAATCACTATACCTAGTAAGCCGCATGACAAGGAAAGATTACCATATAAATGTGTGAACTGAAGTGAAATTGTAAAGATGTAGTAAAGCTGTTGTGTATCCAGTGACTGTTCTTTCTGTTAAGCTAAAGTCAATACCAGTGTTAATGAGTCTAAATTACAAAGCACCTCTGTGGCAATGGAAAGCAGAGGAGGAAAGAAGTTAAAAGAGAGAGACAAAGACAAAGATGAGATACAGAGTGCAAGAGATACATAGAAAGCATATCTCTATCTAAAGGAGCAAACATAATTAAATAACTTAAAAACACTCATAGTACTTATGCCTGAAACTAAACACATAAATCAAGAATTGTGTAAATTGTGCATTGATCAGAGTCACTACTGGCTTTTCAATGAAGAATATATCTGGAGGGAGTGAATTTTGACTGAGTTCATTAAAAAAAAATCCAGGAATCTATTCTTATCAAGTTAGTCATTTAGTCACTCACTACTACTTCAACAGATATACATAGACACCTACCATGAATAGAAGATCAAACAATTGAGAAAAATAAAGAGCAAAAGCAAAGAATCAAGATAAGTGAAAAGGAGGAAAGATAGATAACTTAGGTAAAAAATAATGTGTTATAAAAATATTTTAAACTAATCTCAGTCTCATGCTTCAGAGAAATTCAAGAAACTACAGTGACTTGATAGGTTAATCCAAAAATTCTTACAGAAATTCAAGGGAGTATGAAAACAATCTTGAAAAAAAAGTTTGGAGGACCATCCAATTTCAAAAGTTACTACAATGTTACAATAAGCAAGGATGCCTAGTACTGGCACGGGATAACATATAGACCAATAAAATAAAATTGAGAGTCCAAAAATAAACCCATACATCCTTGGTCAATTTATTTTTAATAAGAGTGACAAGACAATTAAAAAGGGGTAAAGAATATTCCTTTCAAAAAATGGAAGCTAGAAAAATTAGAGGCCCATATGCAAAATAATGAATTTAAAACTATTTTATACCATATACCAACATTAACTTAAAATGGATCAAAGACCTAAAACTAAGAGCTAAAGCCATAAAACACCTTGAAGAAAACAGGTGCAAATCTGTCACCTTGGATTAGACCAGTTTCTTAGGTATAACACCACAAGCAAAATAATCAAAGACAAAAATAAAGTGAACATCAAAATTAGTGTCCTGTGCACCAATCAGGCAGACAGGCGAGTGGTTAGGGGTGATCAGGCAGACAGGCAGAGTGGTTAGGGGTGATCAGGCAGGCAGGTGAGCAGTTAGAAGCATCAGGCAGTCCCACAGAGTGGTTAGGATTGCGAGATGGTTGTCCAACTGCCAGGAATAGGGCCTAAACAGGCAGTCAAACATCCCCCGAGGGGTCCCAGATTGCAAGAGGGTGCAGGCCAGGCTGAGGTCCCCCCCACTCCCCCATGCACGAATTTCGTGCACTGGGCCTCTAGTATTAGGTAAGTGTCAGCCGTGGGCAAACTATGGCCCACAGGCCGGATCCGGTCCATTTGAAATGAATAAAACTATTGAAATAAAAGACCGTACCCTTTTATGTAATGATGTTTACTTTGAATTTATAGTTCACACAAATACTCCATCCATGCTTTTGTTCCGGCCCTCCGGTCCAGTTTAAGAACCCATTGTGGCCCTCGAGTCAAAAAGTTTGCCCACCCCTGGTCTAGTATCTAGAATATATAAAAAATACAACTCAATCACAAAAATACAAGTAACCCAATCTTAAAATTTTGCAAAAGATTTAAATAGACATTTCTCCAAAGAAGAGATACAAAAGGCTAAGCACATTAAAACATGCTCAACATCATGAGTCATCGAGAAAATGCAAACCAAAACCACAATAAGACACCATTTCACACCCTCTAAGATGGCTAGAATTAAAACAAACCCAGAAAACAAGTGAAGAGAATGTTAAAATATTGGATTCCTTATGCATTGCTGGTGAGACTATAAAATGGTGCAACCGCTGTGGAAAATAGTTTGGCAATCCATCAAAAAGTTAAATATAGGATTTCTATATGACCCAGCCATTCCATTTATTTTTTCTTTTTTTAAAAAAAAAATATTTTTATTGATTTCAGAGAGGGAGAGAGAGATAGCAACATCAATGATGAGAGAGAATCATTGATTGGCTGCTCCCTACACCCACTCCACTGGGTATCCAGCCCACAACATAGGCATGTGCCCTCACCAGGAATTGTACAGTGATCTCCTGGTTCATAGGTTGACACTCAACCTTTGAGCCACACCGGCAGGACTCTATATACTTTTTTTGACCATCTTATTTTTAATTTATCCAGTTGTTCCCTTTAGAACCTTTACCCATGTTTCTTGATTTATTGACTTTAGACAGTTTCTATTTATTTTTTAATATTAAAATGAGATAATTAGAGCAATTGGCCTTCTTTTCCATCATTTTTCTCTTACCTGTTAGGTCAGTTTTTGTCATTTATGTTATATTTGCACTAAGATCCTTAATACATACCAGTTTTATATCCATACATTTTTCATACTTCAGTTGATTTCTGAAAATTGAAAGCAACACATCATTCACAATATAAAATTATTTGCATATTGTTGCCTGTAAAACTAAGAAGTATGCTTAACTCTGAGAAGGAATTGTTACTCAATGTCATTTAAACTCTGTGGTAGATAAATTTTCTCAGCATCTCATTTTAATGGATTCTTTTTCAATGCTTTTAAGCTCTCTTCCCTTCTTCTGGGTCATACTTGAATATATATTCCAGGTCATCCTCCTTCTTGGCTTCTTCTTTTTTTTTTCATTTTGTTAGAATTCTCTTGAGTAATTTCTTTTTTTCATAAAGAGCGAGTGTGTTGTAAACTTTCTAAGTTCTTGCCTGTCACAAAGTGCCTTCATTTTTCTATTGTAAATGATTGATTTTTTTTTTTAGGCATCGAGTTTTGATTTAGATTCTTTTCTACTTGAAAAGGTTGAGGATAGCACTGCATTATTCTCTGCCCTCTAAGATGTTGAATATATAGAATTATCTCTAAAAGTGTGCAATTTCACCTGGATGTGAATGTTTTATTTGTTCCGCATTTATTTGATTGGCTCCTCAATCGAATAGATTTTGTGCTTCTCTTCAATATGAGGGAATTATTTCTTCTTGTTTCTTTGCACTGGACCATACATTATCCTTATTTCTACCTGATTGATATTTTATTTTATCATCATTGACTATCAAACATTTTGTCCACAATTTAAAACAAGAACTACATTTTACATGCTATTCAACATGTACCTGCATATTACTATATGGAGTACATACTAATCTATCCAATTTCATTATTGGCATGTATAGCACTATCTTAATTTTGTGATTCATTAAAGGGGTAAACCTGCATTTGAAAAACAATGTAGTCTTTCAACTAGTCTTCATATCTCTTAAATATACTTTTATTTTTAGTTCATTCCTTTTGCTATGTAATTATATTTTTAACTTTATCTTTGTGTTAATAAATGATCTCAATCTGAATCTAATTTATTATTTTTCCAATCCTTTAGATTTTTGTTGTCTTTCCTTAGTAATGCTTTTAATTTCTAAGAATAGTTTCTTTCTGAATATTATTTTCAAAGCAGCAAATTCTTTTTAAAAAGTGAAGTATAGTTCACATAATAAAAAATTCACAATTTTTTAGTATACAATTCAGTGTTATTTTTTTTCTATATATTCACTATATTGTGTAACCATAACTATTATCTAATTCTAGCACATTTACATTATGCAAAAAAAGAAATCCTATACCAAGTAGCAGACAGTCCCAATAACCCACTTTCCCTAGTCCCTGGAAACCAATAATCTACTTTCTGTCTCTAAGGATTTACTTAATCTAGACATTTCATATAAACAGAATTATAAAATAAGTGGCCTTTGGGTCTGGTTTCTTCCAGTTAACATGTTTTCCAGGTTCATCTGTGGCATAGCATTCAATATAGTATTTCTTTCCTTTTTATGGTGCAATAATACTCCAGTGCATGAATGTGCCACATTTTATTTATCCATTTTTTAGTTGGTGGACATTTGAGTTGTTTCCAATTTGGGGCTATTATGGGTAAAGCTACTACGGACATTTGTGTACAAATTTTTAAACATGTAGCCCTCTCTCACACTGACCCTGGGTTTAGATATGCAACTTGCTTTTGGTCACTAGTGTCTTAGCAGAGTTGATGGAAGCAGAGGCTTGAAAACGCATTTTGCCTTTTCATTTTCTCTCTGGCTTCTCTTTAATTATCACAAGAACATGCTCTGGCTAGTCTGCTTCTACTTGATAAAATATATACTGTCAATTCCAACCCAGCACTTCAGGGTTCTTTCTTGCCTTCTCTTTTTCCATTTGTATAAATCCCTTCTCTGCAGTGAGTACCTTATCCCGCTGTATGTAACCAATCTCCAGGCCACACTGGACACCTCTGTAGACCTTGGCCCTGCGCTTCTAAGCAATTCCACCTCCTCAGGACACAGCACTATTTGTCCCTTAGCTCTGCCACTCACTCCTGGAATATGAAGGCACCTCCTTAGCCCCACACCCACATGCCACCTTCTCACCACCTCAGGCCACACTGCTGCCTCCTAGGGCAGAGAAAAGAATAAAAGGGGAAAGAATTTTAAAAAATGCGCCTTTTTTATTTAAAAGAATTTATTTGGTAAAATTATAACTTAGGAGAGATGCATATTTCACTTCCCACTTAAAGATAACAGAAGAAAATAATTTCTTAAAGCTTATAATGAAATTCTACTTTGGATGCCCCATTATTAGTGATAAGGATCATATCTTCTCTCTGATATGCATAAAAGCTGAATTCTGAATTCTGGTGTAATGTAAAAGATGCAGTAGTGATACAATAAAATATGGCTCTTTGTCTAATGTCTATCATATTTCAAGAATACAAAGAGACTTTAGAGCAGTAAAATACTATTCCACAACTATCAGATGGGTAAATTTTAAAATTTTGACAATGTCAAGTATTGGCACAACTACTGAGAAAAAGAAAAAAATACTCTCATGTGGCAGGGAGTAAATTGGCACATTTTGGAGAACATTTCAAAAATCTACTACATTTGAAAATGAGCTATTTTTGACTCTGCACTTTTACTTTGAGCTATTTTTCCTAGAGAAAATTTGAAGATATTCATAAGGAGACATGCCAAACAAGTTCATTACACCTTGTTAGAGAGAGAGAAACATTAGAAATGACTTGTATTCAACAGCAGGATAATAAATAAATGCAGTGTATTTACTAGATTTTATGCTGTATGTTGGCGATAATGAATTAAGTAGAGTACTAATATCAACATGGTCAAATCTTTAAGATATAATATGCAGGAAAAAGAATAAAAAGAATGCTGTAGTATGATATAGATACTATAGTGAATTCTTTGAAGTTCACAAGTAAGGTAAATAATGCTACAAATTGTTTAAGATGTTTACCTGTAATAATAATATAATAATATGCATGGAGATAATAAATATCAAATTCAATACATGGACCATTTCTGGGTAGAGAGATGTCGCTTCAACAGTATCTGATCTTTTTATAATAAAAAAAGTGAAATAAACATGGTTAAAATTAATAACATTATGTAATAAGTACATAGGTATTTATATTTTCCACAACACTTTCTTTATATTTACAGCATTTCATAATAGAAAGTCTGTGTCATTCTCTTTCTCTCTCTCTCTCTCTCTCTCTCTCTCTCTCTCTCTCTCTCTCTCACAGACACACACACACACACACACACACACACACACACACATCAAGAAGGGTCAGATTCTTTAGAATGGTAGAATTTCTGAGGAAGGACATCTATAAATAAATAAGTTCCTTTCTGTATTCCACACAGTATTGCACAAAACAGATATAGTCTCTATTCTTATAAGGTTAACAGTATATTGGGAGAGACAGATATTAAGCAAGTAAACATAAATAAATGCCTAGTTAACACCTGTGGTAAGTACTATGAACTATAGTTGACATTTGTTGGAGTCTAGGAGGCTGAGGGAGTGGTGTAGTCAGGGATGTTTTCTCTGAGATGAAATATTTAAGCTGAGGCCTAAAAATTAGTAAGAATTAATCAAGAGAACAGCGGGGGAAATATTATTCCAAGTACAGAGAACATCATGTGTAAAATCCCTGATACTGTGAATAGATTGCCAAGTTCAATGAACTGAAAGGATTACTGTATTGCTAAGCAGAGTGAGAAAGCAGAATTCTCAGACACAGGGAAGAGGCCAAGATTAGGAATTTTGACTTATCCCAGAAGCAACAGAAAGCCATTGAAGTCATTTAGGAAGAAATGTGTTATGATCTGATTTACAGATTTAAAAGATTATGTTAACTGCTAGGCAGAGAATTAACTGGATAGAGACAAGACCTTCAAGACCACAGTTTCAAACCACCATATTTATACAAGTATTGGGTATAATTGCTCACAAATCATCTTACGCTAATTAGTTATCTCTGGAGGTATGGTACTATAAGGGAGAGAAAAAAATTATTCTTCTACCCTGTTATGTTCAGTGACCAGGGCTCTGCAAATTAATCTGACAAAGACAGGTTAACAAGAGAAAAGACATTCAAATTGCATTTTATGTTAATATTTCTATGCGGTATGGGAGACTTCACAGAAAAGAATCAGAAATTCCCTGCCTCAAACAGAGTGTCAAACTGTAGCGGGAAGGCCAGGGAGGGTTCGGTGTAAAAAAAAAAAAAAAAAAAGAAATTCCCAAAGAGCTGTTAGGCTTCAGAATGTATATATCATTTTAACAAAGAATGATAAATTGTGGAGATTTTACAAGATAGATAAAAGGATTTGGGTTTCTAGAGGTGGTGAATTGTGGGAAGGTAAATATATGGTAGGAACTAATGTAAGGTAGGATTATTTTATTAATTTTTGTTTATGCAGATTTAAGTTTGTGCCATACTTAGTGATAATGGTTGCCTCTACTTTCTGAGACACGAGAAGGAATAAGGGATGCCTTCACAAAGGGAAATCAATGCCCTGCTTCTTTACATAAAGGGGAGAGTAGAGAGATTTTTCCAAATATGTTGTTTCTCAATTGCTTTCAGTTCAAAATAATGCTTATGCTTAAGTGTCATATTTGGGGGTGGCATATTATGATCCCCTTCAGTAGTCTAGGAAGAGTAGGAACTTTTGAGAAAGAGAGCATTGAATATGAATTTCAGTTCCACCACGTAGTAGCTCTATGATCTTGGACAATGATAATAAGAGACAACATTTACTGAACCAGACACTATGGCACAGTTTTATACTCTTTATCTTGTTGAATCCTCAGAATAACCCTACAGCATTATTTATCATATTATTTCCATCTCAGTACATATGAGAACACTGAGACTATAGCATTTATTAACTTATCCATTGCACATAACTAAAAGTGGTGAAGTCAGGCTTGAACAAGAAATCTCCAAAAACCGGCTCCACTGTGCAACCTTAGCATCTCCATTTCATCTCTACACTGAGGGGAAGGGGGCCAATTCATAAGATTAACACAACATCAAATGGAATAACATACATGGAGTTTTAAGTCCACTGTTAGCATAAAGTTGCTATTTTTAAATTTATTGTCAAAGAAAAAACATAACTTTGCTTTTTTAAAAACATTTTAAAAATTTCAAAGTGCTTAGGTGCTCATGAATTTCATAGTCCAGTAAGTTAAGAGAAATTGAGAACATTAATGTCATGCACCACTGCATCATTTTCAGCTGGCTAAATTCATGACTTTTCGTTGACATGAATGCTCAAGAATCAGTCATCAACAAGCATATCTGGAAAACACAAAGTAGACGTGAAGAACTGGTAATCATTTAGGCAATCTTTAACCTGAGAACCATCGTAGTAGAGCTGAAAGGAATTGAACCAACTGGGAAACTGACAAAATTAAGGCTTCAAAAGGTAAATATAAAGTGAGTGACTGGGAATTTTCCTAATTCAATATTGTGACTATCTGAGGACAGATTCACAAAATATCACAAATTGATTTTTCCATGAAATAGAGGGGGTAGAGTCAAACTTTCCCAGCCAAAATGCTGGCAGAATAAATTATGGTAAGTATCCCCAAATCTCTTTCTTTGATATCTCTACAGTAGGAATAGCAACCAAGATCTACCACTTCTATAAAGTTGCCACCTGCTTTCACATGAATATAATACTTTATGAATGCAGAAATGCCTCAGAAAACATGCTGCAGCTTAATAATGATGAAGAAATAAGTATTGTTATTTCATGAGCACCAAAAGCATTTTAAATTATGACCATGTCTTGGTGTGCTATATTCTTTCTACACAACACAAAAGTCAGGTAATGTATCAATTACTCCAATTCTGATTCTAATTGCGACCCTCCTTGCTGGACCATGCACTGCTCCTGTGCATGGTTATGCATAAAAATATAGCCCACCCCTAAGCTCCCCAAAAGAGAAGGTGGGTATCTTGACTTGATTACTAGAAAAACTTTTTAGAATTCATGATCCAAGACATCAAGAAAGATTTATCTGCCGAGAACCCATCCTGGAATCTTTTTCTTTGCCTGAGTTACCTTCTCCCATAGCATTTAATACAGTTTGCACCATGGTCGTCTTCTGTACAAGACTGCTATTCAGTGTAAACTATATGATCATAATGTGTAATCTCTTTAAGGAAAAACATGCTTCATATTTATCTTTTCATTTCCAGCCAACATATAGATATTCACTTGGCTGAATCCATCTCTCTAAGACAATATGTACTTAAAATATGCCATACAGCACAGTAAATACTTTACATGGATAATCTCATTTGATACTCTTGAGCACCCTATGAGGTAGCACTATTATCATTTTCATTATTCATATGAGGAAACCAAGGTTTAGGTAATTAAAGTAACTTGTTCAAGATAATAAGCTACTAACTTTTCCAGCCAAGATCAGGCTATTAAAGTCCAAGTCCACAACTTTAAACTGTGTCTCTTCTCTTTTGGATAGTGTGTTGCCCTTCCCAGGGGACTCTTTCTTGTCCATTGATGTTAAGTGTTCCCTTTTGTTATCTCAATAACATTCTGTGAATTTCCTTCAGAGCACTCACCCTAATTTGAAACTATATGTTCATTCACGTAATGGTTTTATTTGTTTCCATCCCCTGAACTGTAAAGTAGGGTTGAATGGTTTTATTTGCTAACCTACATGTGGTACCTCACAAGGTTCTCAACACACAGCAAGTATTCAATGACTATGTCAAAGAAAATGGAAGAATAAAGGCAGCGTAAGTGAATAAAGGTCAGAGGAGCTATAAGTTCCTTAAGAAAAGACTTTGATGATTCGTCCTAGTTTCCCCAGCATCTGGCAAAAGCCTAATACAACAGGAATAAAATAGCTGTTTGTTAAATGAATAAATGGATATGAGTAAGTTATATATGTAACAGTTTCATAGTCCTGAATTTATTATTCTTCCTTTCAGTCATTCAGCAATTAGCAACAAAAACATGAATTTTAACTTCATAGCGTTTACTTTTTAGGAGGGAAGCAAGGTGGTAAACATATTTAGAAATAACTTTAAGCATTTCTGGTTAAAATCTTTGCACTTACCTTCTAGTGGTGTGTTTCTGAGCCCACATTCTCTTCTTTGCCAGTTAATATTGTCCCTAGGCTCTTGTAAAGCTACAGTCTCTTTCTCTCTCTATGGTCTCCTACATCTAGACCTGTGGCTTCAAAGTTGGGTCTCTAGTCCCACCCAAGACCTACTAAGTCAGAAAACTCAGGAAAGAAGCAAAGTGTTCTGTTTTAAAAGGACTACTAATGAGGCCCTGGTCTTCAAAGGCGTGCATCTGAGTCACCTGAAGTGCTGGTTAATACAGAAAATCCTGAGCTCTACTCTCAGAGTTTCTGATTCAGGAGGTTCAGGGAGGGGCCTTAGAATCTGCATGTCTAACAAATTCTTGGGTACTGTTAATGCTGCTGGCCCAGAAATTGTGAATTAAGAAATATCAGTCTAAAGTCTACATATATAATTGAATAATCTTGGAATTTATTGACCAGGTTGCAGTACAAAATAATTAAATCAGAATATCTCTGTGGTGATCCATATACAGGGGTGGGAAAAAATAGGTTCATAGTTGTGAGTATGCAAAACACAAAGTTTATTCTTGTATTATTGTTGTACTAAAGGCCCAGTGCACGAATTCATGCATGGGTGGGATCTGGTCAGCCCAGCCCCAATCTGAGTGGATAAGGGCTGGGCCTGTTAAAAGGAGGAGATGGTGGAAGGTTGGCCTACCAGCCAACCACAATCAGGGCCTTATCAGGGCCAGGCTGGCTGGTGCGAGGGGCCTTAGGCAATTGGCTGGTGGGCCCTGCCCCTGATTGGGGTGGGGGGCTGATCGGGGGTCAGTGGCTGAGGGAGGTGCCATAGGAGGTTGGCTGGGCAGCCCCACCCCCAATTGGAGGGGTGGATGATCGAGGGTGGAGCTGGTGGAGGGGAGGGGCTGTGGGCCAATCAGAGTGGTGGGGCCCATTGGGGCAGGGCTTGGCTTGCAGAAAGGGGCCACAGGCAGTTGGCCAGCCAGTCCTTCCCCTGACTGGGGTGGGGGGGCCGATCTGGGGTGGGGCCTGGTGTGGAGAGGGGCTACAGGAGGTTTACTAGCCAGCCCCACCCCCTATTAGGGTAGGGGGGCAATCAGGGGAGAGACAGCCTGGGGGAAGGGCTTTTGGGGGTTGGCCGGCTGCCCCACCCTCAATCGGGGTGGGAGAGGCCAATCAGGGGTGGGCTGGCGGGGGGAAGGGGTCAAGGGAGTTTGGCCAACTGGCTCCACCCCCCGATTGGGCCAGTTCGCTGGCCGCAGAGGATATCATAGCAACTGGTCATTCTGGTCATTATGGCGTTCTGCTTGCTGGCTTTTTATATATATAGACTAGTGGCCCGGTGCATGAAATTCATGCACATTAAAAGGGAATTAATTAGAGGAAATATTCTAATATTGTTATTTGCTCTTTCTCTATAATAGACATGTCAGAAATGAAATAAAATTAGTGAAATGTATATGAAAATCTCCCTCCTGTCAGAGTCTGGGGCACATCACGGGACCCAGGGTCAAGTCCCCACCCACCCACACAAGACTCAAAATCATGTGAGACCCAAACCCAGCCTGCCCCACCCCGTCAAGCCCTGCCAGGCGGGGGCCATGGCCTCAGGTCCTCTGCCCTGGCCTCAGATCCCCTGGCCCCTGCGCAAGGGCATGAGGAGGTGAGGGCATGAGGGCGTGATGACCATTTGCATATTAGCTCTTTATTATATAGAATTATTGTATAGTTATTGTATTATTTTCCATATGAACAACTATAAACCTATTTTTGCTTACCCCCTATATTAAGTTTCCCAGGTGATTCCAATGTATAGGCTAAGTTTGAGAATCATTCTTTAAAAAAAAAAACTTTATTGTTGAGAGTATTACAGATGTTCCCCTCCCACCCCCAACCTCCCCTCCACCTGGCTCCTGCCCTGCCCCAGGCCATCACCACCCTATTGTTTGTGTCATAGGTAATGCATATATGCATGTAAATTATTTGGTTAATCTCCCCCCCCCCTTCCCCCTTTCCTCTGAGAATCACCCTGGATCAATGCTTTTCAAATTTAATGGGAACACTATTGCCTAAGGTCTGGGCTGGTCTCCTTGCTCATAAAATGTGATCTACAGAGCAGTAGTTTGAATATCCCCTGGAACTTAGAAGAAATACAAATCTCTGCCCTCACCCCCTAAGTTTTGCTTTATAATCTAAATTTTAACAAGATCATGAATTGATACCTTAGAATTTAGACAGGTGTCCATGTACACAGTGCATGCTTCCTCCAAGTCCTTCCACGCTTGTTCTATCGTTGTCCATATTTTTCCCTGGATTGTGTATCATACTATTCTCCTTTCCATCCACTCAATGTCTTCACACTTCCTGAACAATAGAGAATTTTCAGTCCTTTCATGTTGTGATTTCCATAATTTTAGATGAGCAGGGCATCCCAGGAAATGAGGTAGTGGGTGGATGCACTGACGGGGAAAGCAGATTTTTAAAGATGGGATGGGTATTCCTTCCTAATTCTACTGATGACTAAAGTATGAGCACCACCAGGCTCTTTATGCTTTTACAGCAGATGGAGAAAAAAAATTTTAAACTGTTTCTGATGAGTCAGAAATCCAAATTGTATTCTGGGTTCTTTGACTTTGGAAAGCTTGTTTTTCTCAGCTCTAACTAGTCAAGTTGTGGAATAACTTTGACTTTAAATAAATAAATAAATAAATAAATAAATAGGACTCATAGAAAGCAATAGTGCCAACAGCCAAGTTCACATTTTCCCTGTTACTCTGTGGGATAAAGATGGATGGGTTTAGCATGAACCTTCAGCTTTGGAGAAGAGGATAGAAACACTAAACATT
>NW_006297819.1:730854-731299 GCF_000327345.1 Myotis davidii | reverse complement strand
TGAAGGAGAATATAGTCTCTGCAGCTCACAGAAAACACTGTGGCAGTGTTATTAAGATGACAACAAAGGAAATAATTGAGTATCAATCAGAAAGTCTTCCCTGGAGAGATGAAGCCCCAATAAAGAAATGATACAGGGAGAAACTAAGATGGCGGCAGAGATAAACACCGGGAAATTAATGCCGCTCACAACAATTGATTAATACCTCAGAGAAACAATACGGACTTCATCCAGAACCACAGGAAGCCTCGCTGACTGTAAATTCTACAACTAGAGGGAAGGAAAGGCTCACTGAGACCCAGAGAAGCTGCAGGAGAGAAGCGCAGAGGTACGGGGCTCGCGCGCGCGGAAAGGGGCTGGCACCCGAGGACGCGGCGGCCTTTTTGAATCCGGAGGGAGTCACAAGCTCCCGACGGCTCTGAACTCCGGTTCCGGGAAGCCTCTG
>NW_006297819.1:712679-728896 GCF_000327345.1 Myotis davidii | reverse complement strand
CGCCCCCCCAGCCATGATCGGAGAATCAGATGCCTTTTCCGTCCTGGCCAGTGATAGCAGGAAGTAGGGGTGGAGCCAGTGATGGGAGCTGGGCAGGGTCAAAGCTAGCAGTCCCGGGAGCTAGGGGTCCCTTGCCTGGGCCTAAAGCGGAGCCCACGATCGCGGGGTTGCTGCAGCTGCAGGTCCCCGCTGCCCGGGCAGGACGCCTAGGCCAGAGGCGTTAGGCCTGGGCAGGGGCAGAGTGGGACATCGCGGGGAGCTGGTAGTCCCCGCTGCCCAGGCCTAATGCCTTGGCCTGAGGCGTTAGGCCTGGGCAGGGGCAGAGCGGGAGATCGCGGGGAGCTGGGGGTCCCCTGCCCAGGCCTAATGACTTGGCCAGAGGCCTTAGGCCTGGGCAGGGGCAGAGCCTGAAACCACAGGGAGCTGGAGGTCCCCGCTGCCCAGGCCGGATGCCTTGGCAAGAGGCGTTAGGCCTGAGCAGGGGCGGACCCTGTAACTGCGGGGAGCTGGGGGTGCCCTGCCCAGGCCTGACACCTCTGCCAGAGGCCTCAGGCCTGGGCAAGGGACCAATCCAGTGTTCAGTGATCAGATGGTGATGAGGGTCAACTCCTCTGGCTGAGGCATCAGGCCTGGGCGGGGAGCGGAGCCAGCAATCGGAGGGGGCTGGGGGACCCCTGCCCAGGCCTGATGCCTGGGCCAGAGGCATCAGGCCTGGGTGGGGGGCGGAGCCAGGGATTGGGGGGATATGATGGTCCCCTTGCCCAAGCCTGAAGCCTGGGTCAGAGGCATCAGGCTTGGGCGGGGGGGGTGGAGCAAGCGATCAGAGGGAGATGGGGGTCCCCTGCCCAAGCCTGACACCTGGGCCGGAGGCATCAGGCCTGGGCTGGGGGCAGAACCAGTGATGGGGGGAAATGAGGGTCCCCTGCCCAGGCCTGACGCCTCTGACAGAGGCATCAGGCCTGGGCAAGGGGCCAATCCTGCGATTGGAGATTGATGGGGGTCAATGCCTGAGGGCTCCCAGTATGTGAGAGGGGGCAGGCTGGGCTGAGGGACACTCCCCCTCACCCCCACCCAGTGCACGAATTTCGTGCACTGGGCCCCTAGTAACTAATATTTATGTAAGACTTTGCTCTTTGTCTCCTTTGGTCTCACGATCTTATGAAGGACCAATTATGTGATTATTCTCATTTTACAGTAGACAAAATTGAGGCATAAAAGGTCAATGTCTTAAACAAAGTCAGAGATGATAAATGTCAGGACTAGGCCTTTGAGGATGTCTGCTTGCGTACTTTCACTATAGTGGCATGATGATCCTCCCAATCCAAAACAAATCCTATGACAACCTATAGGGACACACAAAAGAGGCTGATGAGATTATCAAGTCACCACCCAATGCAGTGTCTTCCAAAAATTACTCAAAACTAAAAGTTACTTGGGTGCCTTAGAATTGTATTTTTAAGCATGTGTATCCATATTTTTCTTTCATTAGAGAAGACAGGGGAGAATTGATCTTCTTAACTCATGAACCTACAATTGGGAATAGAGTAAAAATTAAATAAAGATACATGTCCTTTTAATATTTCTAATATCTGCCTCTTCAATCCAAGTGAATCCAAGCCAGTCCTATATAAATCCTATTTTGTTGTCTTTGTTTTAAGAAAAACCATCTTAAAAGGATGTCAATTAAAGGGTTGTTTTGATATGATCTGATCCAAGTAAGGGTCCTTGCTCACTGTAGGGCTAAGCTTTCCGCCCCATACTCACATACTACTTGGACACAAATATGTGAGCCTAAAGCTTTGATATTTTAGTTGAAACAGTCTGGCAACTGTCTCTAGCATTCAATAACCCTTGCTCTTAGGAAAGAAATTTCAGATAACAATCTAAATCTTTAATATGGCAATTTAGCTCCTTTTTAAAGTGTTGCTAGCTTTCTGATACTGATGTTTACTGCCTCAAATCCTTTCTTTTTAAAAATAGAGTACAAATTCCAATAGGTCAATAACCAAAAAGTCAGGTTGGAAAAACTATATTGAAAACCAGATGGGCAGGGCATAGGTATCTATGCTGTTCACTGATGAGGATTTATGGGTTAGAGTGAAATTTATTCAATGTATAGGCATTGAGTGAGAACATATGCAATGTTAAGTTGCCCCATATGTGGATTATAGAAGTTGTCAGAAACAGAACTATAAAAAGCTATGGGCCAAATAAATCATTGTAATATAATTTAGGTTGGCTTTAATAGGAAGAGGTAACAAGAATGAAGTATATAGCAATAATAATAACAAAAATACTGATAGATGGCATTACTCAGCACATACTCTGTGCCACAAGCTATTCTAAGCCCTTTACATGAAATACTTCAATCTTGAAATAAGCACTATTTCTATCTTACTTCACAGTTATAGAAACTGAGGCCTAATATAAACAATTAATAAATTTGACTAAGGTCAAATAGCTTATAAGTGATTTAGGCAATTGGATTCATAGAAAAATAACACGGGATTTAAAATTGTACCTCAAGGCAGCTCAACTCACATACAACATATCTTTGTGCCATATTCCTCCAGCCTTGATCCCTGCCACTGTCTTAGAAAATCTTCTGTTACTGAAATCTTCAATTTCCACGTGACTGCTAATTTGTGGCTCCTAATAAAGCCTCGCCTAATATCTTCAGTCTACCACCCTGAAGGATAACTCAGTCCACAATGAGATGATAAAAATTCTAAGTCACAGAAACACACCCAAAAAGAAGTAGTGCAATGGCAAATTTCCACCAGATCCATAAAACAGAAACAACCAGTCTTTACAATTTAGAACCAAACAAGTCCATGTCTTTTATAGATTATAGTGATTAAATCTAACCAAGGGAAATAACTACATAATCCCACGCAAAGTCCATACACATTTTTGAATGTGTTAAAGTCTTACTGAGGCAAGCTCTTGAGCCCTCTAGGGATTACTGTTCATGTCCTGGATGCTGCTTGAAAATGTATACAGGCATGTTTGGGGTTAGCTCACCCAAGATCAAAATGAAGATCCTGTCTTCCACAAGCACCTATAGTTACGAAAGCCTCATTTGCCTTTCTGTTCACCTCCCTTACCCTGTCTGAAAAGGAGACAAAGACTTCTGGTAAATAAGGAATCCTCTTTACTTATGACAGAAGCTCTCTTGCAACCAAAAAGAAATCCCCCATGGAAATAACTGTAATGGGATTTGAGCTATGATAAGATATGCACATTTATGTGGAGAAGTAAAGATTGATTGACCCTTTTGCTCTATGAAGAGAACAGGTTATTTATCGATTAGATGTTTTATAGCATCTTTCATTTGAAATGTTCAATGTATGCACAGTTGGGGAAAAGTTTGTCCAAGGGATATAATTTATGGGAGGTGAGGGAAGCAGGTGAGAGAAATAGTAAAAAATCATTAGGAAATATACAACCTCTGAAAGACCAGGTATAAGAAAATGCATGTGTCAGGGAATATGCTACCAATGGACTTGGAGAAAAAGCTGAACCCTAGCTTATCACGAAGCAAATAAAAAAACAAGATGCACATAGAAGCATGCACATGTACACACACACACACACACACACACAATTTTAGAAATAATTAACTGAAAATATTTTTAATTAAAGTAATAAAAGCACCTGGTGTCTTGTGATCTCCAAGCAATATTGCCAAGAAGCGGGGCCCAGATCTCCAGAGCTCTGTATGCCCACTTTCCCAATTTCTCCTTCTCCCAGCATGAAGAAATCTCTTTATAGATGAGAGGGGAAACAGCAGGGGCTTAATTCATCTCTCTCTTCTGCTTTCCCAGACACTCTGCTCTACTCAAAACTTTTCTCCCATTCTGAGCTTTTTTCATCATGAATAGGATTGAAATACCAGTAAGAGTTAGCCAGAAGTGAAATAGGTTTGGGAAATAAAAGCTAGGAGGTCTTTATGGCCCACATCTAGGTTCCTTGCTGCCATCCAACTTCCTGAGGGAATAAACAGAACATCAGTTACTCATTTGGAAAGGAAAAAGCTAGAGAGCAAGAAATAAAAATAGATAGGTCAAAATATTATCCATCCACCCACCCACGTGTACCACCATAACATAAACACAACGAAAGACAAAATTGCTGGATAGATGTACAAGCAGAGAGCTAAAGGGCTGAAGAAGGAGCAACTAGCTTCATTGAGGGATTAATTTTTTCATTTCAACAATGCACTGGAAGACAAATATCTGAATAACCAAAACATCTCAAGGGTTTACTTATTTTTATATACAAAGAAGACTAAATTATTTGCAGCAAAAAATGCCATTCAGTGCCTAGCAATATATTTATTGTATTGCAATGTCTTTCCTCAACTAATTGACTACAACAATGTAAAATACTTCACCTTATTTTTTAAACTTAATTGTCTATGTTAGGGAAAATATGGACTTAATGTGACCCCTTGTAACTATAGAATTGATCTTTCTCATAGATGAAATAGGCAAAATAAAATCCAATGATCAAGGTTGCCAATAGGCTGAAATGAGAAACTACATAAGAAGTTTCTTTATAAATTGTAAACTACACATTAGTTATTCTTGCTTCCTTTTCAACATCAGTTCAATGTGCACATAGTAGCTACCAGCCCAAAATTTCTCTCTCCACTCTGACCCTGTAGACTTTTCTTAATGCACCTGAAGTTCATGTCTGCTCTGTCTGTTGTCATCAGGTGAGTTGTTTCTCCTTGATGCAAGTCTATCATTACCATTGTTTCCCTCTGCCCACATGGCAGCTCCAGCCTTTGGTACTGATTGGCTGGTGTTAGAGGTGATGGAGGCCGATACAGATGGATTCCAGCAGTTCTCATGAGTATTTTATGTGCATTTGCTGATTTACAGCCAGTTCAGCATTCCTTTAAATGGCCATAAATTGGATTGATCTCATAAATCATATCTGGAGAAAGTGCCTGAGTCCCAGCTCAGGCAGCTATGCTAATGTCTGTGAAAATAACAAAGAAACATCCTCATTCTGGCCTGACTCTACCACATTAAAAGGCCAAATTGTAAGGAGCTGTCAGTTACCCAGAGGGGAAAAGGCAAAAGAGGGAGAAAGGTCTTTGTAAGAATATTAATAACACAGCCAGGAAGAATGTATAGATGTGTGCCAATGAGAATAAATAAGGAGTGAGGTGGGGGGGGGGCTCTGAAAAGTGATAAAAGAGAGGTCTGTATATGGAAAAGATAAATGCAAATGAAATATACTGTATGGCAATGGATTATATCAGTGGCTGATATATGGGATTGAGTATCAGACTGTTGAGCTGGCAGCCATTAATATGATATAGTGGATGTGATATGCTGGGTGATGGCAGTCCTGGTGCGAGGAAAATAAAGCACACACTGCAGTCTTTCAAAACAATGGTTCAAAGAAAAGACAGAAAATTATAGCACTACAAGTTTATAAAACTAAAATCGTGTGAGATAATTATGGATTCTGATAGGGTTCATTATTCTTTATCTATCACCTCTCCAATCTCATCAGGAGGAGAGGGGACTATCTGTCCTGCTCCACAGGGGCATTTGCATGGCAGGTTTGCCCTTCCATGAGGAATGGCCAAAGTGACCTGGATGTTTTCTCCAGTGAACATACTTCCCCTTGACATTGTAGCCAGAGGTTAACATCCCCGGACTTCCTCAGTAGAATTGTTTTGAGCTGGCACTCATCTTTAGGATTCCTAGGAATTTAGTTTACTCCCAGAAATTATCTGCTACTCTTGATTCATTCACAAATTCCTTTATCTGACCTTTATTGACAACCTACTATGTACCAAGCACAGTAGTACTGAGGATTTAGAAATTAATGCAAGGAAGTCTTTGAAACAGTTACCTTATTTTTTTTGTACCCATCTCTTGACTTTTGCATTTGGCTAGCTTGCTCACACAGCATGTTGCAGCTGGCACATATAAAGAAAGTTGCAGGGCACAATGTTTAGCCTCATGTCTCCAAGCCAGTGAGCTGTAGGTACACTCTAGTTCTCAAGGTGCTGGTCCTTGGGTCCTGACGGTAGTCTGGCATGCGCCGCCCGCTGTAGGCACTGAGGCTTTCATAGTTGGTTAGACTCTTCTTCTTGGTTTATTGGACATTAGTTATCCACCCAGCTTTTGGCTTTGCCCACTGCCCTAGTTTTGATATCTCCTAGTTTAAAGCTAGTGGGAGATAAATCCTTACCTGAGTACTGCCACACACACTCCCCTCCTATTCCATCTCAGTTACTACAACACACAAACCTCATGCTGGCACTTCCACAGAAATATTTTTTTCTTGTTGATGGACCCTTGACCTATATTTCCCCCTTTTCCTTGTACCTCTGTTTCCATCCTTGATTTTCCATTATTGTGCATTCCCTCTAAGCCAACGGTTCTCAACCTGTGGGTCGCCAACCTGTGGATCATGACCCCTTTGGAAGTCAAATGACCCTTTCACAGGGGTCACCTAAGACCATCGGAAAACATATATAATTACATATTGTTTTTGTAATTAATCACTATGCTTTAATTATCTTCAATTTGTAACAATGAAAATATATCCTGCATATCAGATATTTATTACAATTCATAACAGTAACAAAATTACAGTTATGAAGTAGCAATGAAAATAATTTTATGGTTGGGGGTCACCACAATATGAGGAACTGTATTAAAAGGTCGTGGCATTAGGAAGGTTGAGAACCACTGCTCTAGGTTATCTTATCCACTCTCCCAGGGATCCAATTACCCCCAATGGTCAATCTCTCTAAATCCTTCATTTCCTCTTCACTGGAACAGCTAAGATGAGGTGCAATCAGGTTATTCGTGTGAAAATCAGTGCTGAACTGTCCGCTGAACAGGCCCAACTCCAGGCCTCACAGGCATTTCAAATTCAGGAGAGAAAGGCCTACCCTCCTTAATGTAATTTCAGTCTCTAAAGCATGATCATTTCTCCAGTCACTCAAAGTAAAACATCTGAGTCACCCTTAATTCCTCCTTTTCTGTGACCAGTCTCCCTGAATAGTCAATTAGAAAATATTTGCCAGTCCTACCTAAAAAATTACTCTGAAATCTCTTCCTGATTCTGTATTCTGATGGCCACTGCACAGGTTTCCTTTCACCATGGCACTGGCTACTAACTGGTCCCCCCACTCCCAATTTTTTTCCATTCAAATATATTCCATCCCACTCAATACAATCTGGATATCATTCTAAAACATATATCTGGTGATGCTACTGCTTTGCTTGAAAAATCCCCACTTATTGCATTCTAAAGAATAATGTTTAATATGAAAGCTTACTTGTTCAAAACAGAAAATCATATTACTTAACAAGCATTAAATATGGCACCAACATACTTTCTAACTTTATCTCAAAACATATAGCCCCAACAGATCTTATACTGCTATCACAGCTTGGAATATTTGCCGATCTTGAACACACTTTCAGTGACGGCAACCCACAGAAAAGAACGACTTACCAGACTGATACCAGAACATAACTGCAACCCCACCCATAGCCCCCACAGGATCCTGACATCTCCCTAGCATCCTCAGAAGAAGACATGCATTGTCATGATTCTTGACATTCTTAGGCCTGCTGGCAACCTCAGAGTTATCAACAGAGACATCCTCCACATCCTAGTTGAGACACTGATCAGATTGGGAAGTTTCAACTTTCAATTGTTCCCAAACACAAATCTACATGTAAATTACTGCAGAATTTCCTAAAATACAGAATGCCATGCCTCACTCCTAGAAATTATAATTTGGAGATCTGGAATGGGGCTAGAGAATTTGTATATTAAACAAGATTTCCCGGATAATCCTGAGGATCAGCCAAGTGTGACAATCAATGGTTTAAATTAGCTGGATGGCTGCTAGAGCCAAGATGAATAATGGGACCAGATTAATTAGCTGGCTTTCCCATTGGAACAGAGTAATTCAGGACAACATCAGAAAGTTGGCTGGAGTGGGAGTGGTGGCGATGAGAGGATGAGGAAGAAAACTGAAACCATCAAAATTCTTTTCAAATCTCAGAGATGATAATATTTTCTTTGAGGCTGATAAATAAAAGATGGCCTCTCCCATCTGGCTTTATGATATGGAAACATTGTCAAGGAGACATTTATAAAAGTGTCACAGAGTTGTTAAAGAATGACTATGGTTCTTAAATTTTAAAAGATGAGCTCCAGGCTTCTTTGTGTTCTGTCTTACACAAATGCTAGAGTCACTGAAGTGGGCGCCTGACATTTCCAAAGGGTCATATTTACATTTCTCACAAATTGAGCTAATGTTCTTTAAAACAGTTCAAATCTCACTTTATAGTTCTGTTTTCCTTCTTTTAAGTTTACCAAACCTCACTGTTTATTCTAACTTGGCAGCTGGTTAAACTGACAATAGAACCTGCTTTTATGGGGCACTGTGTCCACGTTGTCAAAAGAGGCTGCACTGCCTTGGAGACCCATGGCCACCAGGGACTCATATTTCACATTCTTTCATTGGTAAGTGCCCTCCCTTGAGGTTGCTTTGGATGCCACTGAGATGCCCCAGCTTCAGTGATTTTTAACATATATAAGTGGACTTTTCGGTAATTGCCATAGTGTTTGTGATCTGTCATTTATGGCAGCTTGGCTTTCATCAAGACCTTTCTGTGCTAAAGTTTCTTTATTGATAAAATAATAATAATAAAGTGTTACTTGTGCTCCTTGTTAGGGATGGTCAGAGAAACAAATGATGTGGGAGTGAGTGATTGGGGTCTGCTGGGAAGTGGCTTGTGTGGCCTTCAAGTAAAGGGAAGAGTGAGCTCTACTAGCATAAGCTCTTGTAGCAGCTCAAGCAGGAAGAAAAATAAAACAAGAGGAGGCCACTGAAAACATAGCACACTAGCCACGCAGAAACTGGTAAAGTGACAAAAGCAAAGAAAAATGCAGGATCAGAGAATGTTAAGCCCAAGTTTTCCTAGGTTCATAGCCAGCATCAATGTCAGTAAGTGGAGACGGAAAACAGGGATACAGAAAAAGACTGGTGACTTGTGATGGGGACAGAGTAAGGAGGAAAACATTGGACAGTGAAGTGGGAAAGAAAAAAATAAAGTATGACTGTTGGCCATTGATAATAATAAGAAAATAAGGCAAGAGAGAAGAAAAATTCTTCTGCTTCTGAGAATTAGATATATGGCGTCAAAAAATAATATTTTTTCAACCAACTATCTTAGTCTGACCATCCAGTAGCTGTGAAATTAAATATGCAATGATGATATTTGAACCCTCAGTCTACTTGACTTTGCAAAGTCCTGCCTTTTCCCAGGTTTCCTTTCCAAATGTTTCTGGAGAATGAGACAATGAACCATGAGTCTGGTCTCATTGCTGTTCCACACACCTGCCTCAGTTCACTGTCTGGGTCAGTTCTCTGCTCCTTTCAACCCCCGTCCTCTTCAGAGGGCCTTATCTCAAGTGGCTGCTGCTGGCTCTGAACCCTCCAACCTCAGTATCTTCTCTGCCAGCCTTTCCCCTACATTCCCATAATAGAAAAGAGAAAATCTGAAACTTTTAAGAAAATTTTACAGATGGTTGGAGATAGTGAAAGAAACACAACAGGAAGAATAACTCATATCTACTGCTAGCTGTGTGTATGCTCTGGGTGCACAGACATATCTATGCCTACTACTTAAGGTTCTTTAACAGTTAACAGCCCTGACTTATGCCTCATCTGCTCCTTAGAGCAGAAGCCAACATACCCTTGTCCCCTTACCAAAAGAGCTTCAGGCATGTCAGTGCCCTACCACCAACTGTCCAGAGATCCAGGGAAAGTGGAAATGGTTTCCACCAATGTCCATCTAAGGCCCTCCTCTTGAGTACTCACTTCTTGCTCCGGAATTGATCTCTCAATGGGAAGATTCCTTTCAGGGAAAACTCTGTCCCACCCATTGGGTGTTATCTTTCTTATTTGTTCCTAAATGATATCGATAAACTATCTTCTATATATAAAAGGCTAATATGCTAAGTGTCTGACCATCTGACCAGTTGCTATAATGCACACTGACCACCAGAGGGCAGATTCTCAACACAGGAGCTGCCATGATGCACACAGAGAAATGGCACTGCGGACCTGGCACTCACAAAACAACACTCGGCTTCTCCCCAAGTGGGACACAGCCCCCACCACCACCCCAGAGTGACACCCCACCAAATTGCAGCCGACGCTGCCTAGACCCCATGATACAAAATGTGGCCAGAGCCCTGCCCAGGCAGGAAACACTGGCTGTGGGCACCAGGTAATGAAGTCATGTAGCAACACCCAGCTTCCTCTCCTAGCAGGATCAGGTTTTCTCACATCACAGAATATAATCAAACACTGCTGCAGTTAAGTATTTTACCCTTTGTTCTCCCTGTGTGATCTACAATAATAATCTGCTTCATGTTGATATCTACTGCTGTGTTGCTGGCAATTACCTGAAAGAGAAAGTTGGTGTGCTTCACTGGGCTGGAAAAAGTTTATCTCAATCAGAAAGCAGGTCTAATTAAGCAAGTGTATTCTATATATATAAAAGGCTAAGTTGACTCATGCCTGTGCAATACATATAAAGCTCTCACTTTATATGTGGGTGCCAGGTAATGACATCATGTAGTAACACTCAGCTTCCTCTCCCTAGCGGTGACTCCTCCTTGCACTTCAGCCCAAGAACACGGCTTGCTTTATAGCCAGGTGGAAACATTTTACACTTGAACATTTCACACCTGTGTTTTGATCTGTCATTGTCGATTGTGAATTTGGTTGACACTTCTATTATAGAGAAAGGGCAAATAGCAATATTAAAATATTACTTCTAATTAATTTCCTTTCAATGTGCATGAATTTATACACTGGGCCTCTAGTATTTCATAAAGCTTTAAGAACTCTAATGGTAGGTAATAACTACAAAGCAGCCCAGGCCAAACAAATACATATACTCACAAGGACAAGGCCTGTCCTTCCCAGCCTTCCCCTGTTCCTAAGTGGTGTCCCCTACCCATCTCCCACACTGAGTGCTGACCCAAGGCCGAGATCCTGACAATATAAGAGCTTGAGATACTCCCACCATATAATCCAGTATTCACCTGTCACCTCCAGAATATTCTCAAATGCAGCAGCTTGTATTTTCAAAGGTTTCCCAATTTGGACAATAAATTGGGAAACCTTGGCCTACCTAATTAGAGTGGGATTAACGAAAGTACATTAATAAAGACCCTTAATATCACTTCCCTGGACTATTGTATAAAATTCTAACTTGAAATATTTGCCTCCATTTCTAGCTACCACTTCTTATTTATTTAGCAAATATTACTAGATGCTTACTAGTAATATTCTTGGAATGTTCTTGACACAGGTTGTATAATACTAAAACAAACAAAGTTGTTACTTTCACAAAGCCTATGTTCCAATGGACAAAAAAAAAAAAAAAAAAAAAAAACACAACACTTATTAAACCAAAAATTTGGCCATAACACTTCCCTACCCCAAGTTTTTAGAAAGTCCCTATTGCTTGCATACTAAAGGTCAAACTCCTAGACTGACACCCAAGTCTCCCCCCAATCCCAACTTCTGAGCTTGTTCCTCTAAGCTTGTCTCTTAATGTGACCCCAATTTTACCAGCAATATTCTATATTCCTCACATCTTTTCATGTTTCAGCCATTTGTGTGTGCTTTTCAGAATAGCCCTGCTCACTTTTTCCCTTGTGGACTCCCCTACTTATCTATCAAGTTTCAACTCGATGTCATTTAATTTCTACCGTTTTCCCTCAGCCTTGAAGGCAGAATTAATCACTCCCTTATCTGTGAGCTCAAAGTAGTTTATAAACACATTTGTCTTAGCACATATCACATCATGGTTTGGTTAATATGTTTATGGTTCTTTCTTTCCCAGTAGACTGTGAGTTCTTCAAAGACAGGGACCATATCTTATTCATTCCCGTGCTACCTATGACAAGAATAGCCAAGTGGCTCAATAAATATTTATTGAATTTCATTAAAATCTGAGGACATCCATATGTTTAAGCAAGATATTTTATAAAAATCTTTGACAAAAAATGGAAATGTAAAATATCAGAGGATATGATAAAAATGTGCAGTGGTTTTCATAGAGAAATGGAAAAATCTAAAAGTTTGGTGAATGCAATATAAATAACAGAAAATGTCAAAAGACAAAGGTGACAATGATATTATGTTTGTATAAAAAAAATAAAAGTGTAAGTTAAGAATAGCAGCAGAGATATATTAATATTCCTAGGAGCCCAGAAGAACTCTATAAAAGGACCACCTGAAGGCTGAGCAAAGCATTCTCTCTCCTTTACTACTCTTGCCTTGGCTTCAGCATTAGACCCCCAGCTTTAAATATAATATATATTTTTAATAGTGGAAAGAGGAGGTGGAATTCAGAAGGAGAAGCAAAGCAAAGCTTAAAATTCTTTGGAAATCCCACATACTAGTAAATATATGAAATAATAGAGAAGACTGAAGACATGAAATGAAAAAAAATGAACAAATAGTATTGTTTTGTATGTCTTAAATTTCATATAAATGGATTCATGCTATCTTCACCTACAATTTATTTTTTATTCCATTTTTTTATTCTAAACATCCATTGGATAGAGCATATATGAGGTCAACCACTGCACTTCATCTCAAATGTTGGTCAAGTGCCTGCCTCTGATACATCATAAACACGTTGTGAACTGACATTATGCATATAAATTATTTATAGCAATGCCTTGCACATAGTTAACACTCAATAAAGATTACCCATTATTATTATTTTCACCATTATTGTCATTTATTCATATGAATATATAATTTATATATCCATTCCTCAGTTGAACTTTTAATTAGTATCCAATATTTCACTTATACCAAAGAAAGTGTCATAGTGGACATCCTTGTACATACCTCCTTGTATATATGTGTGAATTATTGAATAGAAGGATGTGGTAGAGCATTTCACTAGTGACTTTCAATGAATCATGCCTCCCTCCATCCATGCCCCTGTAAATGTCTCCTCCCATATTGACCTTAAAGTTTTGCATGTGACTCTTTGTCCAATGGGATTTTGCCGGCTGATAATTCTCTATGGCCTTCTCACATTTCTGCACATCTAACAAGTAAGGCAGTAATTGGCCTTTTGTTCCAGCCTGTCTTTTCAAGGATGTTTGTATAGCAAATGGCCTTAAGAGATAAAGAGAGTGTCTCCCTGCAGAGCAAAGGGCAGATTTGCTTAACGTCCTCCACCATAAAGATGATGTCTTCCTGTGGGCTAAGGCATAATTGCTTGCAGTTGCTTGTAAAAAATTTAGGTTCTATAAGCTCAGAGTTCCTCAGCTGTGTATTGGCTTCAGCATTAGACCCCCAGCTTTATTTGAAGCATCCACCTCTATATCATTTTCCCATGACTCGAGAGGCAAGAAAACACCAGTACCATGCTCATGCTACTTGCTGTGCTCTGAGTAACAAAATCCTTTGCCTCTGGACCAAGAGACATGTATTTTCTACCAGGTTCCAGAAGACTAGAGCAGGTTAATTTGTTAGCTCAGAGGTAAAATAAAATTTCATAGCCTGCATAGTCTCTATAGGTATTAATTAGCAAGTGTGATGAAAGGAGAAGCTTAAAATCTGTGTGCACATTGTGGTTGCTGTCTCTTGCTTCTGGGTACTCTGGACACCATGTGAAAAAATCCAGGCTCATCTCCTGAAGGATGATAAAGAGCCTGAGGACAAACACCTCACATATCCCAGTCCAGGCCTAAAACTACTTGGGAGATGAGAAATGGCATCATGAGAAAGCAGAGATGAACTATTTCAGCCCAAGTTGCTCGCTCAGAAACTGATCAATAGTAAGTTGTTTTAAACCACTAATTTTGAAGATCATTGATTACACAGTAAAAAGTTACTTTGGAAAAGTTACTGACCTGGACAGAGTGGTTCAAGTGATTGAGTCTTGCCCCATGCATCGAGAGGTCTACAGTTGACTGTTGGATTCTGGTCAAGGCACATGCCCGGGTTGAGGGCTTGATCCCCAGTAGGGCGTATGCAGAGGCAGCCAATGTTTCTCTCTCTCTCTCTACTTCTCCCTAAAAATCAATAAAAACACACTTTTTAAAAGGTACTTTACAAAGCAGTTAGTTAGAACCTAATATATACCTGATATTGATACAGGTGCTAGAGATATAGCAATGAACAAAATTGCAATAGATTTTAGTGGGTATATTCAGTTTCAGCTTTGTTTGGTACTGGAAAAAAATGATCCACAAAGTTATGTTTCAATACTCACTTGAAGCAACCCATGAATGCAAGAGCATTCCCTCTACTATATATTAACCAATAGTTAATATTTTAGGACTTTTTTCCCCCTCAATCTGATACATGTAAAATTGTAAAAATATAAAATTTCCCTGGTTACTAATGATTTGTTTTCATATTTTATTGTCTATTTGTAATTACTATTCACTGAATTTCTGGATCATATCCTTTACCCACCTTACTGTTGGGTTGTCTTTTTAATTATTTTTTGTTCTTTATATATACAAACACTAATCCTTTATCAGTTAAGTGGGTTGCAAATATCACCTACCAGTCTGAGGTTTGCCTTTAAATTATAGGCTTTTCCCTCTCCCGGCATCAAAAGACTTTTCTAAATGTTTCTCCAGCTTTGTAATAAGTTTTAAAATCTTATAGAAGGCAGTCCTCCTTGATTCTCATTCAGTTATCTTGACTAATCTAGTTTCTATTTGCTTCCATTACATTTGCTTCTATATAATACATCTTGTCAAATTCCACTAAAAGTGTTGCTTTAATTACTTTGAATTTATTATTAAATTTGCAGTTAAATATTGCCTTTAAGATATTGATTCTTCCCATTATGAACATGATACCTCTACATTTATGACCTTTAATAATATGTTATAACTTTTTGCGGCAATGAGTGCACATGTCTTTTATTGGGCTTAGTTTCAGATAGATAAATTAGATAGGTGATAGATAGATAGATAGATAGATAGATAGATAGATAGATAGATAGATGATAGAAATGCTTTTTAAAAAACTGTATTATTTTCTTCATTGTCACTGATGCCTTTGGGGTCTTGTGTCACATCCCCTCCATCACCTCTAATTTAAGACTCAATTGTGGCAGACAGTTCCATATGGAAGGCTCCTAGGGCCTTCGCTGAGTCCACAGAAGCCCAGTGGAGAATGGAAGCCATGGGTAAATGACCCAGCATCCTCTCCTTTCAACCAGCAATTCTGAAAGTCTCTGTGCTTCCCAGATGTCTCCGTAAAATCAAACACCCATAGTCTCCAGCAGTGACCTCAATAACTCACCCATGTATTGGCTTTTGTTCCTTCCCTTGTTTGCTTTCCTGTCCTTATTATTGCTCCTTGAGTTTCATATCAACAATTAATTAGCTGCTCTGGCTGGGTGGTTCAGTTGGTTGAACCTTGTCCCAGTGTACACTTTGAGGTGGCGGATTTGATTTCAGTCAGGACACATACCCAGATTGCAGGTTCCATCACCAGTTGGAGGAGCAAGCAGAGGGCACATCCCCAGTGGTGGGTGTGCAGGAGGCGGCTGATCGATGTTTCTCATCGATGTTTCTGACTCTCTATCTCTCTCCCTTCCTCTCTGTAAAAAATAAATAAAATATATTAAAAAATAATAGAACATTTAAAAAACTAAATAAATAAAAATAAAAGATTAAACATTTAATTAGCTCTACCCAAATTCTTGCTTTAGGTTCTGCTTGCAGGGGAAGCCCCAAGTAAGAGATTTATCTATAGGAATGCTATTTATTTTTGCCTAGTGATTACTTTCCAAAAACCTTGCTGAATTCTCTCAATTCTTATAAATTGAAATAGATCTTCTTGAATTGTTTATGTACTTAAGCACATTGTCTTTGAATAATAAGAATAAAATTTTTCCTTTCAAAACCTTAGCATTCATATGTGTTATTTCTTGTCTTATTACAAAGACTAGAACTTGTAATATTATGTTGAGAATGAGGAAAAATATTGTCTCCTTAAATCTTTTTGACTTCACAAGGAATACTTCTGTATTTAGTTGTGCATATTTCCTGTAGGTTTTTGATAAAGACACTTTATTAAGGTGGCAAAGTTTCTTTCTATTTTTAATTGGTCTAAATGCTACATTATGAATGATTGTTAAAAAGTTGAA
>NW_006297819.1:709339-712627 GCF_000327345.1 Myotis davidii | reverse complement strand
TACTATTAATATTTTTTTCATGTAATCAGAGCTTTATAGTATGAAATTGTTCTTGCATGGCTCAGAAAAAAACTATTTGCCAATTTCTTCATCCAGATTTGATATCATTTCTAGCCTCCAAAATGTGTTGGAAAATTATTTCCATTTTCAATCACTTTTTTTAAATTGGTGAATTTTACTCCTTTGGGAATTGTCCATATTATTAGTTTTAAAAACTATTATTAAACATGAGGCACAGTGCACGAAATTCATGCACTGGGGGAGGGGGTGGTTAGGGAACCCTCAGAGGATAGCCATTAGTAGGACATCCTTAGCATTGCCACAGAGGCTGGAGAAGCTCCCGCCATCACCGCTGTGCTCGCCAGCCGTGAGCCTGGCTTTGAGCTGAGTGATGCTCCCCCTGTGGGAACACACTGACCATCAGGGGGAAGCTCCTGCATTGAGCATCTGCCCCCTGGTGGTCAATGTGCGTCACAGTGACTGGTCATTCCGCCATCAGGCGGTAACCAGCTCTCGGACATCCCCTGAGGGGTCCCAGATTGTGAGAGGGCACAGGCCAGGCCAAGGGACCCCACCAATGCACAATCGGGGCCAGGGAGGGCTGTGGGAGGTTGGCCAGCTGGAGAGGGACTGCGTGAGGGCGCCAGGGCATGTCCAGCCCATCTCGCTCAGTTCTGATTGACCAGACCCCAACAGTAAGCCAACTTATCAGTCGGAGCTTCTGCCCCCTGGTGGTCAGTGCATGTCATAGCACGCAGTTGAATGGCCTTAGCATATCATTAACATATTACACTTTGATTGGTTGAATGGTCAACTGGATGACCAGACAATTAGCATATTAGGCTTTTATTATATAGGATTGATACCATTTTTTTATTATTTTAAATCTCTCTACATATCTTGCTGTACACTTCTTTTAATTTCTAATATTATTTGTAGTTTTTCTCTTTTTCTTTCTATATTGTTTGATAACCACCTATTTCACTTGTCTTTTAAAATAGCCAGCCTTTGGTTTGGATTTATTCTTTTGTTATTTGTTTCAGTTTTCTTGGTACTGTTTTCTATTTCAAAAATCCTGACTTATTTCTCCTTTTTCTTTTGTAATACTTGTTTTAGGTTTACTTTTCTATTTTATTTTACAGATTTAACTAAATATGCTTAATACAAAATGAATTAGACATAAGTTTACAATTTGATGTGTTTTGATATATACATATGCACGTGAAACAATCAGCATAATCAAGTTATTGAATATTTGTCACCCTAAAGATTCCTTATGCTCTTTTTTTAACTTTATTTAACATAAATGTATATATATATATAAAATTGATTTTTTACAGAGAGGAAGGAAGAGGGATAGAGACTTAGAAACATCAATGAGAGAGAAACATTGATCAGCTGCCTCCTGCACACCCGCTACTGGGGATGTGCCCACAACCAAGGTACATGCCCTTCACCTGAATTGAACCTGGGACCCTTCAGTCCACAGGCCAACGCTCTATCCACTGAGCCAATCCAGTTAGGGCTTAACTTTATTTTTATTGTTGACACTGCTAAGGATGTCCCCATTTGCCCCACTTAGTCCACCTCTACCCAGCCCCTGCCCCCTAATGCATCCATTATTCTCTCTTCCTATTGCATAATCTCCCAGATAACTACTGTTATGTGTCCCATCAATATAGATTATTTTTTATTTCTAAAACTTTATATAAATGAGAACTACTTTTTTTGACCTGGTTTCCTTCTCAAAGCATACTTCTTTTGAAATTCATCTATGTTCAGGAATATGTTGATAGTTTGTTCTTCTTAATGCTGAATACTATTTTACTGAACAGATATTACAGCATTTTTTAATCCACTCAATATTGAAGAAATTGGGTTGCTTTCCTTTTCTGTCTATTACAGAGAGATTGGCATATATGGCTTTTTCTCTTGGCTAAGTACCATGGAATAGAACAGCTGTTTCTAATGGTAAACCTATGTTTAAATTTTTATGAAAATACCAAACTGTTTTTCAAAGTAGTACATGAGAATTCTAGTTGCTCCAATTCCTTCCAAAATTTGGTGGGAATAACCTTTTTAATTTTATCTGCTCTAGATGGCAGATAACATTATTTCACTGTGGTTTTAATTTGCATTTCTTAATGACTAATGATGCTACACATCTTTTCATGTACTTATTTTCTATCTATATTTTTTGGATAAGTATTCAAATATTTTGTCCTTTTGTTGTTTTTCTTATTATTATTGGATTATAAGTGTTCTTTATGTATTCTAGTTGCAAGTCTTTTCTCAGATAAAGTTTTTGTAAATATATTCACAGCCAATAGTGTTTTTTTTTCTTAAATTTCTGTTGAAAACATTTTATTATTTTGATAATTAGGTTTATTATGTTTTCTTTTATAGTTCATTCTTTTTATTTCTTAAAAATCTTTATCTAACACACTATCATTTTAGCTCTTACATTTAGGTCTACATTCCACAATAAACATTAAGTTTTGCATTTAGTGTGAGGTAAGAGTTAAGGATTACATTTGCACTTTCAAGTAATTTACACCATTACTTGAAAGATTGTCCTTTCCTCATTGGATGGCCTTAACATCGTTACCAAAATCAAATGACTTTATATGTGAGAGTCTATTTGGGAATTCCCTATTTTGTTCCAATGACCTAAACATTTATCTTTATGCCAATGCCATGATATCTAGATAACCGTAGTGTGATATTATCTTAAATAAAATATTGCAACCCTTTTAAATTTGGTCATAATTATCAAAATTGATTTTTTTATACTCTAAGTCCTGGCTTTTTTCATGTACCTATTAGAATCAACTTGTCAATTCCTACAAAACAAAACAATATCTAGGATTTTAAATCAGTTTTTTATTGCCTCTATAGCTAGAGTTAGAAAGAATTGACAACTTAATATTGAATGTCCCAAACCATAGCAATGGTATGTCTCTACATTTAAGTCATTTGCTTTCTCTCAACAATATTTTAATTATCAGTTTAGCAGTCCTATACATAAATTGTTAAAGTAGTTCCTGTTCCATATTCTTATATTTTAAATGGCATTATTTTTAAATTTGTATTTAAAATTATTTGTTGCTAATACACACAATCATGTCTGTCTTTAACAAGCTCATTATGTCTTCTTCATATTGGGCTTATAGTATTCTATATAATAAACTAGAGGCCCGGTGCACAAAAATTTGTGCACTCGGGGGGGGGAGGGGCCCCTCAGCCCAGCCTGTGCCCTCTCGCAGTCTGGGACCCCTCGGGAGATAA
>NW_006297819.1:696905-709179 GCF_000327345.1 Myotis davidii | reverse complement strand
GCGCAGAGCAGGGTCGATCAGGGGGTGGGGGAGCTCCCCACTGTCACTCACAGAGTAGGGCCGATAGGGGAGTTGGGGCACCGCCCCCTGTCACACACAGAGCAAGGCGGATCAGGGGGTTGGGGTGCCGCACCCTGTCACACTCAGGGCAGGGCCAATGGGGAGGTTATGGCTCTACTCCGTCACACACAGAGCAGGCCCTGTGGGAGGCGGTTGGGGCATCACCCTCTATCACCCACAGAGCAGGGCCGATCAGGGGGTTGGGGCGCCACACTCTGTCACACACAGAGCAAGGCGGATCAGGGGGTTGGGGCGCCACACTCTGTCACACACAGAGCAAGGCGGATCAGGGGGTTGGGGCGCCACACTCTGTCACACACAGAGCAAGGCGGATCAGGGGGTTGGGGCGCCACACTCTGTCACACACAGAGCAAGGCGGATCAGGGGGTTGGGGCGCCACACTCTGTCACACACAGAGCAAGGCGGATCAGGGGGTTGGGGCGCCACACTCTGTCACACACAGAGCAAGGCGGATCAGGGGGTTGGGGCGCCACACTCTGTCACACACAGAGCAAGGCGGATCAGGGGGTTGGGGCGCCACACTCTGTCACACACAGAGCAAGGCGGATCAGGGGGTTGGGGCGCCACACTCTGTCACACACAGAGCAAGGCGGATCAGGGGGTTGGGGCGCCACACTCTGTCACACACAGAGCAAGGCGGATCAGGGGGTTGGGGCGCCACACTCTGTCACACACAGAGCAAGGCGGATCAGGGGGTTGGGGCGCCACACTCTGTCACACACAGAGCAAGGCGGATCAGGGGGTTGGGGCGCCACACTCTGTCACACACAGAGCAAGGCGGATCAGGGGGTTGGGGCGCCACACTCTGTCACACACAGAGCAAGGCGGATCAGGGGGTTGGGGCGCCACACTCTGTCACACACAGAGCAAGGCGGATCAGGGGGTTGGGGCGCCACACTCTGTCACACACAGAGCAAGGCGGATCAGGGGGTTGGGGCGCCACACTCTGTCACACACAGAGCAAGGCGGATCAGGGGGTTGGGGCGCCACACTCTGTCACACACAGAGCAAGGCGGATCAGGGGGTTGGGGCGCCACACTCTGTCACACACAGAGCAAGGCGGATCAGGGGGTTGGGGCGCCACACTCTGTCACACACAGAGCAAGGCGGATCAGGGGGTTGGGGCACTGCAGCCTGTCACACACAGAGCTGCAGAGCGATCAGAGGGTTTGGGCGCTGCCCCCTGTCACGCTGATCCCAGTGCTAGGAGGCATATTAGCCTTTTACTATATAGAATAGAGGCCTGGTGCATGGGTGGGGCTGGCTGGTTTGCCCTGAAGGGGGTCCTGGATCAGGGTGGGGGTCCCCACTGGGGTGCCTGGCCACTCTGGGTGAGGGGCTGAGGGCTGTTTACAGGCTGGGACTGAAGCTCCCAACTCCTGTTTTTCTTTTTTTATTCTGGGCCAGTTTTAGCTCTGAGGGTCCAGCTCTTAGGCCTCCACTGCTGAAAGTAGGTTTCTGGTTTGTTTCGGTTCTAATCGAAACTCTGTATCAACTCCAGCTCTGAGATCCCAGCTCGCTGAAAGCTGGTTTCTGGAGTTTTTTTTAGCTTCTATATTTGTTAAAATGTTTCAAACTGCAGGCTCAGAGGCCTGCAAGGCAGGCCGGGAACATTGGTTTCCTCCGTCACTGAAGCAAGCAAGTCTCATGTTAGTTTCAAGCTGCCTGGCTGCTGGCCGCCATCTTGGCTGTCAGTTAATTTGCATATCGCCCCTGATTAGCCAATGGGAAGGGTAGCGGTCGTATGCCAATTACCATGTTTCTCTTTTATTAGATAGGATGTCTAATATGCAAATTGTCCCCTCGAGCAGTCGTTTTACCGAGAGTTTGACCAAGAGACTGGGAGTTCAACTAATCACTATGACATGCACTGATCATTAGGGGCGGCGTGAAACATAGTGGGCATTGGTGACACAGGCTGGCAGTGGGGACAGTTGAGGCACTGCCAGCCCCAATGGGCCCCAATGAGAGCAGGACCGCGGTGAGATGGTGGAGCAGGTGAGCAGGCAGTGCTAGGCCAAGGTAGGTGTGAGCAGGGCTTTGATTGCCCTGCTGATGGCCCCACAGATTGCAACCAGAGGCAATGACAGCAGGGGGTGGGGCCATGACCTGGCTCCTAAGCACTGAGGGAGCTGGGTGGGGGGTCTGGCCCCAATCAATCACCTAGCAGGTGGGAGCAGGTGAGGGGGTGGCGCCAGGCCACAGCGAGGTGGCAGGCAGGGCTGTAGGGCTGCAGGGCTGCAAGGCTGGGGCGTGAGCTGGGGCTGCAAGCCTGAGGTGTGAGCTGGGGCCTGAATCCCACAGGCCATCCCAAGGGACTCCACAGTAGAGGCCCAGTGCATGAAATTCATGCACAGGTGGGGTCCCTAGGCCAGGTCGGCAATCAGGGCTGATCAGGTCCCCTGCCTCCTCACTTCCTCCTCTCCTTGCCACCCGCATGCCACCACCATGTCGTTCCTCACCTCCTCTCCTCCTTCCCTCGCCACCCACGTCTGCCCTCACTCAGCCCCGGTTCACCATTCCAGCCCAGGGCCTAATCCTGATCAGGCAATTGGGACCTGCTGGCTGGGTGAGGGAACCAGGAGGTTGGCCAGCAGGCCAGGGGGAGGGGCCAACAACCACCAAGGCAGACAGGCAGTAGGCCGATCAGAGCCTGCCAGCCAAGAGGAGGGACAAGGGAGGGACCCAGGAGGTTGGCTGCCAGCCCAGAGGGAGCCAGCCCTTGCCTCTCTGGGAAAGGGGCCACGTTCACTGCCATCCACCCCTAGTTCCCCATTTTAGCCCCAAGGCCTGGCCCTGATCAGGCCATTAGGGCCTGCCATCCAGGGGGAGGGACCGGGAGGTTGGCTGGCAGGCCCCATTGGCAATCGAGGCCTGAGGACTGGGGGCATCTCCTGCATTGAGCGTCTGCCTCCTGGTGGTCAGTGTGCATCACAGTGACTGGTCGTTCCGGTTGTTCTGGTTGTATGTTGTAACGGTTGCTTAGGCTTTTATATATAGAGATATTTAATGTTTTTATCTGTATCATTAATAATTTTCTCTTTGAATGACTCATTAGATTCTGAGATGCATTTATGTAAAAGTTTACATTACAATAAAGATTTTTTCAATCTCTCCTTGAAATTCTTTGCTTTTTTGCTTCATATATTTCACATCTATATTGTTAGGGATATGAAGTTTGTGACTGTTATATATTGTGACATTATTCTATTTACCATTAAGCATACTTATTTTTGCCTGCATCTATGACTCTCTAAAATTAATTTTTTAAATATAGCATTTTCCAATTAAAATTTAAAAATAAAGTGATAGACATAATTTTCTATTTTGATTTTATTGTATGTTAGAAAGAAAATTATAAATTTATAAATATTTTAAAATAAAATAAATGTACATGCAATTATATCATTATCATAAATCAATTGTTTTTATATAATTGTCCTGAATTTTAAACCTTTCTTTTGTACTCAGAAACACAAAAATACACAATCTATTGGTAATTTTAAAAAATAGGAGCAACTAATTGATCTACTAGAAAAGTAATTGATTTAATAGAAAAATTTTATAATCCATCCCCAAATATAAAAATTCCTAGAGCAACTTCATAAAGTTAATGATTAAGCTATTAAGTATAAAATTTAAAAGAATAGGTTAACTATAGTGTCTTATTTTCTTAATGCATATATCTTTGATTTTTGTGAAAAACTATTTAACTCAATGTTTTTGTCATTATTAATAATTATTAATATCATTGTTAATCACCTGTTTCCAAATGTCTTAGTCCAAGCTGCTATAATAAATACCAAAGATTGGTTGGTTTAAACAACAGAAGTTTGTTTCTCACAGTTCTAGAAGCTGGGAAGTCTGAGATCAGGGTGCCAGCATGGTGCAACGTGGGGTTTGGGGTGCAGACTTTTCTTCCTGTGGGTTCTTGTCCTCACAAAGTTTGGAGAATAAACTTACAGACAAAAAGCCTTCTTTAAAAAAATGTAGAAATTTTTTGGAAGCAGGTACAAACTCCATCTGGGCAAGAGTGTCCCCAAAGGGGACCCCATGGGGAGCCCCCCCCCATGGGAAAAGCCTGCTCTCTCTATCTCTTTAATGGGAAAAATTTTAAAAAATCCTGCCTTGTGTTCCTTTGCTTTCAGTTTATATATGCTGCAGTTCTTTCTTTGAATCTGATCTTTATTAATTGCTCCCTTTCCTTAATTTGGGAGCCCCCCATGCTTTCCTTATTGGTTATTTTGTTGCATAGTTTCAGTTTCAAAGGTCAAAGCCAATGTGGTACTCCCCATATTCTCTCCCCCTTATCTTGTTGGTTGGAGTTGCCTTTGATCTCCCAGCTGCTCAGGCCAGAGATACCGTCTGTGAAAGTATGTTTCCTTCTTCCCGATACTCTGTGACTTTTCTTTATCCTCTGTGAATGCATGCCTTCCTCCCCCCTCTTCCTGTGGCATTTCTCTATCCTCTGCATAAGTAAGAAAAACATTTTGGCTTCTTCATGTCTCCATCCATGCATTCCTCTCCCATGGACCCTCTCTATCTCTAAGACTCCCTAAACCTGCCTGTTTTGACCCTAAAACTCCTTTCAACGGTAGGGTTTTTGGTGAGGGTCCTCTGCATGGTTTGCAAACTGTGGTCCTCTTGTATCCTAAGATCCCTAAGGGTTCCATACTCATGACCGAGTTACTTTCCAAAGATCCATTTCCAAATATCAAAAAAGAGACTGCATTTTGAGAGGACACAAACATTCAGCCCATAGCCATATATTATGGCTATTTTTATTACCGTGTTCATCTATTTTGTTACTCTTAAAATACTTTATGTAGTTTATATCATTAAATATTTCACAAATTCTATCATTTCTAAATTGTCATTTTAATATTTACAATAATTTTATAGCATATATCAATTTTAATTGTAATTTATGCAAAATATCAATCTGCCTTTAGGATTTTTTTTCTTTTATTCATACAATATTTTCTCTGAACTCCAAACCTTCATTTTCTTCTCAGCATTTTATGGTTGGCCCCTTTTTCTGTTTGTTTTAATAGTTTTATTGATTAGAATTTACATTTACCCAAATACATTGTATTTTCCAAATTGATTTTGTATGAACAATGTCATTCTGTATATAAATGTGATGAATCTATCTTTATGTTTTTACTTGGTAATTAATCAGTCAGTTCTTATCCCATACCAAACAATTCTAATGACTTTGGCATTCTAATACCATTTCATTATTAACCAGTAAAAATGACTCCTCATTATTCTTTGATTTTTAGAATTTGTGGATGTTATACTTATTAATATTTCAAGATGACTTTTAGAACCATCCATTGATACCTTGACTTGAATTATATCATATTATAAATTGTGTTATATGGAGAATTAATATTTTTTAATATTAAGTCTTGGTATTTGCCTCCACAAATTCATTATATTTGGTATGTTTTTTTGCACTTATCTTACATTTCTTATTAGGTTTATTTATACATATTTTATGTTTATTAATGCTTGTTAGTAGGATGACCATATAATTTGTTTTTCAAACCAGTAGACTTAATAGTGAAAGAGAACCCTTAATAATAACAGACATAAACTGGATCTCATAATTGATATATATATGATATTTTGTAATTTTATTTTCAAGTAGGTTAATGCAACTGAATATATATATATGTATATGTATATGTATATATATATATATATATTCTTTTAAGCAAGCTAGCCTCTTTACCTTTATTATTAAATATAACCATTTATAATAAAGTGACTTATTTTCTGATTGTTCAATATGTTATTTATTTATAATGATTATTTTGACACTATATCATAATAACTATAACCCCAATTTATTTTTCTTTTTTAAAATATATATTTTATTGATTTTTTACAGAGAGGAAGGGAGAGAGATAGAGAGTTAGAAACATCAATGAGAGAGAAACATCGATCAGCTGCCTCCTGCACACCTCCCACCAGGGATGTGCCCACAACCCAGGTACATGCCCTTGACTGGAATCAAACCTGGGACCCTTCAGTCCGCAGGCCGACACTCTATCCACTGAGCCAAACCGGTTTCGGCCCCAATTAATTTTTCATACCTTATTGCATTATATACAACTTCCAGAAAAAAATATTAAATACTAGAAATGATAAAGGGATTTTTTTTAAATTTCTCACATCTTGAGACCATCACTACAACAAAACTACTTTGATGTTAATGGCAGTTGTTTCATGTTAAGGAAGTTATATTTCTAAAATTTTTGGTAAATAATACTTTAATCTATAATAATAAAAGCCTAAAATGCTAATTAGACTAGACAGCCAAATGACCTTCCGGACGTCCTTTCTGACGAAGCTGTGGTGGTGGGGACCAAGGCAGAGGCAGTTAGGGGTGATCAGGCAGGCAGGCAGAGTGGTCAGGGGCAATCAGGCAGGCAGATGAAGAGTTAGGGGCATTAGGAAGACAGGAGAGTGGTTAAGGGTGATCAGACAGGCAGGCAGAGGGGTTAGGAGCAATCAGGCAGGTAAGCAGAGCAGTTAGGGGTGATCAGGAAGGGAGGCAAGTGGCTAGGGGTGATCAGTCAGGCAGGCAGGCCAGATTGCAAGAGGGTACCGGCCAGGCCGAGGAGACCCCCCCACCATGCATGAATTTCATGCACCAGGCCTCTAACTGAAGTATAACAGGCTTAAAATTCTAATACAAAAAATCCCTGGGTCTTAACGACCAGCAAGGATCGAGGCTTGACCAACCAGAAGTCAGTCCTGCCGTCAGCTGCTCCCACTGCAAATGAGGTGCCTCAGCACTGACTGCTGCGGGGGCTGCGAATCAGGGACAGAGAGAGGCCTGAAGAGAGAAGCAGGGACTGATCTGTTGCCTCTGTGGCAGTTTTTGGTCAGCACTTGCCTCTCTTTTTCACCCAGACTGGCCAGGAGCTGAGCCTCCATTTCTCTCCAGGCCTCCACTTGGGGTGCTGATCAGCCCTGCCTTTCTGATCAGGCAGCAGGGGAGGGCAGTTGGGAGGCAACCAGGCAGCAGGGGAGGGCAGTTAGGGGTGATCAGGCAGGCAGGCAGGCAGGTGAAAAGTTAGGAGCCAGCAGTCCCAGATTGTGAGAGGAATGTCTGACTGCCGGTTTAGGCCCAAAGGGATTGGGCCTAAACTGGCAGTTGGACATCCCTCAAGGGGACCCCAATTGGAGAGCATGCAGGCTGGACTGAGGGAACCCCTCCTCCGTGAACAAATTTTGTCTACTGGGCCTCTAGTACAATATATAAAATTGTATGTATATGGGCTCAATAAAAGTTTACAACCATATATATTTCCACCCCTCTAGAAGTCTCTTGGTGCCCCCATAGAATTAGTATACTCCCTCAAAAAATAAACAAATAATATGATATATATATATATTACCATATATTAAATTTCCTGCTTTTAAAATAGATACACACACACTTTTCCCCACAGTATACCTTCTTTTGTGTCTTGTTTCTTTACCACTCAACACTATGTGAGTTTCATCTAAATTTATATGTCTATAACTAGAGGTCTGGTGCATGATTTCATGCACCAGTGGGGTCCCTGGGCCTAGCCTGCGGGATCAGGCTGAAACTGGGGTCCCACAAGGGGTCCTGGATTGCGAGAGGGCACAGGCCAGGCTGAGTGACCCCACCAGTGCACGATCAGGGCCTGGGAGGGACATGGGAAGTTGCCCAAATGGGGAGGGAATGAGGGAGGGGTCCAGGACATGTCCAGTCCATCTTGCTCAGTCCCAATCCACAGAACCCCAGCACCAAGGTAACCTACCAGTTGGAGCATCGGCCCCCTGGTCCTCAGTTCACATCATAGTGACTGGTTGGCCGGTTGACTATCCGCCCCCTGGTGGTCAGTGCATGTCATAGCGAGTGGTTGAGTGGCCTTAGCATATCATTAGTGTATTACACTTTGATTGGTTGAATGGGCAACCAGATGACTGACTGGACACTTAGCATATTAGGTTTTTATTATATAAGATAATTTGTGCATTGTCATTAAAATTATAACTATCTGTTATATGGATATACCTTAACTTGTTCATTCATTTTATTTCTTTTTAAAAATATATATGTTTATTGATTTCAGAGAGGAAGGGAGAGGAAGAGAGAGATAGAAACATCAATAATGAAAGGGAATTATTGATTGGCTGCCTCCTGCATTTTGGACTGAGCCCACAACCCAGGCATGTGCCCTTGACTGGAATCGAACCTGGGATCCTTTGGTCTGCAAGCTGATGGCTCTCTCCACTGAGCCAAATCGGCTAGGGCCATTTTATTTCTTTTATGACCATTTAGGTTGTTTCCAGTTTAGGTATATTACCAATATTGTTGCTATAAAGATCCTAAACACATCTTTAGGTGAACATATACATTTCTGTTTTGAATAAGGTATACACATGTTCAGCTTTAGTGCATCTTATCAAACAGTTTTCCAAAGCGGTTGTATCAATGAACACTGACAAGCAATAGGAGTACCAACTGTTTCACATTCTTAAGTTCACTTATTTTAATTTGTTAATTTTGTTTTTAATTTTAGTTATTCAGGTAAGTATTTGCAGTACATCATTGTCAATTTGAATTTGTAATACCTAGTTTAGAAATAAAATTGAATATCTTTTCATATATTAATTCTTCATTTGGATATCATTTTTGTGAAGTGCCTATTTGAGAGATTTTCTCATTTTTAGATCAATTTTAAAATTTTTCTTATAGGTTTAGCCCAGGTTCTTCATAGTTTTGGATATGACTTATTTAATCAGATATTTGTAGCAAATATCTTTTTTCCTGTAGCTTGCTTTACAATCTCTTAAGGTATTTCTATGTATTTTGATTAACAAAATATCTTAATTTTAATAGTCCAATTAATCAAATTAATTTTCTATGATTAGTGCTTCATGCCTCACTCAATTGCATGAAGATATGCTCCTGTGGTTTTTCCCCTAAACACTTTAATTTTTATAGCCTTTATAGTCAGCTCTTTTACATACCATCTGGAATGGAATATTTTACATGGTCCGAATTTTGATATCAAGATTCATTTTTTTCATATGGATATCTAATTTGTCCAACATCAGATATATTTTCACAAACTTATTACAATGCCAACTTTGTAATTATAGGTCAAATGGCCTATATGTGTGGGTTGATTTCTAGACTATTTTGTTTCAATTGTCTATTTATCTGGGGTGCCTGGCCAGCCTGGGTGAGGGGCTGAGGGCTGTTTTCAGACTGGCCACACCCCCTTCAGGGTGGAGGTACCTTCTGGGGTGCCTGGCCAGCCTGGGTGAGTGGCTGATGGCTGTTTGCAGGCTGGCTACAGCCCCTTCAGGGTAGGGGTCCCCACTGGGGTGCCTATCCAACCTGAGTGTGGGGCTGATGGCCGTTTTCAGGCTGGCCACACCCCCTTCAGGGTGGGAAGTCCTGCTCGGGTGCCTGGCTAGTCTGGGTGAGGGGCTGATGGCTGTTTTCAGCCTGGCCAAGGCCCCTGTGGGGACTCTCACCCCATGAGGGTGTGACCATCCTAGGTGAGGGTCTGATGGCTGTTTTCAGGCTGGCCAAGCCCCCCAGCTTGTCTTCCTCCATCACTGGGGCAACCAAGCCTCCTGCTTGCTCCAGCTCCATGGCTTCCAGCTGCCATCTTGGTTAGGTTAATTTGCATATAGTTGCTCTGATTGACTGGTGGGTGTGGTTTGGGCGTAATGAGGGTACAGTCAATTAGCATCTTTGTCTTTTATTAGTGTAGGCTAGAGCCCCATTGCCTTCAGTCTTTGCAGCTCCGCCCAGAGCCTTTAGTCTTTGCTCCACCCATTCGTGCCTATGTCTGCAAATTAACCTCCATCTTTGTTGGGTTAATTTGTATTCTCTTCTGATTGGCTGGTGAGCATAGCGGAGGGATGGTCAATTTACATGTTTGTCTATTATTAGGTAAGATGTGGTAAATATATGTGAGGTCCTATTTAGATCCCTTTTTGTGGAGAAAAAGTATTTTCTAGAAAAAGTCTTCAGCATTCACTCCCCTTTTTGGATTGCATTAACTGGAGAAAGACATACACCCAAGAGTATGTCCTTTTCCTAACTGTAACCCTTATCTAATAACTGGCCACTGTGGTGATATACATACCTGACTCCTTTGCTCAAACTAAGGACAAACTGAACAGTCATCTTGGCTTCAAAGATCTTCATAGAGCTACTTGAGTTTTCTGTTGGGACTACATTTCAGCTCAACTTCTCCTTTTGTCTAATTTTGCTTCCAGATCTTTCTCAGGTGTTACTACCAGAACACCCCTAAGAAACCTCTTGTATGCTAATCTCCATCTCAGGATATATTTTCTCAGAAATCCAATCTATGAGAATGGGTGCCAGTAGAAAGCAGACCCTGCTGGTAATGAGAAATCAATAACTTCTTAAGGTGGAATACTGCAAAGTGGCAAAGCAATTGCCTAAATCTTGACTTATGGTGAACAGGATGGTATGCTGGTGAAAGTGAACCTACTAATGGTACAATGTATCAGGTATTCAAGAAATATGTGGGATATGGTAACTGTAAGTTCAGTGGAATGGAGTAACTGTTGGTAGCTCAGCTGAAGAAAATGGAAAGCTGAATGTGATCAATCACAGATAAAAATTAAGTCAGAGAGTTGAAGGGCCTCATTGGTAGCAGGAAAAAACCAAATGGCTGAGAAAGATGAGAACATTTCCAGAATTTAATCATAAGAAAGTAGCAGAGCCCTAACAATTAAGCTCAGCTTAAGCAGGATCTACTATGCCAGGGTCAGAACTCTGGTTTGGGAGTTTGGGGACTCTGACATTGGGACACTTGAGTTGATTCACACAAAAATCTTGTTCTCACTCCTCTCTCTTATGAATTAGTCCTATCTCTTCACTTGAAAATAGTGTAAACCCTCTCCCCAAACACACAACTTATGCCCACCTCAGGATCTACCTCAACTCATCTACTGGCCACTAGGCCAATAACTAGGGCTAATCAATAACATAATATGATGAGAGTTGGGGTAGGCCTGATAAGAGAGGAAAAGTGTCTATGACAAAGGATCTACAGGACCTAACCTGCATGTATTGGCAAAAGCTGGAAGAGTATGAATGGGGATAGACTCTGAGGGTTATTGATCAAGGTATATGCAATCTAAAGTATGATGATACAAAGCCAATCACTTTGAGGACACTGTTTCACAGTATAGGGACACATTGGCAAAGATTCCAGAAGACAGGATAAACATGCTGCTAGGGTATCTGATAAAAGCTTGAGAAAAGTGATGGTCAGCACAAGCACAAATTAATGTTAAAATATATAAATTCCAATGGATAAAGGTGTAAAAGGTATTAAAAATCCAGAAATGCCCAAAGATTGTGCTGTTAAAGAGGGCACCAAGATTACTACCACATTCAGTTTGGGCTCTCCTGTCTAGACCATGACTGGTACTTAGAGCTGTAATTACAGATCTGGGTTTACTAATGTCAAGAGTAATTATAGGACCTCAGTTTTCAGGCACAGAATCCATTGACTGAAGGAGAATCTAGATGCCAAGGAAGAAGACTATCTGGTATTCTTCCTTCAGCAAATACATGGTAATTACTCTTCTAGTCTTTCTCCCCAGGTACCTATGGCTATTTACTTAGGTCAATAATTGAAAAACAAACAAAAAAAACTGACCACTTTCCTCTTTCTTCCATGTCTTTTTATTTTTATAATTAGTGTTTTAGTCCTAGTTTACTATTATATAATACTAGAAGCTTGGTGCACAAAATTCATGCACATTAAAAGGGAATTAATTGCCCTAACGGCTTTGGCTCAGTGGATAGAGCATCGGCCTGCAGACTCAAGAGTCCCGGGTTCGATTCCGGTCAAGGGCATGTACCTTGGTTCCCGGGAACATCACCAGTGGGGAGTGTGCAGGAGGCAGCTGATCGATGTTTCTCTCCCATCGATGTTTCTAACTCTCTAACCCTCTCCCTTCCTCTCTGTAAAAAATCAATAAAATATATATTTTTCTAAAAACGGAAATAATGGTCTACAAGAAAAATACAATGAAATATATAGACAGGTAATAGAACTCATTAAAGATTTCAGCAAGTTGTCTGGATACAACACAAACATTCAAAAACTAATAGCTTCTATAAATTAGCAGCAATGGGTTT
>NW_006297819.1:685624-696765 GCF_000327345.1 Myotis davidii | reverse complement strand
GCAGTGTTTGGACAGGTTCAAGCCTTGGGCTGATGAAAGGGGACGGTCCTCTCATGGCCACGTGCAAGTCCCAGCTTGGAGGGCAGGGCCCTCCCAGCACATTTATAGCCAACAGCTCTAGTTGTAAGCTTGAACCTATGGTCTGAACACGTGGTCCCACGTGCCTGAGTGATGTGGTCTTGATAGAGTTCAGGTGCATGTAGTTGAGTAGAATTGAAACCCAGGAGAATGTTTGTAAACATCTTGGTCACGTCCTTACTTTGCCTCGTAGCATCTGCTATAAAATAAAGGCATGGCTATGGGCATGGTCGCTGTCTCTCTTTTCTAAGCCTTTCAGCCGCCCCATTCAAGTTCACACTTTAGAAAGATCTGCCTCCATGCTCCCAGGGCAGGTTCCTGCCTCAAACTCCACCCTTACAGGAAACAGCTCCAGGAAACAGCTTGGGGGAGGGCCCAGCCATTGCGAAGACAACCCCTAGGACTGACTTCCTTCCGCTGGTCGCTGTTCGTCCGTATGTGACGAACACCACCCATTGTTTTTATATAAGTAGATTTTAATTAATAATTATTTATTTTACTTATTAGATGGCTTATATTTGCATGCTATTTTGTAACCATAAAATCAGTTTTCTTTTCAATCAATAGCTGTAGGTGGACAACATGTAATATCTGTGCTCACAATTAAACCCTATTAATATAATATTAATAAACTTAAACCAATACTAACACACACACACACACACACACACACAAAACACACACAGAAATCTAGAGAGGAAGCAAAAATAAATGTGAGATATAAACATAGTTTTGAGAGTCAGAAACCTAAACAGGAGGAGTAATAGACATGTTACTACTTAAGGGCCTCTAGTGGTGGGTATCTGTAATACCTGACCCCATTAGAGCTGTAGAACTTCTAGGTTCAGCACTCAGAGGCAAAGGACATTGTGGAAAATGGGGTCTAACACAGAGTGATTGCTTGAAATCTTTATAAACAACTGTTAAAATAGTGAACCTCTCTTCTGCACCTACACATAGATCATTAAGCAACCTTCACAAAGACATACCACTGTGAATTTCCAGAATATGCTAAAAATTACAGAGGAAAATATCAAGGTAATAGGAGCTTTCTACAAACAGTAATGATGGCAGAAGAAAATGGAGCAATATTTTTAAAATTCTAAGGAAAAATAAATTCTCATGTACTATTCTCCATTCAATTGAATTTTAAATAAAAAAGATGGGAATAAGATAATGCCAATTTCAGAATCTGAAGAATCCAAAAATATACCTATCAAAGACTTTATTAAGATGTTTACTTTTGCAAAATGAGAGAGCAAAGCATAAAGACTTGGATCTGCAAACAAAAATAACAAGGAAACTTGGGGTGAGAGTTTGAAGAAGAAAGAAAGACAGTGCAAATTCTAGGAGAAGGTAGGAAAAGTAAAGGAGAATGGTCCCAGGATTTAAATAATAAGAATGATAATAGCAATTATAAAATAGGAAAGGACATACCTAATATGTGTGTGTATTTGGAAAATATATTGGGGTTTTTGAAAGATATATTCAAGTCTCAGGAAAAAATAACATTATCTTTATAGAAAACTAAAGAAATTAAATAATAAAAAATTATTATATCTAAGAAAATAACATTTGTATTTAAAGGTAAAAAGTAATCATAGTACACTACTTTGCCCAACAAAGAATCATATTTGCATAATCATAGTAATTTGAATTCTTCATTTAACTAAATAAAGAATAGATATTTGTATTTAACAAAAATGTGCTATAACTATAATAGAAAGGTGGGAGGAGGAAAAAGATAAATTATCAGCTCTAATTTAAAAATGCCAATAAATAATGTATGAATCTTATAGTTTAAAAACTGAATTGTAAGTGTTATATAGAAATATGTATTAAAATACCAAAAGAAAGAGGCTCAAGAATTGCAAGATGTTGCCTCTGGCAAAGGGATGATGAGATTGGGGGGGATGGAGCAGGAGATTGCTGCTTTCATTATGAATGATTTTGCATTAATTGATTTTTCCATACTATGCATGCAACAAATTAATACAAATAAAATTAATTGGAAGTTACACAAAATATATATTAAACAATATCAATGATTATTTACAACTTTACTTTGTTGAGGTTTTCAATTGTGTACACTGAAATATCTCAAGAAGATTTTCAGTAAGGAATATGATTTTTCTGCTGTCTATGCTTATCTGAACAATTCTCTGTATCCTTCAGAAGAGAACAAATTAACTAGATAAACCCACAGAGGATTTATTTTGAGGGATTAATGTTTTAGAGAAATTTGAAATCAGATTGATTTTTGTCATTTTGTAGGTATCCGGCTTTTATTTGTTGGCTCATCTGTGCCTGTGTTTATTTATCATATATGGACCTGAATGTTGCTGCTATCTTTAAATACCTTGACATGCAGAAATGTGTCCTGCCTGTATATAGGTATTGCTCTCTTTGCATTAATTTTCTTTAGCTCTCAGTGAGCTTTGGAAGGGTGCAGCTCAATACTAGCACACCAGACCACTTTTTCCTATTTCCTAAGCCCAGTTATATTTCTATACTATTTTAATTGTCCCTGATCACAAGAAAGGTGGCAAAGTGGAATAGATGCCTGTGGGTTTTTCAGCATCCTATCCATAAATACGGGAAAACTTAGTGTTCCTTAAGTGCCAGTCCTGATTTTCTGACTATTAATTACCTAACATATAAAGGTAGTTATGAAAGAAATACACCTCCCAATTGCTAATGTAAGATATGTTTTGCAGGGCTTTTGGTCCTTTCCCTCCCTCTCACAGTTACCAGTTTCCTCATTGATATGTTAGGCTCTCCATCTCTGTACACTCTGTCTTTTCAGGATACAAACATGCACAAATTGCCCTTATTCCAGCACTGGCAAGAGGTGAGTGTGCTAGTTAAAGAAAATCTATAGGGACTGTTTCTATAAGGAGAACAACACTTTTGGAAGAAAATACTTAGAATGTACTCCTAATTTATCTTGTAGGTGAAATTATAAAATAGATTAAATTAGACAAATAAAAATATAAACCCATAAAATTATGTACATAGATATTGGTAATAATTTGAGACATTATGGAAAACAAGTAAATATTTTATAAAAATAAGAGAACTACCATCATTTTAAAATGTAAAAAAGAATTACCTCAGAATCTACAGTTCTACAAGCTTTATTTGAATATCAGGAAAATGCTAACATAATACAGTAAAAGTCTTATTAATTCTTAACACAGGGGAGCAAAGAAAGAAAAAAAATACAGAATTGCAATTAACTTGCTTGAGATTATAAAAAAATTTTATTAAAGTAACAGAGCATCTGATATCTAGGGACTAGCAGTCCTCTTGCTATCCTAAATAAACTGCTATTGGATTAATAAGGTTTCCTGTTAAAAAAGCAAAGCTATAGATTAAGGGGAAGGAAATGGCATGCTGGGTAACATGGCTTCTTGAAAAAGAAAATTCTTTTTCAGGTTAAGATATGATTTAAAAAAAAAATAAAAGTAAAAACCAAACTATAAAATTGAAAGATCTATTTCACATAGATGAAAAATAGATACTAACATACTGGGTTAAATAAAGTACATTATTAGGATTCATTGCCCCATTTTCACAGTCTCACTATATAACCCAGCAATCATGCTCCTAAAGATTTATCCAACTGAATCAAAGCTTATATCCATCAAAGAACCTGAACACAGATGTTTATAGCATCCCATTCACAATTTCCAAAAACTGGAAACAATCAAGATTATCTCAAATAGGAGCGTGGATAAACAATTTTGTATATCCATACAATGAAATAATATTCAGTGACTTAAAGAAAAAAGAACTATCACTTTGTGGAACAACCTTGAATGCATATTGCTAAGTGGATGAAGAGACTCTGAAGAGGCCTTGTACGATGTGATTCCAATTACATGATAATCTGAAAAAGACAAAACACTGAGAGTAAAAAGGTCAGTGACTGCCAGGAGTTGAGCGAATGTGTTAAATAAAAGTTTTCCTCATTCCCAAGAAGTGAAACTATTCTGCATCACATAATGGTCAATACACGACATTATACAAATGTCAAAATCCATAAAACTTTATAGCACAAAGACTGAGAAAACAAACAAACAAACAACCTTCTGGTTAGAGAAACTCAGCATGCAATGCAGACTGACAAAAGTATTTAATTGTATTACGAATATATGAAACAAGTTTACTGAAGAGGTTGAGGGCAAGAGGTGTTTATCTAAGTCTCTTTGGAAATAACTGAAGTCTGTCAACTAAAGAGGAAAAAAGAAAAATGAATAAACAGACATTACCAGTAAGCACTATACACTTGTTCATAAAGTTGTTTTCCTTGGGTTAACAGGTTTCTCATTAAACTTTAGTGGAAGTTGACATATAAAGTAGGAAAAAAAAGCTGGAATGAATCATATGGCAATTAATTAGTTGGGGACACCAGTATGAACTAATATAGATACACCAAATTACATGTAGGATTATTTATAAGCATCCTATCTAATAAAATGGGAATATTCTAATTGACCCTCATGCTGTCTCAAAGATGGCAGTGCGCAAAGCCAATAAGGAGGGAATATGCTAATTGACTGCCACATCCTCAAAGATGGCGGCACCCACAGCCACAAGATGGTGGCGCCCAGTGCCCTCAGCCCCCCAGCCACCCAGGGCTGGCCCGAGGTGCAGGCAAGCCTCAGATGGCAGCTGCCCAGCTGCCCAGGGCTGCCCAAGGCTCAGGTAACCAGGGTGAGCTGAGGCTTCCGCTGCTGGCAGTGGCAGCAGCAGAAGTGTGATGGGACGTCACCTTTTCTTGATCACTGGGTCACCTCCTGTCCCTGAGGGCTCCCAGACTGTGAGAGGGGGCAGGCTGGGCTGAAGGACCACCCCCTCCAGGGCATGAATTTTCATGCACCGAGCCTCTAGTTCTATATAATAAAACCCTAATATGCAAATCGACCAAACAGCAGAATGAACAGTTGCTATGATATGCACTTACTACCAGGTGGCATATGCTCAACACAGGAGCTTCTCCCAGCCCACAGGTCCCAGGCTAGCCAAGGAGGGTGCCAGCGGGGCCCCTTGATCACCCCACTGGTCACCCCAATGATCATCCCACAGTTTGGCTAATTGCCGGCCAGGCTTAGGGACGTTGCCTGTGAATGAATTTCATTCACTGGGCCTCTAGTTGTATATAAATGCATTAGTACACCCACATATATTTCCTTGCTCTGTCAGTTTCAAGGGCCTAGAAGGATTGACATCCCAGTAGAAATACGTGTATCTTGTGACCAGATCTTGGTTTTTAATACCATTCTCCAATAAAAGGAACCTGGGCTCCTTGAAGAAATGGCTGCTTCTAGAACAAGGATAGGAAATAGACAATGCGAATCTAGAGTACTTTGTACCAAAAAGTAAGGGAGTGTTCTAACATAATAAATAAAACCCACATTTCTGGTGTATTAAAAAATACCCACATAAATCAACTGAAAGAGATCACAATTGCCAAAACAAGGACATTGTCAGCAATAGCAGAAATAAAGTAGTATCGGACTATAATCCAAATTATAAAATAAATATCCAGAAGTCCACCGCAATGTAAATATTTGATTGAATAAATAAATAAATGTGGAGAAAAGACAAAACTCTCATGCAGAAGAATTCCAAATAATTTATATAGCACTTCACTCCCAACAAGTGGAGCATATCTCTCGATTCTAAGTGTGGGCTGCACATAGTGTCTTCCAAAAAAAAAAAAAAAAAAAAAAAAGGATGTAAAGAAGGAAAAAGAGTAACTTTACAGTGGAAAAATCTGAAAAATTCTACCTCAGCTAGATGACCAAGGTCAACATAAATAGCAGTTATTTTGGTTCTATGAACCCTTTATGTCATAGTTTAAAATTGCACTTTATCTCTGTAGCTTTTCTTCTGAAAATATATTAGTTTGGTGAATCATAAAAAAAAAAAAAAATCAGACAAATCCCAACAGAGAGACATTCTATGAAATACCTGTCCAGTATTCCTCAAAACCAAGTCATCAAAAACAAGGGAAGTTGGAATCACTATTCCAGCCAAGAGGTGTCTCAAGAGAAATTAACAACTACTAGTAAATGCAATGTGATGTCCCAAATAGTATCCTAAAACAGAGAAAGGAGATTAGATGAAAATCTAAGTAAAGTTGAGTCAAGTATGAAATTTCATTAATAATAATATGTTGGCAATATATAATAATATATTGTTAATGTATATTATTGCCATTCTTACATGTTATATAGTGTATTATATTTTATACTGATGACTAGAGGCCCGGTGCACAAAATGCGTGCACGGGGTGGGTTTCCCTCAGCCCGGCCTGTGCCCTCTCGCAGTCCAGGACCACTCGCTCCTTACCACCCACCTGCTCACTACTCCTTACTGCTCGGCTCGCTGCTCCTTAGCGCTGCCATAGAGTGGGGAGAGGCTCCCGCCAATACTTCTGTGCTCGCCAGTCGTGAGCCCAGCTTCTGGCGAGTGGCACTCCCCCTTTGGGAGAGCACTGACCACCAGGGGGCAGCTCCTGCATTGAGCATCTTCCCCCTGGTGATCAGTGCACAACCATTTGTTCTGGTCATTCCAATGTAATGGCGCTTAGGCTTTTATTATATAGATTATGTATTATTCATAATATATTACAATGACAATATATTGGTAATACTATAGTAATATATAATATATCAATGTTGGTTCATCTATTATAAAACAATTATCATGTTAATGCAAGATGGTAATAGAGGAAAGTGAATGCAAAGTATGTGGTCATATTTCATACCATCTTTGCAGTTCTGTAGATGTAAAACTCTTCTAAGCAATAAATATTTAATAAATAAGAATAATGACTATATAGAGTCATTTTCAGCAAATATTAATTAAGAAAGCAAGGTCCATGAGAGTGTTCATAGAATGCTACCTTCAATGAAAGCAACATAAGAACAATCTATATGTGTGTATAATTCTGTGTGTGTACACACACACTTTTCATAAAGAAACCATGGGATGAAAAATCAAGACCTAGTAAAACTGATAACCAATAGTAAAAAGACAGAATGGGAGAGAGTGTATGGATAGTTATCAAAGTTAGATGCCTCAATACATGTTTCTTTATACATTTAACTTTGAAACTATGTAAATATTTTGCATGATTTCAAATTAAATTTTTGAAAAGCAACACAATCTTTTTTTAAAAAAAGCTGAAACAAATTAGCTTAATGCCATATCAAATTGTAGACAAAGCCATACAGATCATTATTTCAAGTGAAGAGATGTATTTTAAGAGAACTTTGAAACACACAGTATTTGGGGCTGCACCTCCCTAGTGGGAATTGCTCTAAAAACAAAATAACCACAAAGGTACCTAAACCACATTCATCTTATTCTTGATATTAATATTGCTTTTGTTATTTTGAGACTAAGAGAGAGAGAAAGAGCATTTATCTATATAATAGAGTAATATGCTAATTAAGGGGGACTCTGTAACAGTCATGAACACTTAGCAGGCAGCGGGGACAGGAGCCTGTGGTGCCTCCTCTGGAGTTGGGGCGCTAATGACCGACTGGCTCTCCAACTCCTCCAACAGCACTCGCCAGCGGGCTTGGGGTTGCTGAGACCCAGGCCGAGATCCACAGCTTCGGCCGCCGGAGGCCATGTGGCTGGGCTGCGGGGTGTTGGAACCTGGAGCCTGTTCAATATGTGAAACAGAGAGGAGGTGCAGGAGGAAATCCAGAGAGTGGGATGTAGGGGTTCAAGACTCACTTCCTTTGGGCTTTGTCCTTCTTGGCCTTGGTCCTTTTCTTTCAGCCTGGAGTGCAAGCACTGCAGGAGAGAGGGATGGATGAAGGGCAAATGTGAAAGAAAGGAGGTGAACCAGGTGAGGGTGGAGACCTAGCAGCTGCAAGAGGCCGGTTGCAGGGCCGCCCAAGCGGCAGCTCCTGGGCAAACGCAGTGGCTTCGGTGAAGCTGCTGGCCAGGAGGCGGGTGGCCCAAGGGGCACAAGGCAGCGGTGAGGTGGGGTGTGCCAGAGGGGGCTCAGGCTGGGGCAGGGGGATGGCGGGCTGGGATCTGCCTCTCCCACGGAGAGTGAGGTTCTTCAGTGCCCCAAGATGGGTGTCGCCCTGAGCGGGGAACAAGGTGGAAGGACGCCAGGCAGACCCACAACCCTGAGGCGGGGGTTGAGGGGCGGTGCTACCTCAGTGGAGGGGCACCACACTGCTGGGTACCGACTGCTGCAGTTAGGAGAAACTCCCGGTGCTAAACCGGCCTCGCCCCAGTGGCCTATGCACTTCACAAGCAGATGCGCGGTCCCGCAGCCCTGAGGTGCGGGTTGAGGGGCAGTGCCACCTCAGTGGAGGGGTGCCACACTGCTGGGTACCCCACTGTGGCGGTTCAACCAAGCTCCCGGCACTAGCCGGACCTCGCCATGGCCTGCGCACTTGAGAGGCTTAGACTCCTGCTCCCGCCTTGGCCCAAAAGCAAGCCCGGCCAGCCCTGCCCTACCACAGCTCATGCCTGCATGGTGAGTGTGAAGCCTACCACCTGCTCCAGAGAAGGGGGGGTAGTAAAGAATGGGGGCAGAAGAGAGGAAAGAATGTGGAGCGTCCACGATGAAGATGAAGAGGTGCTTGAGAATGAGGCTCAGAAGCCTGTCGGAGAGGTTTGTTCTGTTTGCCCCATGGCTGCCCCTTAGGAAGGGCAGAGAGCATGACTTTGAGGGCTCTCTGTGCGCTGAGTCAAGTTTCACAGCCAAATGGAATTGGCCTCAGTTTCCTGGTCTGTAAAATGGATTCAGTGTGTCCTAGTGCCTTCACTGACCTTTGAAAGCCAATTGAGATACTATATAAAGAAAATGAGGGTTTCCTCTTGCCAGATGTCCTGGTGGGAGTGACATCATCTTTAAACCCTGTGTGGCAATCCCTAATGCACCGCCATGTTGCCCAGGGAAGACAGGGCGACCTGGAAGTCCAACTACTTCCTTGAGACCATCCAACTTCTGGATGATTATCCAAAATGCTCCATCGTGGGAGCAGACAATGTGGGCTCCAAGCAGAGGCAGCAGATCCGCAGGTCCCTCCGTGGGAAGGCTGTGGTGCTGATAGGCAAGAACACCATGATGTGCAAGGCCATCCAAGGTCTTCTGGAAAACAACCCAGCTCTAGAGAAACTGCTGCCTCATATCTGGGAGAATGTGGGCTTTGTGTTCACCAAGGAGGACCTCACTGAGATCAGGGACATGCTGCTGGCCAATAAGGTGCCAACTTCTGCCCGTGCTGGTGCCTTTGCCCAGTGTGAAGTCACTGTGCCAGCCCAGATCACTGGTCTGGGGCCAGAGAAGACCTCCTTCTTCCAGGCTTAAGGCATCACCCCTAAAATCTCCAGGAGCACCACTGTAATCCTGAGTGATGAACAGCTGATTAAGATGAGACAAAGTGGGAGCCAGCAAAGCCACACTGCTGAACAAGTTGAAAATCTCCCCTTTCTCCTTTGGGCTGATCATCCAGCAAGTGTTTGACAATGGCAGCATACACAACCCTGCTGGGAGCCGGTCCATCCTTTCTGCTTGACACAGTCACTGCAGGGAAGAAACATCTGCACAGCATATGTTTCAAGGGACCTGGCGTATATGGCATACTGTTCTTAATATGTTTGCTCCCCTTAGCGCTATGTGTGATAACCAAGGTCACCTCTCTGAGAAAGGTTGTTTCCCCAGGTGGGGATTTTTCCCTGAAGTTAGGGAGGGAATAAAACCCCTTAACTAAGTGCCAGGCGGGTAGTTAATCACTTTAACTACAAACAATCACACTTAAGCTACATAATCTTTACTCCCTGGAATGGAGATAAGAAACGCCCTAACCTTTGGAATAGAGATTGATAAGATTGGAATCAACTGGTATAAATACAGATGGAACAAGACAATAGGACTCGAACCTAGACATAGAACCTAGACACAGAACCTACACAGAACCTAGAGACAGAACCTGGCTACAGAACCTGGCTGGAGATCCTAACCAGAACTTGGCTGGAGATTGTGGCTAGGGATCCTGGCAAGGCTGCTGATCAACTGAGCGCTGTCTCCGTGTCATTCCTTCTTCGCCGACTCCATCCACACCTTTGGGGACCCCTGGACCTGCTGGGGTTGGACCCCAGCACAACCCGGAAGTGCTTGACATCACAGAGGAAACTCTGCATTCCCGCTTCCTAGAGAGTGTCCGCAACGTTGCCAGCATATGCCTTCAGATTGGTTACCCAAATGTTGTGTCAGTACCCCATTCTATCATCAATGGGTACAGTGAATTCTGGATTTGTCTGTGAAGAGTGATTACACCTTCCCACTTGCTGAAAAGGTCAAGGCCTTCTTGGCTGATCCATCTGCTTTTGTGGCTGCAGTCCCTGTGGCTGCCACCACCACTGCTGCTCCTGCTGCTGCTGCAGCCCCAGCCAAGGGTGAAGCAAAGGAAGAGTCAGAGGAGTTGCACAAGGATATGGGATTTGGTTTCTTTGATTAATTACCAAAAAGCAACCAGCTCAGCCAGCTCTATTTGAGAAACAAGAAAATAAAGGCTTACTTCTCTTAAAAAGAAAAGAAAATGAGGGAAGGAGTGAGAAAGAAAAGGAAGGGCGAGCAACACAAAAGGAAGATTGGAAGGAACCCGTCAACCTACTGTCACTAAAATAGGAGATACAGTCAATAGTGTTGTAATGATGGTATGATGCCAGGTGGGTTCTGGAAATATCAGGGAACACCTTGTAAAGTATATGATTGTCTAATCACTATTCTGTAACTAATATAAAACCTGAAACTAATACTGAATGTAAAGACAATAATATTGAATGTAAAGAAATGAAAATAGGAGTGAAATTTTTATAAATTTCAAAGTTTAAATAAAGGCTGTAAAGAAAGGAAGGGGGAGGATACAAATAATGTTTTTCATTTTACCACTTTATTGTCTTTTCGGTACATGAAAAAGACAGTTGTCTTTATATGGTGCTTTATACTTTTCTAAGTCATCAGCTCATTTGATGTCCAGGGCAACTTAAAGACAAGATAATTATTCCCTCCACTA
>NW_006297819.1:681162-685127 GCF_000327345.1 Myotis davidii | reverse complement strand
GAAAGTAAATCTTGGTGTCTGGCCCCAATGATTTAATCGTCACACCCTTATTGTAAAGCAGGGTTAGTGAAATTTTTTGTGAAAGGTCATATCTATACTAATAAAAGCCTTGGGGGCAATCAGGCCAGCAGGGGAGGGCAGTTGGGGGCTACCAGGCTGGCAGGGGAGCAGATAGGCATCAATCAGGCTGGCAGGGGAGCAGTTAGGGGGCAATCAAGCTGGTAGGCAGAAGTGGTTAGGGGCAAACAGGCAGGCAGACAGGCAGGCAGGAGAGCAGTTAGGAGTCAGCAGTCCCAGATTGTGAGAGGGATGTCTGACTGCCAGTTCAGGGATGGGGCCTAAACCGGAAGTTGGACATCCCCCATGGAGGTCCCAGATTGGAGAGGGTGCAGGTTGGGCCGAGGGACACCCTCCCCCCCATGCACGAATTTCTTGCACTGGAACACTAATATTTTATAAGATTTGAAGATCTTTTGCTGGTGAGATACTAAACAAAGACACTTGGATAGATGAAAGGCAGCACTCTGTTATTATAGCTCAGAACAAGAAAAGGCTCACACACAAGTCACATAAGAGGTTTTACTAGGAACAAGATAACAGCAAGCTGGAGGTATAGGGGACATTTTATGTATAGCTAGCAGTGTGGGGTTAGCTAGATTTCACGGGATCCTTGTGGATTGCTTAATTGAATGATTTTGCAGGTTCCTTGGCAGAGGGCAGTGATGGCAAACCTTTTGAGCTCGGCGTGTCAGCATTTTGAAAAAACCTAACTTAACTCTGGTGCCGTGTCACATACAGAAATTTTTTGATATTTGCAACCATAGTAAAACAAAGATTTGTATTTTTGATATTTATTTTATATATTTAAATGCCATTTAACAAAGAAAAATCAACCAAAAAAATGTCATAGGTTCGCCATCACTGGCATAGGGGGTATCCGTTGTTATCTGATACTTGGCTCCAAGATGATTCCAGCAGGTACACAGAAACCCCAGAGTGTGAGGGCTGTGATAAGGAAAATAGTTGGAGGGTGGTAATCAGCTGCTTAGGAAGGGGAAATGACTGGTCTCTAAACAGGGTCCTAAAAATGACTAAAACTAGTATTAGGAAAGAAAATAATATATGCAGACAGATACATACATACATACATACATAAGAATAGAAAGAAAAGTAGATGATTGATAGAGTGAAAAAGGACCGAACATTGTTATTAATATCATGAGAATCAAAGATTGTCAGGATAAGCAAAAACTATTATCTTTAATTTGAGTTGGATAGATGAGCAATAACTCTTGGCTAAAACCAATGGCAATTCAGTAGCAATTAGGATCTTCAGTGTCCATATTATGATCTCTAAATTCCATTTGTAATTAAGAGGATCCATGACTTCTAGGAAAAATACCTGAATCCATGTTTGGGCAGGAAATGTAAATGTGTAAGATGTAGACACACTGTGCTTAAAAGCAAGAAATTATCAAAACAACACAGGAACCAAATTTAAAGGGTTTCTAATAACCTCTGTGTTATGATCCACCAAGTGTTCTTTTCTTTTTTTTATCCTCACCCAAGGATATTTTTCCATGGATTTTTAGAGAGTAGAAGGGAGGGGGAAAGACAGAGAGAAACATCGATGTGAGAGAGACACATTGCTTGGTTGCCTCCTGCATGTGCCCTGACCAGGACCTGGGCCAGGGAAACCAAGGTACGTGCCCTTGACTGGAATTGAACCCGGAACCCTTCAGTCTGCAGGCAGATGCTCTATCCACTGAGCCAAACTGGCTAGGACCCACCAAGTGTTCTTAGCTAACATATACGTGGGATCTTGAATTTCAAAGCAATTTAGATTCACCAGTAGACCTGTTCTTCTGGGCAAAAGCTTAGCCTAAAAATGACTGGACTGGGAAAGGTCTGTGCCCACTGTCTCAGGAACCTAAGAGCACATTTCACCTTTAACAACCAACTTAATCTATTGATGCAGCTGATTTCATCCCTCCTGGTAATGTTATCTAAGGAAGCTTATCTGTTCCAAGTTACTAGAATCTGTGTAGGTCACTCTTGTCTATATTGGTAGGTTTCAGTAACTTGAACCTTGGGGAAAGAAAGGGTGTCCCAATTCCTTTTTTGCCAGGAAGTCCCTAAAGTTTCTTTTACTATTATTCTTCAAAATGTTTCATACACTCTTCCTCCACTCACCAAGCACATTTCATACTGAATATATTTTCTTACACCCCAAAATAATTCATATTTTTCCTCCTAAACTCAATAAACCAATAAAACAAAGCAAAAACTCAATAGCAATAGTATGAAATATTAAATAAAAAAGAATAAACAGTTATTTTATACTAACAAAACTTACAACTTTTAGAATAAAATAATCATGGAATTTTATGTGTTAACTAACAAAATAAAGCTACATAAAGCAAAAATGTTAGAGAGACAATTATTAGGGAAATTTCAATGAAACTCTCTCTTTTGCTCAATCAACAGATAAAAAGTATTGAAATATGTTGACAAGTTGACAAGTGATAATATAATTAAGAAAATTATTAGAAGGCACATTTGGATTTTTATTGCTATAAAGAGATTTTAGACTTCCTTTTCAAGAATCATGGAACATTTATAAAAATTGATAAGGGCCCAAGCTCTCTTATCAAAAAAGAAAAAAGTAAACAGATTTAGTAATTTAGGCACTAGAGAATTAAGTTATAAGTTAGTAATAAGTACTTTTTAAAACCCTGGTTGGTGTGACTCAGTTGGTTAGGCATCATTCCTTACACCAAAAGATTGCCAGCTCAATTCCCAGTCAGGGCACATACCCAGGATTCCGGCTAGATCCCTGGTAGGGGCATGCAGGAGTCACATCAATGTTTCTCTCTCCCTCTCTCTTTCTCTGTCTCTAAAAATCAGTAATAATAATAAAAAAAAATTAATGTAATACTTTTAAAAAACTCAAATTAATGAAGTTTAAAAATTCTCCCAAATTACTATTGAATCAAATAAATAAATTAAACCATAAACTATTTAGGAAATGAAAAAAATGAGAACATTGTGTATTAAAATATGAAGTGGAGCTCTAATATTTATTTTGCTTTCCTTTCCATTGATTTAGAAGGTAACAAAGCTAGAGACCACATTTTCCATCCTCCTTTGTAACTAAGTTTGGCCATCTAACTATGATCTGGCCAATAGGATTAAGAGAAATAATTGGGGTAATTTCTAGATCATCATTATAAATATAGATGAAGTCACTTACTGTGGACTAGATCTGGGAGTTGTGTTGTCTTGGTGCTGACCATGCAGATGAATACAATACTGCAGGAAAGAAAGAATAAGAAAATAAAAAAAACTTAGGTCCCTGAATGATACCATAAAGCAGACCACTTAAGACTTGGACATATTTGGACTGTTATATTAGAGAAAAATACAGGGGAGGGCAAAAGTATGTCTATAGTTGTTTGTATGGAAAATGAAATAATCTATAATAATAAAAGCATAATATGCTAATTAGACTGGACATCTTTCCGGATGTCCTTCCAGAAAACCTTCAGATGATGCCGAGATTGCAAGGGAAGTCCAGGTCCTGGGTGTAAGTGCCTGCTAGCGGCTGGAAACAAGCACGAGTCTCAGGTGCTGGAGAGAAGCTCGGGTCCCATAAAACATCAAATATGTTTAAACCCTTAACTTTATGATGCTTTAAAACATTCTGGAGAAGGAAAAAAAAAACCCTCGTTCTGAAAACTGTAAATAGAGGAAAGTCCAATACATATATATATATATCCTATCTAATAAAAGACAAACATGCTAATTGACCATACCTTCGCTACGCCCAAGCCCTGCCCACCAGCCAATGAGAGCAGCTATATGCAAATTAACCCAACCAAGATGGCGGCCGGCAGCCACAGACCTGGAGCAAGCAGAAGGCTTGGTTGCCCCAGCAATGGAGGAAGCCAAGCTTCCCGCTTTCT
>NW_006297819.1:680021-680588 GCF_000327345.1 Myotis davidii | reverse complement strand
CCAACTCCCCAATCGGCCCTACTCTCAGCCCGACCAGGGGCTGCACCTAGGGATTGTGCCTGCCCTCTGCCACCCGGGAGCAGGACTAAGCCAGCAGGGTGTTATCTTCCGAGGGGTCCAAGACTGTGAGAGGGCACAGGCTGTGATGAGTGACCCTCTCGAGTGCACAAATTTTTGTGCACCAGACCTCTAGTTAATAATAATACAAGAATAAACTGTTGCATGTACTCACAACTGTGAACCTACTTTTGCCCACCCCTGTATATTCTGAGATCTGTTTGTTGCAGCAACCTCATCTCTCTTGTCACTAAGAAGTCATGTGGCCAAAACTATTGTTATAATTTTATAGTGTTAGATTTCTTTATTAATAATTAAGATAAAATGAAAGCAAGTTAAGTACTGAATACGGGTAAGCCATACAAAAAAAAAAAATAGAAAAATAGCACCATCTCTCAATGAAATAGCTAAAGGAAAGTAAGATGAAGTCAGAATTTAATAAATTAGAAAAACAGAGAGGAACAGAAATGATAAACAAATATAGTAACATAGATAAACATCACAAATGAA
>NW_006297819.1:655750-675811 GCF_000327345.1 Myotis davidii | reverse complement strand
CCAGCCCCGCCCGCCAGCGGGGACCCCCACCCTGATGGGGGATATGGCTGGCCTGCAAACCACCAGCAGCCCCTTACCCAGGTCAGCCCTGTCCCCCAACAGGTTCCCCCTACCCTGATCCAGGGCTCCCTTCAGTGCAGGCTAGCCCGCCCCCACCTGTGCACCAGGCCTCTATCCTATATAATAAAAGGGTAATTTGCAAATTGACCCTAACAGCAGAATGACTGGGAATGACTGGTCACTATGACACACACTGACCACCAGGAGGCAGACGCTCAATGCAACAGCTGCCCCTTGGTAGTCAGTGGTCTCCCACAGGGGGAGCTCTGCTCAGCTGATGGCTGCCAGTACAACGGTTGTGGTGGGAGCCTCTCCTGCCTCCTCAGCAGCGCTAAGGATGTCTGACTGCAGCTAGGCCTGCTCGCTGGCAAGTGGACAGCCCAAGGGCCTCTGGGATGCCAGAGCTATGACTGATTGACAGTTAGGCCCAATCCCCTGGGGAGCAGGCCTAAGCCAGCAGGTGGTCATTCCCCGAGGGGTCCAAGACTGTGAGAGGGCACAGGCCGTGCTGAGTGACCCTCTCGAGTGCACAAATTTTTGTGCACCAGACCTCTAGTTAATAATAATACAAGAATAAACTGTTGCATGTACTCACAACTGTGAACCTACTTTTGCCCACCCCTGTATATTCTGAGATCTGTTTGTTGCAGCAACCTCATCTCTCTTGTCACTAAGAAGTCATGTGGCCAAAACTATTGTTATAATTTTATAGTGTTAGATTTCTTTATTAATAATTAAGATAAAATGAAAGCAAGTTAAGTACTGAATACAGGTAAGCCATACAAAAAAAAAAATAGAAAAATAGCACCATCTCTCAATGAAATAGCTAAAGGAAAGTAAGATGAAGTCAGAATTTAATAAATTAGAAAAACAGAGAGGAACAGAAATGATAAACAAATATAGTAACATAGATAAACATCACAAATGAAATTAATTATAGGGCCTATTATGAGAAAAAACAATTTTTAAAAAATGAAGATAGCCCTTGTTGGTTTTGCTCAGTGGATAGAGCATCCACCTATAGACTGAAGGGTCCCGGGTTCAATTCCAGTCAAGGGCATATGCCCAGGTTGTGGACTCGATCCCCAGTAGTGGGTGTGCAGGAGGCAGCTGATCAGTGATTCTGACTCATCACTGTTGTTTCTGTCTCTCTTTCACTCTCCCTTCCTCTCTGAAATCAATATATATATATATTTTTTTTACAAAATGAGGATATGTTGAGAAAGATTAAAAGACCTGATGGTCCCAACCGCTGTGGCTCAGTGGTTGAGAATCAACCCATGAACCAGGAGTTCATGGGTTGGTTCCACATCAGAGCACATGCCCGTGCTATGGGCTGAGTCCCTAGTAGGAGGAATGTAAGAGGCAGCCAATCAGTGATTCTCTCTCATCATTGATGTTTCTATCTCTTTCTCCCTCTCCCTTTCTCTCCCTAAAATCAATTAAAAACATCTATACTAATAAATGGGTAATATGCTAATTAGACTGGGTTGACCGGACATCTTCCAGTCATCCTGCCTTCCTTCTGGACAAAGCCATGGTGGCGGGGGCTGAGGTAGAGGTGGTTAGGAGCAATCAGGCTGGCAGGGGAGAGCAGTTAGGGATGATCAGGCAGGCAGGGAAGGGCAGTTAGGGGAGATCAGGTGGGCAGGAAGAGGGGTAGGGGCAATCACGCAGGCAGGCAGGTGAGCAGTTAGGAGCCAGTTGTCCTCGATTGTGAGAGGGATGTCTGACTGTCTGACTAAACTGGAAATTGGACATCCCCTGAGGGGTTCCGGATTAGAGAGGTTGCGGGCCAGGCTGAGGGACCCCCTGTGCATGACTTTTGTGCACCAGGCCTCTAGTTTGTTTTTGTTTTTTGTTTTTTTGTTTTTTATAAAAATGACCTGATGGTTTCAGCAAGGTGCGAACTAAACCAAATTTAAATGCCACGGCCACCAATGACAAGTTCCTTCCTTAAGCCCCATAGGGCCACAGGTTCTGCAGTATGTGTCAAGCACCTCAACTCTACATGTGGCTTTGAAGAGTATCCTAGTACCTTGATGAAGAAACATTAAACCTGGGATGGCTCTGGAGATGTGTGCAGTGAGCACACTCACTAATCCCTGAGTATTTTGATGGCCTTATTTAGAGTCATCCTTCAGAGAAGTAAAAACTTGCCAGAGTATAGATTGTGTGTCATGGAAAATTCAGTGCAATGCCAGACCAAATTAAACCTCAATGAGTGTGACTCTCTCAGCCTGCATGGTAATGTTACGATCAGCATTAGAAAAAAAGCTATTTTCTGACATCATAGCCAACTTTTACATTTTCTGTAAATGGGTCCCTAGCCCCTTTTAAATGACTTATGTTCATGGTATATAATGTGCTTAGAAAAGAGTCACTAGGACATAACACTCAAAAACAAAATAAAATCTGTTTCTACTATCCCTTTCTCTGGCATATTTGATAATGGCTGTTAAACAGAAACAAAGTCTATGCTGCAGTAATATAGACCACAGCAGAGCTTCATCCCATCACAGGTAGAAGGGAATTTATCAGTCAAATTTAAGACTGTGGCAGTTTTGCTAGGCATTCCCCTTGGTTAAGAAGAAATAGATCAATTTTGATAAAGAAGGCATCCTCCTAGTAACCCCCTGAAGTCCCTTCTTTTGTCTGAATTCCAATATGTTGTAAGAAGAATTATCCTAGCCACAAGAAGGCCATAATGAAGACAAAAACTATTTGGTGATGAAGCCATAAAGCTTGTGTCAGCATTTTATGAAATTACAAGATTAATCTTCTATGAAGGAATGATAAGATAGGTAGATGCAAGAGAGACAACGGAGCCTCTTTTGACTTTAGCAAAGCTTTACATTCTTCCCTTCACTACATCATTATCAATTCAATAAGAAATTATGGCCCAGACTGCGTAATTGCTAGTTAAAGGGTCACTCAGAATAAATTTCCTACATAAGAGTAATGTTACCCAGAGGGGACATAGCAAGCAATGTTCTGCTTAGGTGAATACTGGGACCAATTTTTTTTTAAAGTTCATCAGTGTGCTAGGTAATGGGGGAAAACTGTTGTCAGTTGGTAGAGATATTTAGCAACATTCAGGTTAAGAAGCGAATCCAAAATGATTTTGGCAATAAACACAATGGATTTCAACATGTATGAGCCTTGGTTAAGTTATTCAGAGAAAGAATAAAAAGAGTAGAAGCAAAGACTTAACATTAATGAAAAAGAAGGGATCATTAATCAAGGGCCAGGCAGAAGGAAATATCAGTAGGATGCATTTCACATAAATATTTTTCTAGCTTTTAAAACTTCATTTGCTCAAAAACATTAAATATTCTTCCAGAAATCAGCTTCCCTTTTGCCCTTCTATTTTTGTTAAGAGTCAACATTGTTCCTGTTATTCAGCATGTAATCTTTGGTGTTACGGTCTTAATAGTCCTCTCTTTTTCTCTACCCATTTTTATTTTATATTCCCTCTCAAAACTATTTTCATCTTCTTCACCCTAGACCTCTTCCCCAGGATCCTCAACATCTCATGCCTCCAGCATTGCAATAACCTAGTATATTAATTATTTCAATTTTAAGGCTATTATAAATGCCATTTTTATTTCAATTTTCAATTGCAAATATATAATAAGGCAATTTATTTTTTATATTGACTTTATTTCTTGCATTCATGCTCAACTCAGTTATCAATGCTATAGCTTTTTCTTTTAGCTTCTGAGGGACTTTCTATTAACAAATGAAATTCCGAGTGAATAAATATAGTTTTTCTCCTTTCTCATTCAGATACCTTTTTTCTTTACTTTCCATTTTGAACTATAGTCCTAATTCCTCTTAACTAAAATGCCCATGATAGCCCAACTGGTATGGCTCAGTCGTTGATCATCTGCCTAGGAACCAGGCGGTTGCCAGTTAATTCCCAGTCAGGACATATGCCTGGGTTGTGGGTTCCATTCCCAGTAGGAGGCATGCAGGAAGCAGCTGATCAATGATTCTCTCTCATCATTGATGTTTCTATCTCTTTCTCCCTCTCCCTTCCTCTCTGAAATCAATAAAAATATTTTTTAAAAATATTGTATCTCAAAACTTCTGGGGTCTAATTGAAATTAGGCTTAGAAGGAAATTTTTAGCCTGAAAATACATTAAAAGGCTAAAAAAATCTATGGTTTAATCATTCACCTACAACAAAGGTACAAGACAATTCAATAGAATAAGATAATATTTTCAATAAATGATGCTATGATATTAGATGATATTTTTAAATGTACTTCAATTCATATTTCAAATGGATCATAGACCTAAATGTAAAACCAAAAACCATAACATTTTTAGAAGAAAACTTATAATAAAAACCTTGTGATTAAGATTAGGGCAAATCCATAAAAGAACAAGTAGATAATTAGACTTTATCAATATTAAAAAAAATCTGTTATTAAAAAGACACTGTTAAGATAAGTAAATTACAAATAACTAAGTGGGAAAATATTTCCAAATCATAGATTTGACAAAGGACTTGAATCCAGAATATAAAAAGAGTTCAAACCTCAACTATAAGGAAAGGAGCAGCACACATATTGAAACAGGCAACATATTTGAATAAACATTTCACCTACAAGATATGGCAAAGAAACACATGAAAAGATGCTCAACATCATGAGTCATTACGGAAATTCAAATTAAAACCAGGATGAGCTACTATTACACTTTTTAGGTAAAACCAAAAAGATTAACCAACAAGAATGTAATGGAAGTGAAATTTTCATGGCTCAGAATGTAAACTGGAACAAATGCTTTGGAAAAAACTTTGGCAGTTTTTTAAAAATTAAATACACAACTACTATATAATTCAGCTTCCCTACTCCTAGATGCTTAACCAAGAAAAATGAAAATGTGTTTACACAGAAACTTTTACATGAATATTCATAGTAATTTTATAAGACTCAAGAATTGAAACCAACCAAAATGTCCATTAATAAGTGTATGATTATTATTGCAATACATTTATTCAATGGAATAATATTAAGCAATAAAAAGGAAAACATAACTTGGTACACATTATTAAATATTTATGTTTATAGAAATAAGTCAAATAAAAATAGTATATGCTATTTAACTCCATTTATATATAATTCTAGGAGTTACAAAATGATGTACAGTGACAGAAAGCAGATCAGTAGTTACCCACACATCCCTGAGGATAGAGGTAGAGAAGGGATGTGAGGAATATATTTCAAAAATGCATAAGTAGCCAGCTGGTGTGGCTCAGTGATTGAGCATCAACCCAGGAACCAAGAGGTCGCCAATTTGATTCCCAGTCAGGGCACATGCCCAGGTTGCAGATTCCGTTCTCAGTATGTGCAGGAGACAACCAATCAATGATTTTCCTGCCTCATTGATGCTTCTATCTCTCTATCCCTCTCTCTTCCTCTCTCTTAAAAAAATCAATAAAAATACATTTTTTAGAAGACGTAAGTAAACTTTTAATGGTGATAAATTCTTTTTGTTTGTTTTTTAAATGTTAACTAAATGTAAACCTGGCTGGGTTGCTCATTGGCTGGAACATTGTTTTGTACACCAAAAGGTTGGAGGTTGGGTTCCTAGTCAAGGCACATTTCTAGGTTGTAGGTTTGATATGCAATCTCAATATTTCTTTTTCACATCAATGTTTCTCTCTCTCCCTTTTTCTCTAAAACCAATAAATATATCCTCGCGTGAGGGTAAAAGAATATATCAACTAGCTTTTTCAAAAGACAATAAAAGGATCTCATGAACAATTTACACAACAATTTAAAATTTTAAAAAGTCCCTTGGAGATAAACAAGTTACCAACAATGACACAAGAAGAAATGAGTCCAAGTTTTCATATGACTATTAAAAATTGAATGTGTAATTAAAACCATATCCATAAAAATTCTACGCTCATATGTCCTTACTGATAAATTTCAGCAAACATTTAAATTGGAAGCAACACCAAATAGAACATTGACAGATAATAGAAAAAATGAATAATAACTCATTTTATGAGGCCAGAAAACCTAGATACCAAAACTTTTAAAAAGCCATAAAACAATTACTGGCCAATTTCAATTATGAACACAGATGCACAAATTCTAAACAACATATTATCTAACTAAGTCTAGCAAAATATTTTAAGAGATAATATATCAACATCAAGTTGTATTTATTCCAGAAAAAGAAGTTTGGTTTAATATTTGAAAATCAATTTATGCAACTTACTACATGTTATGGACTAAATGTCTGTGTCTCCCCAAAATTCATATGTTGATACCTTAACCCGCAGTGTGAGGACATGCAGGCGGGGAGTTTGGGAGGTGATTAGGTCATGAGAGTGGAATTAGTGTTCCTATAAAGGAAACACCAGAGAGCTCCTTTGCTCTTTCTGTCATGTAAAGCCACATAAGACATTAATCTTGAACCAGGAAACACACCTTTATTGGACACAGAATCTGCAGGCACCTTGATCTTCGACTTCTCAGCCTCCAGAACTGTGAGAAATGAACGTTTATTGTTTAAGCCATCCAGTCAATGGCATTCTTGTTATAGTAGCCCAAAAGAACTAAGACAGCATATTAATAGAATAATGAAGATAAAAACACAATATCATATTTTTAGAAAATGAAAATATTCTGAAAATTTAAATCTATTCATGGTACAATTCTGAGCAAGTTAGGAATGGCATTTCACTTATCTACCAAATATCTACAAAAGAAATATCTAAAACATATCTACAAAATCTCTGTAGCAAACACCAAAGTCAGTGAAATTAAAAACTTCCCCCAAAATTGAAATAGGGATTCCCAACATCATTCCTTCTATTTAATATTATGTAGGAGGTTTTAATTATGCAATAAGGCACAATAAAGAAATAAAGCCGCAAGGATTATGAAGAATGAAAAAGTATCATTCTCAGATGATATTTATGACATTACCCTATACATAAAAAATCCAAATTAATAAACATATTAATTATAAGAACTAAAAAATGCATTTTTGAGGTGGTAGGACACCAAGTGAATATATTGTCTTGGATATTCATCACCAACAAAGTTGGAAAATGAAACTTAACATATAATACCATGTAATATCATCAAAACAGCAAACATTGATTAATATATCTAATGAAAAATGTGTAGGACTCACAAAACTAATATGATTGAGAGAACCGAGGAAGCAATATCAGGGATATATCATGTTCAAAAATTAGAGTACTCAAATTTTAGAGATGTAAATTTCACTAGGTTTTAGGAATTTTGTGTAGACACTAATAAGGGATTTTCTTAAAGAAAGTGGGGGACTTAATCTAATGAGATCATGACTTACTCCAAAGATCCAATAATTAAGTCAATATGTTGTCATTATCACTCATTAAGTTGTCAGTATAAATTGGTTTAAGCTATTTTGGCTCTCTGCTTTATTTCAAATTTTTGAATAAGACTATCAAGTTTCACACATAAAACACCTGCTGGGATTTTTGGAGGAATTTCACTGAAACTTTATTTCCATTTGAAGGGAATTGACATTTTTATAATATTAGATCTTCCTATACCCATGTGTACCATATGTTTTCTGTGTTTTCTATTTTCTGTAATGTGTTTAAGTAAGCTTTTGTAATTTTCTTCGTAAAGGTCATGTACCATTATTTTGTTGCTGCTGTACATGGGCATTTAAAAATTTATTTATAAACCACGTATTTGCTCTTTTGAAGAAATAAAAACTGGATTGTATTAATCTTATATCAGGCAATTAACTATATCAGTCAGGGGCTTACAGATGATAGCTACCACTCCAGTTTGCTCTCCCAAAGAAAAGGATTTAATATAGAAAGAAAATCGATTGTTTACAAAATTATAGAAAGGGCCAAATGAGCTCTAGGCTGAGCTTCCAGGGGTGACACCCAGAAGGGCATTTTAAACTAGCCTGCCAAGCGAGCCAATGTCTGCCAGAAACTGAATGTTGGAGAATCAAAAAGTCACTGTCCAAGGACTGACTCCAAGACCACAGCTCAGCCACAACCAGGCATCAAGCAGCTCATCCAGAGCTGTTGACCTCAACCTCCACGATGGAAACCTCTCGGCAGCTACAAACAAGGGAGGGTCCAAGCATTGGGAACTGTTACCACCATCCTAGGAACCAAATGTTTTTCCAACACTCACTGTCAGTAAGAACAACAGAAGCATGCTTTGGGCCTCATTTTCAGTTCGAAGTCTCTCTTATGAGTGTGTGCTTGTAGAAGCCGGAGCACATGAGCTGAAAGTGGGTTTGGTAAATATAATTTTATGATTTCTAGCTTCTGGTATCCAGTAAAGTCATGCTACAAAAATTTGGAATGGCATTTAGACAGTGACAATTTGTCATGCTGCGATTCTCATAATATGTCTCAATATCTGGAAGGTTTTCTTTATAGAACATACCACCCACAATTAAATATACCTTTATTTCACAGTTCTTATTCCTTTTAATCCTTTTCTTATCTTATTCATAGGCAAAAACCTCCAATAAATCCTGACTGTAATAAAAATGGCTCTAATGTAAAACCATAAACTAGCCTGTTTGCTATAGGCTTCTGGTAAATTCTCTTTACCAAGCCTAAGAATGTTTACTTCTGTCCCACATTTACTATGAGATTGTGTTTGTCTTTGTTTTAAACAGAAAAAAAGTGTTGAATTTTACATAATAATTGCTGATATAGTCAAGATGATTGCAGATTTTTCTCCTTAATCTATTAATGCGCTGAATCTGATGAATAGTTTTCCTAAAGGTGAACAATCTTTACATTTCTGTCCATTCTATTTTTGTGTTTCCTATCTGTCTTTCTGTGCCACACTTGCTGCCTCAGTGTTCGTGAGTATCCTCATCATCTTTCACCTGTACTTTTATGGGAGTCTCCTGACAGGTATTAGTGTCATACATGTTTGGCTTCTGCAATTCATTCTTCACATTTAAAGCAGAATTATCTTCTTCGTTGGATAATCTTACATTGAGCCTCAAAACCTTTAGTACCTCCCTATAACCTAGGGAGGAAGATTAAAATTAAGCCTTTTACTATGTTTCCACCTATAATGACATCAGTACTTTCCTATTCTTATTGCCACAGGATTTTACTACAAATTGTTCATCACAAGCTACTGGACAGTCCACAGAAAGTCCCACACATGTTCATGTCTCTGAGTCTTTCCTCCAGCTCATCATTTCCCAAACCATGTTCCCAGGAACACGATTGTTCGGATACTTACAGAAATGATAGTTCTAAAACAAAATAAATTATGAAAATGCTTTATGCTGGTTCTAACGAGTTATATTACTTATCATATAATAGGAAATAATGGTGAAACCTTATAATACAATAGGAACTCTCTTTTAGCTCAGCACTCTCTGGACATATTTGTACACAAAAATCATTCCATGTAAATTACTAATAATATTCATTAAATCTAGTTTTCCATTGAAAACACTTTGTAGAGCCCTAACAGGTTTGGCTCAGTGGCTAGAGCATCTGCCTGCGAACTGAAGGGTCCCAGGTTCAATTCCGGTCAGGGCATGTACCTTGGTTGCAGGTACATCCCCAGTAGGGGGTATGCAGGAGGCAGCTGATTGATGTTTCTCTCTCATTGATGTTTCTAACTCTCTATCCTTCTCCCTTCCACTCTGTAAAAAAAACAATAAAACATATTTTTTTAAAAAGAAAACACTTTGTAGAAAAATAAAAGCTATAAGTATTTCCTCAGCATAGAGTGTACCTTCTCTTTCCCATCCATTAAATCATACTCATCTTTCAAGGCCTTCTGTATGAATCTCTCTAGATAACACCCATTCCTAAGTTGGAACTCATTCTCTAAATCCCTGGAGCACATTTTTATACCTGCAAAGGGCAATGTTTTCACTGCATTCCAGAAAATTACCCTGCATAAAATATTTATTTGTTTAACCTATTTAAATCCTTATCCATTTTACAGTCTTGGCAATTTTATATTTTTATCTGAAATTGTATTAGATGTTGTTAGGGGCACATAATACATTTGAGACATCACTCTGACCATGAAGGGTGTGCTCTTATGGAAAATACACATCTAGCTTGAAGAGATTAGGTAAATATATATTAACTAGTGGCCTAGTGCACGAAATTTGTGCACAGATGGAGAGTTCCCTCAGCCCAGCCTGCACCCTCTCCAATCGGGGACCCCACAGGGATCAGGCCTCAACCGGCAGTCAGACATCCCTCTCACAATCTGGGACCGCTAGCTCCTAACCACTCACATGCCTGCCTGCCTGCCTATTCACCCTTAACTGTCTCTACCTGCCTGCCTGATCACCCCTAACTGCCTCTGCCTCTCTGCCTGATCAATCCTAACTGCCCTCCCCTGCCGGCCTGATCTTGCCCCCAACTTCTCTCCCCTGCTGCCCTGATCTTGTCCCCAACAATCCTCCCCTGCCAGCCTGGTTGCCCCCAACTGCCCTCCCTGACAGCCTGATCTCACCCCCAACTGCCCTCTTCTGCTGGCCAATTTGGTTCTGATTGGTCAGTTTCTATGCCAGTCAGCGTCAAAAGCTCTGCCTCCTAGGCAGCCATTAGCTCCTCACTCCTCACCCAGATTTAGTTCTGATTGGTTGGTTTCTATGCCAGTCAGCATCTCTGGGCCTATCAACAGGGCCTGATTGGAAAGACAGGGTTGATGAGCAGTCAGGGTGGAGGGCTGGAGAGAAATGGAGTCCTGGCTGCTGGCCGGTGGAGAGAAAGAGAGAGGCAAATGCTGATCAACAGCTGCAACACAGGCTATGGATCAGACCCTGCTTCTCTCTTCAGGCCTCTCTCTGGGCCTGATTTGCAGCCCGCCCCCGCCCCCCAGCTGTCAGTGCTGGGTCACCATGGCAACCCAACACTGACTGCAGGACTGACTTCCGATTGGTTGAGCCTCTGGTCATGACGAACCCAAGATTTTTATATAATAGGATAAAAAATACAAAACAAACTGTAACTTTATTTGCAAAGTCATTAATCCTTTAGGAGATCAGAGAAGGGAGACAATAATACAGAACAGGTGGTATGCAAAAGTGCTAATTGAGATAGCCCTACTCAAAGGTCATGAGCTTAAGACAAACACACTCTCAGTGCTATGAAAGGAACCCAGACACACTGTTGCTCCCTAACCTCCGCACCCTGCTTAGTCCTCTTTAGCATCCACCCAGATTCCTCCAAGAACTGTAGCCAACTCACATCCTTCCCTTCGCTCCACCATCCCCATTGACTAGTCAAAAAGTACACAGAAATATGGTTTAACAGGGAACTAAGCATGCTAGAGGATAAGTGGAGATATGGGAACCCGACTTGATTATGGGAATCTAGGTAAGGAGAACTTAATTGCTTCTGCGGATATTAGGTAAAATGCATCGTAAGCCTTGGGTGACTATAGTAAACAAAGAGAATCTAGAAACATGGGTATATCTTTCTTAAATATTGATCTTCCTGAAGTGAGACTGGCAATTACTTAGTAAAAACAACGATGATTTATAATAGTATACAGATGCCCCCAAAGACTTCTTAGACATGTTCAACTTCAGACATCCATGTATTGAGGTTGGTTGGCTGAAGGAGAGTTGGGAAGAAGGATTCAGAAATAGGCATGAAAAACTAATACTTATGGTAGTGTTGCCAAAAGGATTTATGTTCTTCCAGGACAGATCCAAGGCAAAATTTACCACAAACATGCCACATATGTTGGTTCTCTCATTCATTCCTGCATTCATTATTCCAAAAGGTATTTGTTGATATTTTTACTATGTAACAGGCACTGTGTCCTGACAGAAACATCTAAATAGAATCATCTAGGAAGGTGAGGAATGAGTGTTCTAGCTAGATAAAATTGCTTATACAAATGCCTACCCATGAGACAAAGCACCCTGGCTTTAAAAAGTTAAAAGTCTGGCCCTAACTGGTTTGGATCAGCCGGTTAGAGCATCAGCCCATAGACTAAAGGGTCTCGGGGTTAATTCCAGTCAAGGGCTTGCACCAGCAGTCCGGGTGGAGGCCTGGAGAGAAATGGGGTCGTGGCTGCTCAATCCCTGGCCCCGTAGGTGCAGGAGGCAACCCATGGATGTATTTCTCTCACATTGATGTTTCTTTCTCTGTGTCTCTCCCCCTCCCTTTTCAGTCTTTCTCTAAAAAATCAATGGAAAAAATATCCTAGGGTAAGGATTAAGAACAACAACAACAAAAATGTCAAAGCCTGGCCCTGGCTAGTGTAACTCAGTTGGTTGGAGCATCATTCATACACCAAGGGTGGTGGGTTCAATGCCCAGGTTTCAGGTTCAATCCCCAGTAAGGATGCAGGCAAGAGGCAACCAATCATTGTTTCTCTCTCTCTCTCTCTCTCTCTCTCTCTCTCTCTCTCTCTCTCTCTCTCTCATAATTAGTGGCCAAATAATGTTGGGCTTAGTAAATCATGATAACAAATAAAAAGTGTGGACTTGATCCTAAAAGCAGAAATAAATATTTCAAGAGTTTGAACACTGGATTTCTTCATCATCTATGCCAGTTTTATGTGTATAGAAAAGAGATGTGTTCATTTGATTTAGAATGTCTTAGATAGGAACTAGGATCCCATAGGAAAAAGGAGTAGAGATTTAACTTACAAAAATTTTGCAGCCTCAAAAATCTTTCCTTTTTTTTGTTTCTGTAGTTAAAGATATTTCAAAGATGATAGAAACAAATGCAATGTTTACTTTTCAGCATCTCTTGTATATCTAAAGCAATTTTGTTAATTTAGAAGCATAAGAACATATTAGGCCTAATTGCTTTGTTCATAAAATGTTCATGTTTTATATATTAAATTTTAAAGTATAGTTTACTGAGACAATTACAAATTTACTAAGAGAATTCCTTAAAATGTAGCAAATTAAACCACAAGCTGCTGAACTGTAAGAAAATATATTCTCACTCCAGTCAGGTTATAAGAAATAGCAAACTTCGAGAACATAAAAAACACCAATATTATAATATAACAAAGAAAGTTATTATATTTTCCTGAATCAGTGTCTTCCAATACAATGTCAAGCCATACAGAATAATTTGGAATAAAAGAAAAAAATCCACTGAATCTTTTTACTATGTGAGACTTTGTCCAGTTATTTTCCATGTTTAAGTTATCTCCCTAAGCAATGTTTGCCTCATCAGTTGCTTTATTTTGAAAACTGAAGAAATTCTTGTTGTAGAAAAACAACTGTCTTAGGGTCAAATATCTGAGTTCTAGGACAGTGTGACCAGCATTATGAAACAACGTGGAGTGGGACCATGAAGAAGGTCTATCCAACATGTGTCCTGTGGAAAAGGTGGATGTGGGGACCAGGAATTGCTGGATGCCGGATAAGGTGGATCAGAAAGAAAGTACCTTCCATGTAATTGTAATACATACTTGCTTGTGAGAAATGAGGATAAAGCAGTGGGAGAAGGAGTAAAAGAATAGTGGTAATCACAAGAGAAAATAACAAAAGTTCTTTTCTGGTCAGGAAACCCGTAGGTATTGTGTGTGTTATCTCTCTACCTCAGAGTCAAGAGAGCTCTGAATACAGTAAGAGTCCCCAAGGAGTTGGAATTTAAGTGCTGAAATAGTGTGACCTGAGAATAAGAATGTCCAAGTAAAAAAAAAAGTAGGAATCCGTGATGTAAAATTGTTATTTGACAGCTTTATATATCAACTTCTAAATCAATGTTGATATAATTTTTATATATTTTAAAAGTTTAATATTACTCTTCAATTTCATTTTGCATCACATCATTATGTTGAATGATACATAGTCCACAACATTGCTGCCTGTTTTGATGTAATGATAGCTTATTTCCAAGGATCACAGAATCAAATAAACCTGGACACTCACAGGAGTCTTGCTCTGATCTCTGTGTTACAGCTCTGAGCAGTACCAGGATTAGGAGCATCTCCAACCCCCACCTTATTGTTGAGCTCTTCTCTACAAAGGGAGTGACTTCATTCACTGAGCACACAAGAGAAGGGATCTGAGACAGTTGGGAGAGTAGAGCTGAGACTCCAATGGGGTCATCTTGCCAATGAGATATAAAAAGGTCCCTGTACAGCAAGCATGTCAAATTCGCAGCCTGCAGGCCACATGTGGCCCACAATGAATATTTTTGTGGCCCAGCCAATATAATGGTATATAAGAAATGTTTCAATAAAAATTCCATAGCTTAATTTTTATAATATCCTGTTATATATAATCCTATATAATAAAAGGCTAATATGCAAATCAACTAAAGAGCAGAACGATCAGTCGCTATGATGTGAAATGAACACCAGGGGGCAGAAGCTCAACACAGGAGCTGCCCCCTGGTGGTCAGTGCACTCCCACAGGGGAAGCACTGCTCAGCCAGAAGCCTTGAGCCATTATCACACTGGCAAGTGCAGCAGCAGTGGTGGGAGCCTCTCCTGCCGTCGGAGCAGCGCTAAGGATGACCAACTGCCAGCATAGGCCTGCTCAGCGGACCAAAACCATCAGTGGGACATCCCTCAAGAGTTCCTGCACTGTGAGAGGGCGCAGGCCAGCCTGAGGGACACCCCCCAGAGTGCACAATTTTCTTGCACTGGGCCTCTAGTTATTAATAATGAATCACAATGTTCGCTAATAATTGATTACTATAATTGTGTTGTATTCATTTCCCTTACATGCTTTACATGCAAGTGCACCATTTTTCTCCACTAATACTAACAGTGAATATTTTAGCAGCCAATTACCATGTCATTAGTCTTTGACTGACTTGTTTGGTGTGCGCAACAGGAAATATTTCACTTTTGAAGAACAAGAAAAATAGTTTTATTTGCGTTACACTTATTAATTCGTTTTCTTGCACTGGGCCTCTAGTTATTAATAATGAATCACAATGTTCGCTAATAATTGATTACTATAATTGTGTTGTATTCATTTCCCTTACATGCTTTACATGCAAGTGCACCATTTTTCTCCACTAATACTAACAGTGAATATTTTAGCAGCCAATTACCATGTCATTAGTCTTTGACTGACTTGTTTGGTGTGCGCAACAGGAAATATTTCACTTTTGAAGAACAAGAAAAATAGTTTTATTTGCGTTACACTTATTAATTCGTTCAGTTATTCAGTATCTGGTAAGTTAATGTTCAAGAAAACATATTAATTTTTATTTAAATGTTTTATTATTTTATGTTAATGGTTGTTCATTTATTTCAGCCCTTTTTATTCAGGATGTCTCTATTTAAAAAAAGCCTACTTTTTTATGAAAATTGAAGCTTTTGTTGTTTTGTGGCCCACATAAACTTAAACCTTGTTTATTTGGCCCATGTTAGCCTTTGAGTTTGACATGCTTGCCTGAAAAGAGGTTTGGCTTTTAGTCTCTGCTTTACTTGGAGCCTTAGGACAGGATGGATAATAAAATAATGTGATTTAGGGTAGAGTCCATAAGTTATAGTTAGAAGGGCTGGTCAATCAATCAATCGTGTCTATGTATAGAGCCCCAACAAAACTCCAAGAGTTAGGCAAATTTTCATGGTTGGCAATATTCCAGGCATATACACCAATACCAATAGTACTGCTTCCAGACTCCACCTTATGTGTTTCTTCCCTTGATTAATTTTAATCACTATCCTTTTTCTGTAGTAAACTTTTTCTATAGGTATAATAACTTTCAATGGAATTTTGTGAGTCATTCTAGAGAATTATTAAACCTGAAGTAGTTTTGGAGAATCCCTAGAACTTGTAGTAGTTGATATTAGAAGTGAGAGTGGTCTTGTGTGGACTGTGTTCTGTCTGTGTTGACAAATCTCTCAAAATCACAATAGCAAAACCTAGGATTTATTTTTCCTTCTTACTTTTTTTTTTAGCATCTTTATTAACATATAACTCACCTGTTATAAAGTTCATCCTTTTAAATTGTACAATTTAATGTGTATTCAGAGTTGTGCAATCCTCACCACAATGTAAGTGTAGAACATTTTCATCACAGTATTTTCATCACCCCCTGTAAAAAAAAAAAAAAAAAAAAAGAATTCATATTATCACTTCCAACCCCCACCAAAGATCCAGGCAACCACTACTTTATTTTCAGAGTCTACAGATTTGCCCATTCTGATATTCTATACTAGAGGCCCAGTGCACAAAATGTATGCATGGGTAGGGTCCCTAGCTGCTGCCGGCTACAGGCCAGGGCCTCCTTCATTCCATGCGGCCCCCCCCCCCCGCTGGCCTGGTCACCCCCAACTGTTCCCCTGCTGGCCTGGTTGCTGCTAACTGCCTCCCACCCCACTAGACTGGTCGCCCTACACAGCCTGTTTTTCAGTGTTTTGGTCATTCCTCACTAACATCCCTGCCAACCTGGTCGCCTCACACAGCCTGCTGTTCAGTCATTTGATCATCCCTCACTAACCCACTTGCTGGCCTGGTTGCCCCATGCAGCCTGCTGTTCAGTCATTTGGTCATCCTTCACTAACACCCCTGCCAGCCTTGTCACCCCATGCAGCCTGCTATTCAGTTGTTACTGTTACTATGATGGCATCCTGGACAATTTGCATATTCCTCTGTTATTAGTATAGATAATACAATTTAAAGTCTTTGGGAACTGGCTTTCGTCTCTTAACAGGTTCACCTAGGTCAGTAATGGCAAACCTATGACACGCATGTCAGAGGTGACACGCAAACTCATTTTTTTGGCTGATTTTTCTTTGTTAAATGGCATTTAAATATATAAAATAAATATCAAAAATATAAATCTTTGTTTTACGATGGTTGCAAATATCAAAAAATTTCTATATGTGACACAGCACCAGAGTTAAGTTAGGGTTTTTCAAAATGCTGACACACCGAACTCAAAAGGTTCGCCATCACTGACCTAGGTTGTACCTGGTATCAGTACTTCATTTCTTTTTTATTGCTGAGTATTCCATTGCATAGTTATACCACATTCCATTTATTCATTCATCAGTAAACAGACATATGGATTGCTTCCAATTCATAGCTATTACAAATAATGCTGCCATCAATATATGTGTATATGTTTTTATATAGGCATATGTTTTCATTTCTCTTGGTTGTATACTTAGAAATGGATTTGCTGGGACATGCCTTTTTAGTAGATATCCTATACTTTGAGAATGTCCCAAAGTTGTTGATTTTCCAAATTTTGCACAATTCCTATTAGCAATATATTAGGTTCCAATTTTCCTATATTCTCACCAATATAGCTTATCTGACTTTTTGAGAATAGCCAGCCTAGTGAATGTGAAGAGTCACCTCATTGTTGCTTATATGTGCATTTCCCTAAAGAGTAATGATGTGTGTCTTTTCGTGTGTTCTTTTTTTTTGCCAATTATCTATCTTTTTTTGATAAATATCTATTCAAATCCTCTGCTCATTTTTAATATATTTGTCTTTTTATTATTCAGTTCTAACATTTCTTTATATAAGACCTTCACCAGATACATTATATGATTTGCAAATGTTTTCTTCTGTTCTATGAGTTATCTTTTCACTCATATTCCAATTACCTTTGTGCTTTTGATGTCATATCAATTTTATTGTTCAGCCAAATACCATGATGGTTTTCTTCTAAGTGTTTTGTACTTTCAGTTCTTATTTTTAGATATATGGTTCATTTAAGTTAATGTTTGTGTATAATACATGATAGAGATCTTAATTCCTTTTTTTGTAAATGCATATCCAGTTGTCCTAGCATCACTTAGTTTTCCCCCTCCCCATTTTATTCTGTTCATATTAGTCAGAAATTAAATATCTATAAATATATGGATTTATCTAGACTCTAAATGTGATCCAATAGATCTATAGCTCTGTTTTGGTAGTGAGTATCAGATTGTCTTGAATACTGTGGCTCTGGAGTAAGTTTTGATTTTGAGAGGTTATCCAACTTTGTACTTTAAAATTTTTTTTTAGCTATTCTGTTTATCTTACATATCCATATGAATTTCAGAACCAGAATTTCAATTTCTGCAAAAAATCTATCAAGAATTTTAATAGGGATTGCATCAAATCTCTATATAGATCAATTTGTGTAGTATTACCTATTTTAACATTAAATCTTCAGACCCATGAACAATGGATGTATCTCTACTTACTTAGACTGTAATTTCATTCAGCAGTGCTTTGTACTTCAGGGTACAAATCTTGCAATAGTTTGTTAAATTTACCCCTAAATATTATATTCTTCCTGGTGCTATTGTAAATAAATTTTTCTTAATTGTCATATTTTTCATTACTAATGTACAGAAATATAATAAATTTTGTATGTCTATCTTGAAACCTGTAAACTTGCTGACTTTATTAGTTCTATATTTTAGTATATTTCTTGGAATTTTATATATACTGTATAAAATTATGTTATCAGTAAATAGAGACAGTTTACTTCTTCCTTTCCACTCTAGATGTCCTTTATTTCTTTCTTTTGCCTAATTGCCATGGATAAAACCAAGTAAAATATTTAATAGAGATGGAAAGGGTGTATATCCTTGTTCTGTTCCTAATCTTAGGGATGAGAGGCATTCAGCATTTAGCCATTAGGTATGATCTGTTGGTCTGAATGTGTCTTTTTTGTAGATATCTTATATCAAGTTGAGAAATTTTTGTAGTGTGTAGAAATTGCCTGGTATAATACTTTAATTCCATAAATAATATTTAATCATAAGTTTGAATTTTTAGTGGTTCCCCATAGTTAATAATGTGTATCTTAAATTACCACAACATACTTTAAATTTATACAAACTTAACTATGGTGAAATAAAGAAACTTCACTCCTATATAGCTCCATTCCCTTCCTCCTTATTTGTTATTCTTATACATGCTTCCTCCATATGTTACAAACCCAACAATGCATTGTTAAAATTATCTTATATAACCTTATGTCTTGCAAAGAAGCTTAGAGAAAGAAGAAAGCAAGCATATATTTATAGAGTTTTTTGTATTTGCTTTATTTACCATTTCTGAGTTTCTTTATTTTTGTTGATTTGAGTTATCATCTTATGTCATTTCCTTACTTCAATACAATTTTGTTTCCATCTTTATTCTTTGTGCTGTTATTGTCAAATACTAGAGGCCCAGTGCACAAAATTTGTGCATGGATGGGGTCCCTAGGCCTGGCCGGCAATCAAGGCCAATCAGGGCCAGGCCGATCAGGGCTGGGCTGGAGAGGAGGGGACAGTCACCAGGCCGGGTGTGGAAGGAATGGATGCTTGACGCTGACATCACCATTATTGGCACTCTGCCACCATGAGGTTCCCTGCCTCCCCACCTCCTCCTTCCCTCACTGCTGCACTGCCACCATGGCAGGTGGGTGGCAGGCTGATCGGAGCCTGCCAGCCAGGGGGATGAACAGGGCACTGGAGGTTGGCCACCAGCTCTTAGGAGAGAACTGGCCCTCAGCCCCCCTGGGAAAGGGTCCACATCCACTGCCACCCACCCCTGGCTCCCTATCCCAGCCCTGGGGCTGGCCCCAATCAGGTAATCAGGGCCTTCTGGCCGAGGGGAGGGACCACAGGAGGTTGGCTGGCTAGCGGACGTTGGCTGTGGGAGTGCACTGACCAGCAGGGGGAAGCTCTTGTGCTGAGCATCTGACCCCTGGTGGTCAGTGCATATCATAGTGACTGGTTGTTCCAGTTGTTTTGGTCATTCCGGTCACTTAGGCTTATATATATATATACACACAATAGTAGCCCAGTGCACGAAATTCGTGCACATTAAAAGGGAATTAATTAGCAGAAATATTTTAATATTACTATTTGCCCTTTATCTATAATAGAAGTGTGAGAGATGAAAGGAAATTAGTAAAAGGTACATGAAAATAATATATAAATTTATTAATAAATAAACAGGAATAAAAGGATATAACAACAACAGAGGCATGATATAAAAACGACAAAACCATGATATGAAAACAACAAAAACATAATACCAAAACAACAGTGATGCAAACAATGACTGATCAAGTGCTTAAAC
>NW_006297819.1:654714-655496 GCF_000327345.1 Myotis davidii | reverse complement strand
GTATGATCTAACCTGCAGCCTTTCAAATGTATGTGCTCATTTTTTGAACAAAGAATTGTACATTTAGATATAGTTTTAATATTATCTATAGATATAGTATTTCCAAAGGTAGCTTCAATAATAGATCCATTACAAATCATTTCAAAAGAGATTTCAATATCCATTCCTAAATGAAAACTGCTATCAAGTTTGCCATCTCCAAATTTTACTAACCATTCACTATAAGCAAAATCCTCTGATCTCATGTTTGTGGTAAGAGACAACTTTCTGAAACATCCCCAAACATTGCAGTACATTCAACTCATTTGTACTATGGCTGATCGTATAGCATGCAGTAAAATACTGAGACATTGTTTTTTCTTTTGTTTGTTTGTTTTTTTAATTTTTATTACAAAGGGTATTACATATGTGTCCATTTCCCCCCCACACCCCAGACAGTCCCCCAGCCTCCCCTATCCCCCAGTGTCTTATGTCCATTGGTTATGCTTATATGCACACATACAAGTCCTTTGGTTGATCTCTTTCCTCCCCCCGCATCCCTCCCCAGCCTTCCCGCTGTAGTTTGACAGTCTGTTTGAGCTTCTTTGCCTCTGTATCTATTTTTGTTCACAAATGAGTGAGATCATGTGGTATTTTTCTTTCACTGACTGGCTTATTTCACTTAGCATAATGCTCTCCAGTTCCATCCCTGCTGTTGCAAATGGTAAAAGTTCCTTTATAGCGGCGTAGTATTCCACTGTGTAGATGTACCCCAGTTTTTTAATCCTCTCATCTGTGAATGG
>NW_006297819.1:646990-654129 GCF_000327345.1 Myotis davidii | reverse complement strand
GTTGTGCATTTCTAATGATTTTAGCAACTTCACTCTTTATATCGAGTCTAGAAATTGAAGTTTCATTTAATGGAATCGGTAATTTATATTGGGAATGAAAGGTGCTTCCACCAAGAAGTAAATTTGCAGCAATTCCTATAGACTCTGTGGGTAAAACAATACTACCACAACCTCTAATATAATGTATTAAAACTTTATAAAGGTATGCCTCCACGCTCCAAGGGTCAGTTCCTGCCTCAAACCTCGCCCTCCTGGAAAACAGCTCAGGGAGGGTGCAGCCCTTGGCAACGCGACCCAGGACTCAGTGCATCCATGCTCTGAAAACCAGTTTCTGCCTCAAACCTCATCCTTACTGGAAACAGCTTGGGGCGGGCGCAGCTGTAGCTAAGAGGACCCAGGACTCAATGTGGCCACACTCCGAGGGCGGGTTCCTGCCTGAAACCTCGCTGCCCTCATGGGAAACAGCTCAAGGAGGGTGCAGCCATTTCTAAGATGACCCCTGCAGGACTGATTTCTTTCTGGTTAGTTGAGCCTCAGTCGTGACATTACGCCCAGGGTTTTTATTATATAGGTTATTACATCTATATATCCTAAGCCCAACAATGTAGTTATGCACATACTTTTATAAACTGCTTTTTAAATCAGTTAAGAGGAAAAAAGAAAAAAACAGTAATATTGTCTTTTATAATTATTTGTACAGTTATACTTATTAATGCTTTTCTTACTCATGTGGATTCAAATTACAGTCTGAAGTTGCTTGCTTTTAGTTTGAAGAATGTGCTTAAGTATTGTAAAGCAGATCTGATAACAAAAAATGTTTTCACCCTTTATCTATGAATGTCTTAATTTCATCTTCATTTCTAAAATGTGGTTTTGCTGGATATAAAATACTTGGTCATTAGTTTTTTACTTTCAACACTTTGAATATGTCATTCTATTGCCTCTGGCACCATAACTTCTGCTAAAAAGTCTACTGTTAATTTATTGGGTTTCCCTTGTAGATGATGAGTCATTTTTCTCTGGGGGATTTTAAGTTTTTTTCTCTGTAATTTATTTAAATATTTTGATCATGATGTATTTGGGTGTAAATCTGTTTGCTTAAGTCCCTTGTGTCAGTGAGGCTTCCACCCTTTCTGATGAATCTGTGCACAGTTTGTGAATGTTTTTAAGTCTTCCCAACATTGTTATAAATGTTCGTGCATATTTACACACTAGTGCATGCACTCAGACTTCCCAATTCTCAGGTTTAACTGGAATCCTAGGAGGCTCTTTGTGGCTGCCTCTTTTCCTGGCTCTCTCTATTAAACTTCTAACTGTTCTGTCATTCTGCATGTTTCTAATACTTGTATGGAACTATGATCATCTTCTTAGTTGATACCCAGTAAGATTCCCAGTGTTTGTAGCAAACCCCACAGTCATGGAATTCTCTATGCTTTGATCCAAATAAGTCAGTCTCCTCAGACAGGGCTGTTGAGCCCTTCATCCTTAAATAATGCCTCTCTCCCAGCTAGAACCTCTTTGCCACTACACAGAAACTGAGAACAGAATAGTCGTTCCTTTATCCCAGAGCAACCTCTCTGCGTTAAAAGTGGGCTCTGAAGGAAAGTGGTAGCCCTTAATCTTCTCAGATTGCCTTTCTTGTTTTCCTGATGTCAAAATTCTAACCTATGAGTAAAGCTGCAGTAAAAGCAATCAGGTTCCCAGGATTTTCAGCCTGCTGTGTCTGAAGTAGAGTTGCATCTCCTATACAAAGGAGCTGGGTGAGTTAAGTGAGCTTTGGTTCTCTTACAACACTCAGTAGGAATAGAGCTTCTGCAACATAGGGCTAAAGAGAAAAATCCCTGATGTCTCGTCCATTCTAAGTTAAATGATAGCCCTAGTCTAGGTTGTAGGGGAGACCCCTGTATTCTTGGCTATACCAACTCAGAGTAGATCACCCCAAATAGAGTTCTCATAAAACAGAGCTTAGAAGGGGGTAAGGGATAAATCCATGGCTCAAGTGTCATAATCTCTTACTCTTCTTACCAAGATGTAGTATATTCACTGTAATGAATGTTGCTTCATTTGTTGTATGTCCTTAGGACAATTTCAAGAGACTTTAAATAATTGTTTTATTTCTTTTTAAAATAATTTTCTCCAGTTAAATGATTATTCTGGGGAGAAAGTGCTAATTGTACTTCTGCTATCATCTGTTCTGAATCCTCAAAAGTGGTTTTTCCCAGGCATCATTTCTGGTCCAAACACCCAATGACATTTTGAATTTCTAATATTTTAAAAATATGTTTTCAATTTTAAGCCTTTACTGTGATGCCTATTGTTGTTTGTTTGTTTTGTAAATCTAGTCAGATTTAGTATGATGATATTAGAATTTATAGGTCTGCATTTAAATTTAAGATTCAAGACATTTTTGTGAACATGGGTTAGTTTGAATCATTTTCTTAAATTTATTAACAAAATCTTTTATGTCCTTATGAGGAAAGACACATTTTGCTCCTGAAGAATAGTTTTATTTTACTAGACCATTTTGATAAAAAATGTTTGACAAGAGTGTACTGCTGTATGATTGCTGAGAAAATTGTCTTTAGAACTTAGAAGCTCTGTATTTGGATTCAGAATCTATCCTCAAGAGATATCATGTCTACATTTGTGGTTCCGTTGAAAATCCTCAACCATTATTGTTTACTGATTAGATTTTACTAATTTTAGTAATATCATAGATGACACTATGATTCTCCTTCCTCAGTTTTTATTACAGAACTTTAGTGTTTTTTATTGCTTTGCATTTCTTTCTTCTTAAAAGACTATGATTATAACATAAATTGCATTCTATATTTTATGTACTTTAATTTTCTATATTTTTTGAAATATACCAACACATTTGTAGTTTAAAAATTATTACTGAAATCAAAGGTAGATTATGAGAACTAAACATGCTTTATTTTTTCAAGTGCAATGGGAATCTTCTGGGTTGGAAAATGGAGAAAGGAGTCTCTGGAGAGCAGTGTAATGCAATAATGCAAAGACAGAGAAGGAATGTTGCAATGTGAGAAATATGGGAAGAAAATGAGGCCAGAGAAGTAGGGCAGAAGCAGAGCAGTGACGGGGCTTGACTTTTTGTGTATATATTTAAATTAATTAATCTTTTATTTCATAGCCAATGTTTGTTTGTTTTTAATGAAATCTTTTATTCTCTTTTTATATATAGTTATTTTCTACTTCCAATTAAAGAACACTCACCCTTTTTCACAGTTATCTTTCATGCCACCTCTGTCATATGCCAAACTCCATATATGTGTGATTCTGTTCCTGACCTTGTAATTGGTTTTATTGGTCAATTTATATATCCTTACGCTAATACCACACTATCCTAATTAAAATAGGTATACAACTTAGTGATAGCATTTGAAGTGAGAAGTGCTTCTTGCCCATACTTCACAGAGGAGCCCAGGTAATTCTTTTTCATATAATGTTTTGAATAATCTTTGAAAGTTGCACATTGCCAATATCCTCCCTTTCTTATTGTATTGTTGTTGTTGTTAATCCTCACTAGAGGATATTTTTTCCACATTGATTTTTTTTTGAGAGTGGAAAGGAGGGGAGAGACAGAGAGTGAGAGGAACACATCGATGTGAGAGAGACACCTCAATGTATTGCCTCTCATATGTGTCCTAACTAGGGCCAGGAATTGAGCCTGCAACCAAGGTACATGTCCTTGACCAGAATAGAATCTGAGATCCTTCAGTCACAGGCCAACACTCTAACCACTGAACAAACAAGCAAGGCAATATCCTCTCTTTCTTAATGTTGACTTCTAATAGTGCAATTTTAAAATTTTGGTGCACCTATTCTAATAATTCTTCAAACTGTGTATTGCACTGTGTTGGGTTTTATTTTTTAAAGTTCTTAAATATCTTGTTATTTTAGTCTGTGAGCTTCTCCTCCTCAGATACATCAATAATTCTGACAATGAACATTATTTCTTTCCCAATCTCCAGAGAGTTGGATAGAAAATGCAGAGCTCTATGGTAGAGAACCATATCAGCATAAAACCATATCTACCTCTCACCTACAAAACAACATTTTAAGTAAGTCATTACATTCCCACCTGTCCACCCTCTACAAACACACCTATTAAATTCAATCTCTATCTCCTCAGTTTCCTGAATTTCTCATTCCATACAGGTTTTTCTTTTTCCTATTTATTATTCACTCAGTTCTTAATAAATATGTAGATATTACCATTTACCTATCAAACTGCATGGCACTGCTCATTAAAGTCGTTGGTCAGGCCGAAACCGGTTTGGCTCAGTGGATAGAGCGTCGGCCTGCGGACTGAAAGGTCCCAGGTTCGATTCCGGTCAAGGGCATGTACCTGGGTTGCGGGCACATCCCCAGTAGGAGATGTGCAGGAGGCAGCTGATCGATTTCTCTCTCATCGATGTTTCTAACTCTCTATCTCTCTCCCTTCCTCTCTGTAAAAAATCAATAAAATATATTTTTTAAAAAAAAAAGTCGTTGGTCAGTAAGTGCCCTCTTGAGCCTGCTGCTCTTGCTGATCTGGTCCTTAACACCTATTTCCTTAAGTGGCAAATGAATAACATGACTTTTGTAAATTTCATTTTTCTGAAAGTAGAATAACCTACATTTATCTCTCTCTCTCTCTCTCTCTCTCTCTCTCTCTCTCTCTCTCGATTTCTCTTTACCACAAATCCAATTGGAACACATTTTCTAGATCAAATGCACTAATCAGTCACCTATGAACTCTAGGTCTAAAAATATGTCTACATTTTATTGTACACTCAAAGTTTACATCTACAAAATAAGTTTTTAGGAAAGGACCACCAAAATATATTTTTCCATACCTGTGCCAGATTCCTTCTTATACGAATTTTATCAATGATATTATGACTTTATTATAAAAATCAAACAAAAATGGAACCAAATTATGACAGAATTTGAAACATTAAAATATTTGCTGTTCCACATTTTTATTTATTAATGAAAATTAATTTGGGGGGGATTAATTTAAGTTATTAATTTTTGGGGGGGAAAGGCTAAAAGGTGGACAGTATGAGTTAAATCACTCAGCCTCCTTTCCAGACTCATTCTAGAATGTCTTACTATACAGCAAAGGGTGGGATGCTATACATTTCATTTTACAGATATTTTGCAGCAAGGATTCTGGATGCAAATAAGGTTCCATAATTAAATGCAATTTCAATATTTGAAGAGAAAGTACAGGTATAGGCCATTGCATCAGTTTCCTAGGGCTGCTGCAACAGAACCAAAATTTGAGTGGCTTTAAAGGAACAAAAATGTATTGTCTCACATTTCTGGAGGTCTCATAGTCCAAAATTAATGTGTCAACAGGATCATGCTCCTTCTGAAGGCTGTAGGGGAGAATCTTTTCCTGACTCTAACTTCTGGTAGTGACTGTCAATTCTGTGTTCCTTGGTTTACAGAAGCTTCAATCTGATCTCTGCCTTGATCTTCACATGGCATTCTCCCTGTGTTGCTTCCATTGTTTTCCTTCTGTGCATGTGAGTCTCTGTATTTAAACATTCCCTTTCAAGCCCTAGCTGGTTTGGCTCGATGGATAGAGCGTCAGCCTGTGGACTGAAGGGTCCCGGGTTTGATTCCAAACAAGGGCACATGCCCAGATTGCGGGCTCAATCTCCAGTATGGGTAGTGCAGAAGGCACCCAATCAATGATTCTCTTTCTCCCTCTCTCTCTGAAATCAATAAAAATATATTTAAAAAATAAAATAAAATGACTCCAGCAAGGAGGTCTGTCCCCAGTGAGGAGCAAGGAGGCGTGTCCCCCATTAAAAAAATAATAAACAAACAAACATTCCCTTTTGAGCGGAGTTGGTGTGATTCAGTGGTTGACCTATGAACCAGGAGATCATGGTTCCATTCCCAGTCAGGACACATGCCTGGGTTGCAGACTCAATCTCCAGCAAGGGGCATGCAGAAAGTGGCCTACCAATGATTCTATCTCTTAATTGATGTTTTTTTAACTCTCTCTCCCTCTCCCTTCCTCTCTGAAATAAATTTTAAAAATATATTTAAAAATAAAACATTTCCTTTTGATAGACACTAATTATGTTGAATTACCACCCACCCTAATAACCTCATCTTGACTAGATCTGCAAAGATCCTATTTCCAAATAAGAATATATTTTGACTTCAAATGCCCTTTAATTGGAATTCAATCTACTTTTTTAGGAAATATACAATTCAACCCATCTTCCTAACAGCTTGGCTGGTTTTAATAAGCAAGTAGGGTTATAGAGATATGGAATATTCCTATATCATAGTTATATATAACCAGTCAGTTTGTAAGTATTGAGAGAAACTTGCACCAGTGACTTCCTAATTCTGGAATCATACTTATAGCTAAGTGTTCTTGAAATAAAAAATTTCAATTGAAGTCTCAAAGGGAATAGCAACTATGGCAAGCAAGTTATATAGCATTTTAAAAAATCATTAGTGTAGGCCCCGCCTAGATCTTGTTATTTATTTAATTTTTATATACACTTAATTCCCTGAGGGTTACTTTTACCTACATTGAATACTGACTAATATACACAACAAATTTTCTATAATCTTCAGATTCATTTTAGGCATAAAGTATACCATCAAGTGTGCTTGTGTGTGGCTTCTTAAATGTTGTGTAACAGGATGAGTGGGTAACCTATATGGTTAATGCAGTTTGTACTGCAGCAATAGCAGCAGCTAAATTTTTCAAAAAGCCAAGTTTAATAAAAACTACTACTTGTATCATTAAGGTCCTCCCTGATACAGCAATCTTAAGTATCTACAAGACACATCTTACATGCAAGATTTTGGTCATCCTAGTACCAGTTGGAAATGCATTTTTCATTTGATAGGATTTGCAAAATCCTTTTATCACCTCAAAATTACTTCTGGAACATACAGACTTCCAAGTGTTAAAAGTTAGTCTCACAATTTTTTTTTGTATGTAGTACAATTTGGCTTATATATAAAATAAAAATTACAGCCAGTGTTGATTTAGTGGTTGTCTCGTCTCAGAATTAATCATGAAAATCCCTGGTTCTGTAGTCTTGAACTATCTTTTGAGGTTGTGAAGGCAATTTTTTCTCAACAAGAACACA
>NW_006297819.1:635083-646934 GCF_000327345.1 Myotis davidii | reverse complement strand
CCATTGTTACAGTATTTTAGTAGTATTATTGTGCTAAAAACTATTGTGACAAGCACAATTTTGTGGGCTGATGTTTTATTGTTTGGTTTTCTATAGTCAATATCTATATTTACATACACAGGAAAAACGTTATTTATTCAAATAACCCTGGAGTGTAAGAAAGGCCTTTGCTCAGCTTTTTTGTTTCTACCTGTTTTCTCTGATCATAAATCTCTGCTGACATATTATTACACATGTCAATGGAAAAATATATGAACATAACATTTAGACAAGTGTAAACCCATCTTTTAGACCCTTTGTGACTCTCTCAAGTTCAAGCTACTAAAATGAACCAAGATCTAACTCCCTTCTAATTTCAGGTCATTATAGTTGCTGTTATAGTTGCTCTTATTTTTCTGTCTTTGTCATATGAGAAAACAGAAAAACAAACTTGAGTTTTACTGTTAGAATAAATTAGCAAAATCCAATCTTATTCCCAGCCCATTGAGGCTTAATTAACATACATATATGAATTGACCAATCTCCTGATTAGGAAACATTAAGTGTAAATGTATAAAGATAGAACTCTTCTTTCTCTTGTCAAAATGGTAGCCTACACCCCCACTGATTCCCACCCATAGCAGAAATGCCTTTTCTATTCAAGATTTATATTAATTATTTTTCAAGTGTTATAGAAAGAAAACATATATACTAAAAATCCAAAATCTTATAATTACATTGTATTTTAACTATGTTGCTGGAAAGAAATTTAACACGGAAATAACTCAGATCAAAAGACTTATTTTCTACATAAAAAAATGTATAATTGTATTTTACACAAATAAAATGGCGACAGCTACCAAAATGAAATACATAACAGCTGGCATATATAAAAGATAAAATAGGATACAGGTTGTTTTGAGGAAACTTGAACAACAAACAATTGAAAATAGCAAGGAAATTGAAATATATCATCAGTGTTAGAAAACATACATAAAAGTTATTTCAAAATAAGATGGAAAAATATAATCAGACTAAATATTGTGAAATACAGATTCCATAGTTCTGTAGGGATTACTGAAATTTCATTTCATACCAAGGAACACTCACTCATTCTTTAGTCTCTGAATTTTCATTGCCTTACCCTAAAAAATAAAACAATAACTATAGTACTACAGAATGTGTGTTGCCTCTTCCTAACACCAATTGTAAAACCTCAATATCTAGTCACACAATATATTATAACTGCTCTGTGGTGAGACCCCTCACAAATAGCTTGCAAACTTATAGGGATAGCAGAGGTATGTATACGGATGCAAAATAGAGATAGATTACACACATATAGAAAACATTAAGAAAGTTCAGAGAAAAGTATCCTCTGTGGTGCACAACTAGGGAAAGGCACAGCAGCCACTGGGAGAGGGGCATGAAATAGTACAAAAGATGAGTTGCAATAGTTTGCTAATATGTAAGTAAAAGGTCTTAATATTCCAGGTGAAGCAGTACTTGAAGGTAGGCTATGATTACTTAAAGATATACTAGTATAGTTTAAACCAAAGAACAAGAACTAAAAAAACATTTTTAAACAATTATAAACAACGTCATTGAATGACAAAAATGCTAAATTAACCCATGAATAAGAAGATAAGTAAAAAGATAGATTAAGAGAATATGGAACAAGATATGGTTAAGACTTAAATAAGTGTTGCCAGGGGTTGTGAGGGGAAGGGGTTGACTAAAAAGGGGCAGCAAAGGAAACTTTTGGGTGACAGAGCTGCTCTCTGTGGTATTCTCAGCATTAAAATACCCCAAAAAATATATACCATCAAGACTAAATTTTAGTGCAGGCAAATTTTAAAATATCTATGAGGCTGTGAAAAGAACTACAGATGGAATGCAGAATGTGACAAATGCAACTAACTGCAATTCAAATAAATGACATAACCACACCAAAGTGGTTGGGAAAAAATGAGTTGACCTAATAACCTTGAAAATCATTGATTTGACTGAATATTGTAGTACTAAAAACAAGAAAGAACGGTAACTTGTAGTAATGGTAACTTGTAACACAAACACTGTGGCAACTCTTTTTCTCACAGTAGTATGAATTAATAATTCTGAATTACTTTATTTGTATACTAGGTTAAACAACAGGAAAATACATTATAGGTATTGATAACCAGGTTTCTCACTGTTGAAGGAGTATTGTGAATTGCTAGATTGAACCTTGGGATATTAGATTAGAATCAGAGGTATCAGTGTGAACCCAGGGAGCTTTTTTTTTTTTTTGAGAAGGAGGTATTTTTTAATATCTAGTCAGTTAGATTGACACATAAACAAATATATGGGTGTATCTGTACATGGCTTGGTAGACATATAGACATTTCTTAGCCCTGTCTGCACAAAGCATTAATACCTCAATAGCAGTATGCCTCTGTAGTATCTAAGATCTTGGTTTATAAATACTATTTATAATAAAAGGAGTTAGGCTTCTTAGAGAAGTGATTGATTCCAGAGCTGAGGCAAGGAAAATCCAAGATAAGCCTGGAACACCTAAGAGTCTAGAAAGTAAGGAAGTGTTCGACAAAGGAGGGAGAGAATAAGACTATATGAAAACCACACAGGAGGCAACAATGTAAGAGGACTTGAGTCTAAAATAGAAAAAAAATAGAACAAAAAGAATAGTATTGGATTATAATCTATAATGATAAAAGCATAATATGCTAATTAGACCAGACAGCCGAACGACCGGAGGCTGAGGCAGAGGCAGTTAGGGGTGATCAGGCAGGCAGGCAAGCAGTTAGAGGCAATCAGGCAGGTAGGTAGAGTGGTTAGGGGAGGTCAGGCAGGCAGACAGGTGAGTGGTTAGGAGCCAGCAGTCCCGGATTGTGAGAGGGATGTCTGACTGACAGTTTAGGGCCCCTAAACTATCAGTCAGACATCACCTGAGGGGTCCCAGATTGTGAGAGGGTGCAGGCCGGGCTGAAGGACCTCCCCTAACCTTGTGCATGAATTTCATTCACCGGTCCTCTAGTAAAATAATAAATATCCATGAGTCCTTACTGACATAAATAAATGATTGATGTAATAAAGGGTGAGCAGGGATAGCTCTTCCTAATAGAAGCATTCCAATTAATAAATATAGAAAGAACTAAGAAAATAAAATATAACCATTAGAATAATAAGATCTACTGATGAAAGTTTAAGAAGAAAGAAGGTATTTGCTGAGTTTCCTTCAAATATTTCCTCCAAATATTTACTAATTAAGAAGGAAAATTTAGTACCTTTACAACAGAGAAACCTGGAGCACACCAACTTAACCAAGTGATCAAAGTTAACATAATAGTGTTAAATCCTATCAAGATATGGAACCCCTGTTTGATTGCACTAACAAAGCCACATCACTGCTGCTAAGGTAAACCTAAAAATGCATAACACAGACCTAATTAAGAAAAAATTCAGACAAACCCAAATGAAAAACATTCTACAAAATACCAGAGCATTAGGCTTCAAAACTCTGAAGTTCATGAAAATCAAGGAATGACTGAGGAATGGTCAGGTACCCAAGGAAACTAACTAAAAAGATGACCCCTAAATGCATCAGGGATCTTAGACTTAATCCTGAGACATAAAAAAGTGACATTAATTGAGAAACTGGTGAAAGTAAAATGAAGCATGTAATTTAGAAAATAGTATTGATAATTGTGTTATGATTATACAAGATGTTAACTTCAGGGGAAGTTGAGTGAAAAGTAAATAACAACTCTGCATTTTATGCATTATCTAAATCATTTTGAAATAAACAGTTATTTAAATTAGATGAAACAGAATTCTAGGTAGAGTAAGGAGAAGAAACTATTACAAGCAAAAATCTAAAACACACAATCTTCCAAAATAGCCAAGAGTTCCTGAATTCTGAATATTGAAGTATGTAAATTATATTTCATTAATTCTAGAACTATTGGATTTTCCATAACTATCTTGGGTTTTCCCTGCTCCAGTTCCAGAATCAACCACTTTTTCAAGAAGCCTGGAGTATATTTTTCCCAAATCAAGAGGCTGAAGGGATGCTAGATGTATTTCTATCAGTGGCCAACCAGTAGCCAACATATATTTCACTTCCTTTAAAAAAAAATAAATATGATCGGGTGGTAAAAGATATATAATTAAACAAAATAAGAAAGGCAAATCACAACTATTATATCCCAGACACATAGACATAAAGGAAGAAATTAAGTCATATCCAAACAATACATATATAGATTTAATATTCACCATCTCCTATCCAAAACCTTCAGTGAACTTATGCTGCATTCCAGCACAAGACTAAGTTCTTAAATTGGACTTTCAGCACATCTCATGATCAGGTCCTAGGGCTTTCACTGGTATTACCCAAGGCTTTCGTGTACGCACTGTTTCGTCTACATTGAAACTTCTCTGCTGATCAATAAACCACTTGTCCTTCAAGTCCCCACCAAGTGCTCTTTCCTATATTAATGCCATCTCCCCCTCCTTTGAAGGTAGTTTCTTTCATTTTCTATTTTTGTTCTTGTTCTTTGTATCTTGCCCATCCCACCCAATAAATATTTCCTTAGAGAAAGGAAGAGACTTTTACCTCATTTTTACATCCCCAGACTAATTCATATCATTTTTACCATGTAAGATATTCCTTCAGTAAATAATTATAGAATAATTTAAAAAAATATCCAGAACTCAAGCTTGAAAACAGTTATAAAATAATAAACATTTCTACCACAGATTCCCTCATGCCAAAACAGTCTTAGATTTTCTTGATCATAAATTTGTGCAAGGGAACATCACATTATCATTTCAGTGAGAATGGCTCTCTCCCCAGTAAATTCTGTTGCCAAGGGAATTGCTAGCCAAATTTTAAAACAGAAGGGCCCAGTTGGGGGAGTTTGCTGATGATTTCCAATAGCCACAGCAGGCGTTATTTTCTTTTTCCTTTGTCTGTGGGGAGAAAAGTACTGTGGAGTGGAGAAAAATGGCCTTAATGTAGGGCCCAAGCTGAGAGAATTTGCCTCAACCTACATCCAAGCCAAGGGAGGCAGATATACCTTCTTTGATGCAGTAGGGAAGGTGGGGCCTATGTGACAGGGGATGCTTCCAAGAGAGCTCACAGTGCTGGCTGAGGGGGTTTTAACTGAGTCCTGTTTTGTGCCCAGAGAATTTGTGCTGGGAGGGTGGGTAGACAGAGCAGGGCTCTTGGAAACAGAGTAGATACCGGGCACGCACTGCTGTGAGACAGTGGTACTGGACAGAGACCCAGCAGGCTTCCTCTGGAGATTAAAAATAGGACCCAGAAAAGAGCCCACAACTCTGCTCCCTTCCCTGCAAGAACCACTCTCTGCCTTCTTCCCCTCTGAGACCTCGCTCAGCCCTCAGTCATTTCCCTGAAGCCGAATCCAGGGCTCAGTGCTGCATGGGGATAAGGAGCAGCACACTTCTGTTCTAATCCCTGTCCTGCTTCTGCACCAGAGACCATATTACTAAAAGTCATTTTTAAACTCGTTTTATCTGGAAAATTACAAATGCACAGAAAATTGCATAAAGTACAAAAGCATGCCATAAAAATCCTAGAAAAAAACATGGGCAGTAAAATCTTGGGCATCTCTCATAGCAATATTTTTGCTGATATATCTCCTCAGGCAAGGGAAACAAAGGAAAAGATAAACAAATGGGGCTACATCAAACTAAAAAGCTTCTGCACACGCGGGATTGAGCCTGCAACCAGGCATGTGCCCTGACCGAGGATGTGGAGAAAGGAAAATGGACCGTAGTGCACTGTTGGTGGGAGTGTAGACTTGTACAGTCACTGTGGAAATAGTATGGATGGAGTTTCCTCAAAAAATTAAAAATAGAACTGCCTTTTGACCAGCAATCCCATTTCTGGGAATATATTCTAAGAATCCTGAAATACTAATTAAAAAGAATATATGTATCTGTATGTTCATAGCAATGTTATTTGCAATAGACAAGATATAGAAGCAGCTCAAATGCCCATCAGTAGATGAGTGGATAAAAAAATGCTGTGGCACATTTACATAATGGAATACTACATGGTCTTAAAAAAAGAAGGAGATATTACCTTTTGTGGCAACATGGATGGACCTGGAGAATATTACCCTGAGTGAAATAAACCAGTCAGAGAAATATAAATACCATATAATATCACTTATATATGGTGTCCCAAAAAATGTATACACATTTTAACAGCTGGTAACTCAATTTTCACTCCTTTTCAGGTTTAACTGATTTGAAATAATGGGTGAAGTCAGACTAAGCTTTGAACAAAGAAAATTTATCCTAAAGTGCCACTAGACTTTTTTTGTGGGGATAAAGAAAAGATAAAGTTTATGGTACAAAACCAGCAACAGTTGATGAATTCAAGGCACACAACTATGGAGCAAAATGATTCTTGATGTTCGCAATTCCATTGCTTCCCATTATCAGCAATGCCTGGACCAGAATGGTCATCTGCTTAAAAACAGCATATTTTTACATTGACATTTTTGAGCATTGACAAAAAAATAAAGTATGCATTTCTATAGATTTGCTTAAATTTTGAAAATGAACTGTATGTTAATAAATACTGACTTTATAATTATTCAAAGTGTGCATATATTTTAGGGGACACCTTATATGTTGAATCTAACGAATAAAATATACTGATGACCGAAATATGTCCAGAGGCATGGATACATGAAGAAGACTGACTGTTGTCAGAGGGGAGAGGGGTGGAGGGGACTGAAAAAGGTGAAGGAGCCCAGGCCTGTGTACTCAGTGGTTAGAGTGTCGTCCACACACTGAAGGGCCTCAGGTTTGATTCCCAGTCAAAGGCATGTACCTGGGTTGGGGGTTCACTCCCTGCCCTCCATCAGGGCTCTTGCAGGAAACAACCAGTCGCTGACACACACATACAAGACTTGAAACAAATCTATGCAACTACCAATGCCGATTCAACTACCTCTCACACCCCTCTCTCTCTCTCTCCTTCCCTCCCTCCTTCCCTCCCTCCCTTCCTCACCACTTCCCTACATTTCTCCCTCTGACTATCTCTGAAAAGCAATGAAAATATCCTCTGGTGAGGATTAGAAAAAAAAAAAGGAAGGTGAAGGGATTAGTCAAAGAACATATATGCATAGCCCATGGACACAGACAATAGTGTGCTAAGGGCCAGAGGGAAGGGGCCAGGGGGTGCTGGGTGGAAGTGGGCAAAGAAGGGGAAGGGAAATGGGGAGATCTGTAATATTGTCGTGAGAATGGAGTCAGCATGAATGGAATCAGTGCCCTTATAAAAGGAACACCAAAGAGATCCCTCAGCCCTGCCACTATGTGAAGACATGGCAAAATGATGCAGTCTATAAACCAGAAAGTGGGCCTCCACCAAATGTTGAATATCCTGGAGCCTTGATGCCTTGATCTTGATCTTGGACCTCCCAGCTTTCAGAATTAAAAAAAAAAGCTTGTTGTTTGTATGCCATCCAGTTAATAGTATTTTTTTGTTATAACAGCCCAAACAAACAGACTAAGAAAGGACTTCATCTCTCCTATAGGAAATGAAAGTCATGTCCTGACTATTCTCCCTGATGCTTTCCTTATGCTAAATTTACTTTAAAAATCCATGGGTTTCCTTGCCTCAATACTTGTCACTATTATACTGTGCACCAGTCAGGCTTGCCTGTATATTAACTCATTAAATCTGTGCAAATGCTCCCATCTATAGATATTATTATTCCCAATTTGCAGACGGGAAAACTGAAGGTTATGTGGCCTACATCACTAATAAGTGGGAAATGCAATTCATTGATTATGCTGCACAGCTTTCTAGCTGTCACTGTCAAACAAGCGGACAAAGAAGTGGAAGGGGAGGATGGGACAGTTTTTCCCTGTGGTAGCAGGGAACAATTTTAAGAAGGGCAATTGGAGAAGTGGTACACTGACTCTAAGAACACAATTACCTGGGGGTAGAATTAAGTGAGTTCTGTGGAATAAGGTGGCAGCAAGGGTACACAGGTGGCACATTTCCTTGCACAAGTCATAGTTGTTGAGATTACTGGGAGAAGGGGCTGGCAGTGGGCATATCTGACAATATCAATGGAATGCTGGTATAGTTGGACATGCCTTTAATACATAAATGAGAAAAAATATGCTCATGGATAGTTTAAATGTTAAAAATGATAGAATGTTCCTCCATTGTTGAGAGCCAGCAGGTAGCCTGTCAGAGCCCATCAGGAGTGTGACAGCTGTGAGTCAGACATGAGGCTGGCGAAGGGAAGTGTGATCTGAGAGAATACAGCTCTCAGATGAAGAGTAGCCTCTCCAGAGATTTTCAAAAAGCAAAGCATTGTGGACAAGTACTTGTAAAACCATCTAAACAGTGAGTCTGATGAGCATAAAAATTGGACATATTTCTGGCAGACATTATGTGAGAGAATTAAACATAGCAAATAAGAATAAGTAAATAAATATATGATAGAATTTGTTGGGTTGCTGTGGCTTATGTCTTTGACTCAAGATATATTATTCAATTATTTACTATTAATTTACTGTCAATCTATTATCAAAGCATTAATAATCTATTAGCAAAACATTAATAACAAATCTATTTAGAAATAAATACTTCTCAAAATCCTCATAAAGTTAAAACTGCAGCCAGTTAACACATTTGAAGAAGTGATTATACATCCACTCACCAAATGGCAGGGCCAGGCAATGATGAATTCTTACAAAGGTTGTTAAAAGAATTATCAGGTGTAGTTTCCAACACCCTTGATTTCTTGCCACTCTTAGAGGAATCCTTTCTTTACTACCCATTATTCTCTGTAATAAAAGAACTGGAACAAAATTTGAAATAGCAGATAATGCAGTTTACTTTTAATATTTGGTCTAGCAATCCATTACATGATTTTCATAATAACCCAGTGGGGAGCAAGCCTAAACTGCAGTTGGACATCCTTAGTGCTGCTGAGGAGGCAGGAGAGGCTCCCACCACCACCGCTGTACTGACAGCCATCAGCCTGGCTTTTGGCTGAGCAGAGCTCCCCCATGTGGGAGCACACTGACCACCTGGGGGCAGCTTCTGCATTGAGCGTATTCCCCCTGGGGGTCAGTGTGTGTCATAGTGACCAGTTGAGACCAGTCATTCTGCTGTTAGGGTCAATTTGCATATTAACCCTTTATTATATAGGATAGAGGCCTGGTACATGGGTGGGGTCTGGCTGGATTGCCCGGAAGGGTGTCCGGATCAGGGTGGGGGTCCCTGCTGGGGTGCCTGGCCAGCCTGGGTGAGTGGCTGGTGGCTGTTTGCAGGCTGGCAAGCCCCCAAACAGGGACCGCCACCCCTTGAGGGTGTGCCAGCCTGGATAAGGGGCTGATGGCTGTTTGCAGGCTGACCACATCCCCTTCAGGGTGGGGGTACCACCTGGGATGCCTGGCCAGTCTGTGTGAGGGGCTGATGGCTGTTTTCAGGCTGGCCACAGCCCCCTGCCACCCAAGCTCCCAGTGGAGGCTGGCTAGAAGCAGGTATCTGGGATTTATTTATCTTCTATAATTGAAACTTTGTTGCCTTTAGCGGAGGCCACAGCTGGCCAGGGCAGGTGGGAAGCTTGGCTTCCTCCATTGTCAGGGCAAGTAAGCCTCTTGCTTGTTCCAGCTCTGTGACTGCCAACCACCATCTTGGTTGGGTTAATTTGCTATAGTCGCTCTGATTGGATGGTGGGCATGGCTTGTGAGTGTAGCGGAGGTAAGGTCAATTTGCATGTTTCTCTTTTATTAGATAAGCTTTTAGTCCCTTATTAGTTGGTTTTAAATAAAAGAGATAAAAATTATGTACAAAATGTTATCTGTTTTCTATTTCCCTGAAGAAAGTTCAGCTGAATATATTCTGTCTGAAAATACAGTCATTTTTGTGTTTTAAAATTCTCTGCATTCCATCACCAGAGCTGGGAAACTATAAATTCCTCATTGCTCATGGCTTTGTTCATCCTCTTAGTCAAAGGTCCCTCGCCCTATTACTGTCCCAGAAAGCAGGAGCCCCATTCCTCCCCATGCAGGTCTGGGTAAGCAACTTCTCTCTGCTCTACAGCCCTTCAATTCTTGTGTTCCCCATCTTTGCATCCTCCCAGTTCCTCTGCAGAAATCACACAGACCAGGTACTTCTGGTTCTTCTAGAGAAATTAGGTTTCCAGAAAAACCTAAAATTGTAAAATGAGGGTTTTGGGCTTGCTTAACTTGTTAAGCAAATGCTGAGATGTGAGTGAATACAAATTATATAGCTGATCCCAGGGGAGATGGAGAGATAAACCAGCCTTTGGCAGGATGGGAGGTAGTGTTGCCATCTTGGACATACTATTTTGGGATAAGAAAAGTCTTAGAGGAAGTTATTGGGGCCCCAACTGTGGCACAGTATAGGTATAAAAAGTGTTGATGGATACAACTGATTATGCTTTAAGACAATTGCTTTCTGAGCATGAGTGGGGAATTGGATAATGTGTTACTTTTGCTAAGTATTAATACATCTTTGTAGTATGTGCTCTTCCTCAGCCTCTAATGACCATGTTTATGTGAACCTGCTCTGGATAAATACAGGAAGATCCAGCTGTAAAATATAAGTTACAGGTGGAATGGTGGCTCCTCAGTAGGACTGAGGTTCATTGATGGACAAAACTGTCAGAGAACTAACTGTTCCTAAAGAGAAAAAACAGGACAGCATGGCCAGAGGCACAGAATGTGTTATTAGTGCTGACTCAAATGACAGAGCAATGAAATAATAGAGCTCTGGAACCCAGGGCAATCATCAGTGAATAACTTTGCACATGAACCTACCCACACAAAACCATCATAGGAGTTGTCAGAGAATTCATTCTTCTACAATGTCTATACCAGAGAGAAGGGGGGAATGCTGCATGGAATTAATTAATATATAAATAAAACATTATAATTCCCCTAAAATACCAATAGCCTTATTTCAAGACCTAACCAAGATGATTCTAAAACTCATAGAAAAATTAAGAAAAAAAAATCCAAGACAAGCATAAAAAGAAGAGTCACAGAAAACAATTTTTCAACTACTGAATAATACAGAAGAGAAATAAATATATAAAGAAAACAGAAACAAAATAAGCAAAAAAAAGAAAGGTAGGAAGGAAAGAAAGAAAGAAGGAATATAGGAAACATTGATCAACATACAATTAAAAGAAAAACAGACAAAAAGACAAGGAAAAAGAAGGAAAGAAAGTGGGAGGGAGAAAACATATAAAGGGTTTATTATACTTTCTGTAAATCTGCTACATTTTACATGTAATGACTCTAGAGATAGGTACTATTATCATCACAATTTTATACATGGAGAAACTGAGCCTTCAGGATGTTAACAAAACTCATCAAGTTCACACACCTGGTAAGTAGTGAAGCACAGGTCAAATTCACAAAAATTAATTCTGCTAGAAACAAAGTGAAAAATATGCTCTCTAATAGAAGTTCTGAATGCACAGAGGAGGAAACAGGGTTAATAACATAATCTCAGTCTATTCCCTGGGACTGTCCCAGCCAGCTATGGGTTAGGGTACATTTGGTTGCCTTGGTTCAAATTTATATGCCAATCAATTCTTTTATTTAACTCATTACATGCTAATTTCTGGGACTGAAAATATTTACTATACATCCTCCATTATGTAAAACGTGTTGCATTTGGGTTTGGAAATGTTTTCTATAGTATATTGATGCATCTAATCTAATAAAAGAGAAACATGCAAATTTACCATACCTTCGCTATGCCCCAAGCCACTCCCACCAACCAATCAGAGTGACTATATGCAAATTAACCCAACCAAGATGGCGGCTGGCAGCC
>NW_006297819.1:598537-634929 GCF_000327345.1 Myotis davidii | reverse complement strand
CACAGAGCTGGAACAAGCAAGAGGCTTGGTTGCCATGACAATGGAGGAAACCAAGCTTCCCACCTGCCCTGGCCAGCTATGGCCTCCGCTAAAGGCAACAAAGTTTCAATTATAGAAGATAAATAAATCCCAGATACCTGCTTCTAGCCAGCCTCCACTGGGAGCTTGGGTGGCAGGGGGCTGTGGCCAGCCTGAAAACAGCCATCAGCCCCTCACACAGACTGGCCAGGCATCCCAGGTGGTACCCCGACCCTGAAGGGGATGTGATCAGCCTGCAAACAGCCATCAGCCCCTTATCCAGGCTGGCACACCCTCAAGGGGTGACGGTCCCTGCTGGGGGGCTTGCCAGCCTGCAAACAGCCATCAGCCACTCACCCAGGCTGGCCAGGCACCCCAGCAGAACGCCTCCTCCCTGAATGGGGTGTGGCCAACCTGAAAATGACTCTCAGCCCCAAACCCAGGCTGGGCAGGCACACCAGCAGGGACCCCCACCATGAATGGTTGTGGCCAGTCTGAACACAGCCCTAAACCCCTCACTCAGGGTGGTCAGGCACCCCAGCGGGACCCCCACCCTGATCCAGGACATCCTTCAGGACAAACCAGCCAGCCCCCACCATGCACCAGGCATATAATAAAAGGGTAATATGCAAATTGACCCTAACAGCAGAACGACTGGGAATGACTGGTCACTATGACACACACTGACCACCAGGGGTAAGACGCTCAATGCAGGAGCTGCCCCCTGGTGGTCAGTGCACTCCCACAGGGGGAGCTCTGCTCAGCCACAAGCCAGGCTGATGGCTGCCAGCACAGCAGCGATGGCAGAAACCTCTCCCGCCTCCTCAGCAGCGCTAAGGATGTCTAACTGCAGCTTAGGCCTGGTCCCGGCTGGCAAGTGGACATCCCCTGAGGGCTCCTGGGCTGCCAGAGGGATGTCTGACTGACAGCTTAGGCCCAATCCCCCGGGGCGTGGGCCTAAGCCAGCAGGTGGATATCCCCCGAGGGGTCCCAAGCTGCGAGAGGGCACAGGCTGGGCTGAGGGATTCCACCCCCCCCACCCCGAGTGCACAAATTTTTGTGCACTGGGACCCTAGTTTGTTTTATAATCCTTGATAAATATACCTACTAACTGATTCATACTTGCCAACAGCCTCCCATAATATATCTTATGCCTAAATTATTTAATTGAAATAAGTGACACCATAAGTAGAGCTCTGTTGTTTGTATTTTTATTATAAGTATGCACATGGAAAAAAGGAAAAGGAACAAAAATGTATACCATGAGATACTAGTAGATGTAAGTATCTCTCCTACTACTGTTTCAGCCATTCAGTCAACTTTCTTAGACGCAACATATATTTCTAATTTTTAGTATAGCCTGCTGAAGATATTCAATGCATAAGAAAGCATGTGAAAATACAATTATAGAAACACACACATGAATGATGACATTCCTATTCTAAGTCTTTTTTCATCTACCTATAAATAGGAATGGGTAGATGATGATAGATAGATGAAAGATAGATAGGTGATAGATAGATAGATAGAAAGATAGATAGATAGATAGAAAGATACATAGATAGAAAGATCTAGTACATGGATAATACATAGGAAATTATTTCATATTAATATAGATAAATATGCCTTTCTTTTTATTGCCAACACAGTATTCCACTTAATGGGCATAGTATTACCATTAATTTCTTGATTGCTCCCTGTTGATAGATAGGTTGTCCCCATTCTCTACTAATACAGACCAATGTTGTAATGGGTATCTTTGTATGGTGTCATTTGGGATACACATTTAAGAGCCAAGTCAGTTGTTTTTCATGCATTAACTTTTATGTCTTTTAACCATATTTCCATTGGGCTATGGGTTAGGGCTGCCGTGAGTAATTGTGTGAGATGCACTTCTAAATGACTGGCTCCCCCGGAATGACAGTGAATAATCTTTGCAGCCTGTATGGAACATCATTGTTGGTCATTCTCTGTTCACTTGCATGTATTCTTTAAAAATTATGAAAATTCATATTTTATACCGGACATATATGGGAAATATCTCAGGTGATCAATTGTCTTTTGACTTTATTGATTTTGTGTTGTTGAGTTTGCTTCTTAAATTTTTAGGAAACCTAGTGCATCACTCTTTGATTTTAGTGGCTCCAGGATTTTGTGTCATATTTTAGAAAGCTATTCTACTCCAACAATGTAAATATAACTGTGATATTGGCTTCTATAAATCTTATGTTTATATTTTAGTGCTTGATGTAACTGGAATTTCTTTAGATGTAAGAAGAAAACAATGTTTTTCTACAAGGCTACCCAATTGTCCCAAAACCATTTACTAAATAAACATGTTTTCTCTACTGTTAGATGCACTTCATCTCTAAAATACAATAAAGTTGCATACATTGTATCTATATCTGGAATTACTTTTCTATTCAATTGATCTGTCTGTTCACACATGAGTACCATCCTGTCTTAATTATAGTAGTTGAAAAATTGTTTTCCTGTGACTCTTCTTTTTATGCTTTTCTTGGATATTTTTTTCTTAATTTTTCTAGAAGTTTTAGAACCACCTTGGTTAGGTCTTGAAATAAGGCCTGTTGGTATTTTAGGGGAATTATAATGTTTTATTTATATATTAATTTTAAAAAATTACATCTTTGTGTGACTGAGTTTTCCTATGCAAAAAAGGTAAGCTTTCTCATAAATTTGAATTATATTTTGCAACTGTCAGTAATGTTTATATATTTTTTTCTTGTTGAACATTTCATGTTAAATTTATTCCTATAATTTTGTTATTTTTGCTAGTATAAATAAGATCATTTTAACCATCACTATTTTTCTTACTGTCTCTGTTTTCCTATAGGAAGACAACAGATTTTAGTATATTAATTTTATATTATGAAGCCTTATTGATTTTTATTTATTGTGTTTTTGGTTAATTATATTAAACTTTAAAGTAAACAATTACAACTTCTGCAGATTATTACATTCTTATGATTTTTATTTGTATATATTCTGCTTCTTTTTCTTGTCTATTTGCATTTTTATTGCCTGAGGGAAGGAAAGCATTTAATAATCTGGGAGTTAATGAACATCCTTGCTTTATTCCTAATGTTAGTAGAAATTTTTCTAGTATTTCACCAATAATCATGATGTTGCTTTCTTGTGTGTGATAAATATATTTTTATTTTAAAAAAATATTTTTTGTCAATAAATTTTCTCAACTGTCTTTCCATCATTTAAGATGACATGAGTGTTCTCTTACAATGTATTAACATGGTGATTAATATTTAGATTATCAAATACTGAACCATCTTACTATATGTAAAGTTCCATTTGGTCAAGGAGTATTGCTATTTTAATATCTTCAGAATAGCTCCCTAGTTAATATTTCCTAGTAGAATACCACTTGGTTTTTAATACTCAAACTTTGTAAAACCTATATATTTCTCAGTGTAATGTTTTTCAGTTGATGTTTTTATAGGAAACTAGCAGCTCCAAAATTCAATGCATCATATCTAACAAAACAATGTGCAGAAAATCCTTAAGTTATATTTCACATAAAATTGGCACAATATTGAATGTCAATAAGGAAGATATGTATGACAGCAATATAGGAAACATTTCTTTTTAAAATAGCCTTTTTCTCTTCTTCCTTTTTTTTTGTTTTTTGTTGTTGTTGTTGTTGTTGTTGTTTTTCACTTCTCTTACCTACCTAGACAACTCACTCCAAAAGGCATTAGGTGAGACCAAGCCAGATAGGCAATTGCACAGCGGTGTCCGAGATGGAGGAGAGTGAAGATGCCATCCTCATTGAAGGGAAAAGGGGAGACCAGCCTGGGATTTTAGAGCCTGAGTGTTAAGCACGGTGTACATTAAGGATTTGCCAAGTGGATTAGTATGGGGAGTTCAAACACAGGCAGAATAAGGACTTCCTCATATCAAAATGGCCCCATGTAGAGTAGGGAGGGATAAAAAAAACAGACACTTTATGTAGGAAATGCATCAACAGAAATAAGGTATCAGTTGTATAATCATAAAAATGATAAAATAAATAAATGTATTAAGAACAAAGAGTCTGGTTTCTGACTCTCGGAGAAGAGAGTTACAAATATTCACATGGAGAAAAATAAAGTTAATCTTATGGTACTTTATTGGATTTGGAGAAACTAGTGAAAGTCTAGAGTATTTAATATAGACAGATGATAGATGACAGATAGGTAGATAGATAGGTAGGTAGATAGATAGGTAGGTAGACAGGTAGGTAGATAGATAGATAGATAGATAGATAGATAGATAGATAGATAGATGCTTATGGAAACAAATATAGATGTAAATATGCATATAGATATGAATATATATATATAAAACATAGCCCTGTACACTGAGACAACCTAGGGAAGGTTCCAACTCAGAAGTCATGAGCACATCTATCCTTCAGATCTTGGTTATTACCAGTAAATACCATTCTCCACTAAGACAAAGCAAGGATCTCTTGAGAAATGGCTGATTCTAAGGTTAGAGTACAAACTAACCTGGAATATCTTGTGATAAGAAGTAAGGAAGTGCTTAAATTATGATAGGATCATGTCAAAGCAATCTAGAGGAGCGCTCAGTAATGAAAATAGATAATTCTCGCATAAAAATAAAAAATGAAGAAAAAAACAAAAAAATAAACAATGATATTAACAAATTATAGTCCATTACACAAAATAGAAATCCCATTAATTTATTCTGATATAAATAATAAATATTGAAAGTTTGATGAGGGTCAGGATATTTATATATAGTTCCAAAGTAGAACCCTCACCCAAATATTTATTCATTTGGAAAAAAAGAAAAGAATAACATTAGAATGAAAAAGTCTTGCATAAATCAACCTTATCAAGTAATCAAAGAAAACACTACCAGTTATGTGATAAGTTGAAATCACAGATCACCTAATAGGAAACAAAAAGAATACAATGTAACTTTTGTAAATTTTGCCCAAATCATGAATTAACATCAGAAGAACACAAATTATTGGTCATTCACAAAATAATTTAAACTTCAAAAGTTTCAATGTTACAAAATTCAATGAAAGACTGAGGAGAAACCTTTCAAGGCTGAAGTGGACTAGAGAAATATAACAACTAAATATAACATGGTTTTTGACCCAGAAAGTTTATTATAAAGGACATTAATTGGAATAATCATTAAAATTTGAGTTGGGCCTCAGGATTCATATATTGATGTTCTTGCCTATAAAAATAAACATTAAAGTATTTAAGGATAACAGGGCATCATATCAGCAAATAGTTCAGGTAAAAATAATAATTTCTTTTACTGTACTTGAAATTTTATTGAAAATGTTTTGAAATTTAAAAATAACTAATAAAATTTAAAGACCTAAACATCTGACTTCTGGAAATATGTAATATATATGCTTTTCCTATTCCACTTGCTAAATATAGATATAAATCCTTATATGCACGAATTCATGCACCAGTGGGGTCCCGTGGCCTGGCCTGTGGGATCGAGCTGAAACTGGTTCTCTGACACCCCCCAAGGGGTCCCACATGGCAAAAGGGTGCAGGCCAGGCCAAGGGACTCCACCAGTGCACGATTGGGGCCAGGGAGGGATGTAGGAGGTTCGCCAGCTGGGAAACTGCAGAAGGGCCCCAGGGCATGTCCAGCCCATCTCGCTCAGTCCTGATCAGCCAGACCCCAGCAGCAAGCTAACTTACCAGTTAGAGTGTCTGCCTCCTAGTGGTCAGTACACATCATAGCGACTGGTCAACTGGTTGACTGTCTGCCCTCTGGTGGTCAGTGCATGTCATATTGAGCAGTTGAGCGGCCTTAGCATATCATTAGCATATTATGCTTTGATGGGTTGAACAGATGACCAGAGGACCAGACACTTAGCATATTAGGCTTTTATTGTAGTGGATATGCATAACACATAGACACAGACAATTAAGTGGTCAAGGCCTGAGAGGGGCAGGTATGGAATTAAGGGGGTCAATAGGGAAAAAAAACACAAGCAAACAAAGGGGACACCTGTAATACTTGCAATAATAAAGATAAATAAATAAAAATTAAAAAAATAAAGTTTCTGAAAGATGAAGAAACAGGCTCTATGGTAAGCACTAAACATATATTTATCTATAGAATTAAAACTACATGATAGTTAAAATGAGAGATTATAGTATATAATGGTTTTGTGCTCTGGTGATGTAGCTAAAATACAGCAATCAAAATGGAGAGATAAAGGATAGAAAATATGAATTTAGAATAGACTTGTTGATTGCCTCATAGCTTCTAACTAGGATAAATGAATACTACTTCAGATCAGATGCTTGTAGAGAAAGATTGGCTAGGAAGAAGCAGTTATTTCAGTATAGCTAATGGTAGGGAATCAACAGAAAATAACCAAGCTTTTTAAAAGGAACTTAGAATATCATATACAGGTGTTAGCTTAAAAGTAAACATTAATACAAAAATGCAGTCTTCCTAAACACCACAAAGTATCCTTAAGAAAGATTTAAAAACAAATAATGGTAAAATAGATCATAACTTTTTTTTTTAGTGATTATAAAAGAGAAGAAACAAAATACAGGGAAAGAAGCTTGAATTCTTTGAATACACTTTTTAAATTTTGAGTTTGGAACTATGTCAATAGTTTCCCAAAATATTAAAAATAATAAAATTATGACTCAATACCTTCAATTAAAAATAAAATAAATGAACCTATGTATTCAGTAGGATGAACTATTTCAAGAGATTTTAAAACACATGTATGAAACTTTTCATACAAGTATAATATACTAGAGGCCCAGTGCACAACATTTGTGCACTGGAGGGGAAGGGGTCCCTCATCCTGGCCTGTGCCCTCTTGCAGTCTAGGACCCCTCAGGAGATGTCTGCCTGCTGGCTTAGGCCCACTCCCTGCCTGCTTGATCCTTACCACTTGGCTTGCCACTCAGCGCTGCCACGGAGGTGGGAGAGGCTCCCGCCGCCACCACTGCACTCGCCAGCCATGAGTCTGGCTTCTGGCTGAGTGGCACTCCCACTGTGGGAGTATACTGACCACCTGGGGGTAGTTCCTGTGTTGAGCATCTGCCCCCTGGTGGTCAATGCGTGTCATAGCAACTGGTTGTTCCCAGTCGTTTCACCATAATGGTTGCTGGGCTTTTATATATATATTCTAGATTTTTAAACAAAAACTACAAATAGAGTCTTAAACTATTTTCACTAACCAATATTATTTGTAATTGTATAGTAGCTGATTACTGCACCTGTGTATTAGGGGATAAAATGAATGAGTAATTGTGGAACATTCCATCTTTTTTAGCATCAACATTAAAAACTGTAATTTTTTCCATGGGCTAAAGGCAATATAGTCAAAAGAAATAAGTAAAAACCCAGTTATCCTCACTTTGAAACTCATGGAAGTATCAAAATAAACTTAGGATAGATTTTATCTTTAAAGTATATTTTCTAGTCTGTTCACCTAAAAGACTTAGAAACAATGTCCAAACCAGAGCAATCTGAACTCATATTGTCCACAATGTAGTCTCTATAGGCAATTTCTTACTTAAAGGAACCAGGACTTCTTAGAAAATTGGCTGATTTATTTCTGTATGAGTCTGGAACATTTTGACATACCAGGGAAAACTATCAAAGACTGCGAATTTGGGGTCAGAATAACCCTGGAACCAATTTGTAAAGGCTCCCACTATAAAAAATGGGGAATTTGAACATCAATTAGAATAAAAACTGCAATGAATTGAAACACCATATTTAAAACTATTAGCTCAAATGATAATAGTAGAAAAAATATTTTAAAACCTAATTGGTCACTTTGTTAATGATTCATTATTTGATATTGAACTGAGAATGAAAGGGAAAAATCAGGTATTCAAGCTAACTTCCCATCCAATTATACCACAGAGTAACCAAATCAAGATAAAAGTAAGAGTTTTTTTTATAGAAATAGTCTGGGTAATAAATGAAGAAGTAATGATAGAAGTAAAACAGCACCATGCCTAAATGCATCAATAATTGATCCAGACAGTGAATAACAGGAACTTCTAACAACCAGGTATTAATTGCCTCCTAATGGAAAAAGACAACATCATTAAAAAAAATAGTCATGCTGATAACATTGGCACTCAATCCCAAGCCTCTAGGTCAAACCACCAAATTACAGGAAATACGAAATGTTAAATTCCACCAAGGGGATGCAATCAGCAAAACACAGAGCGTGGGAAACACTCCAGAACAAATGACCCAGTTTCTTCAACACAAAAAATTGCAGAATTAAACAAACAAATAAGTGTATTACATATATAAGAAAGAGTAGAGTAAAAGAAGAAGAGGAAAGAGAAGAAAACCTAGAGAGAAGGAAGTTCCTAAGAGATTAATAGATTTAAAAGACATCGCTCAGTCATAATGTTTGAATCTTATTTATACAGTCCGGGAGCCCTCAGGGCGGGAGGTGACCCAGTAATCAGGGGAAGGCAACGCCCCATCACACCTCTGTTACTGCCACTGCCAGCAGCGCAAACCTCAGGCGGCCCTGATTACCTGAGCCTTGGGTGGCCTTGGGCAGCTGGGCAGTTGCCACCAGAGGTTTTCCTGTGCCTCGGGCCGGTCCTGGGCAGCTGGGGGGCTGAGGGGACTGGGGGACTTCAGAGGCAGGTGCATGGAGCAGCTGGGCCCAGGCAGGCCTGGTCTTGCCACTCAGGTGGGACTGAGGGGACTGGGCGTCACCATCTTGTGGCTGTGGGTGCTACCATCTTTGAGGGTGGGGCAGTCATTTAGCATATTCCCTCCTTATTGGCTGTGGGCGCCGCCATCTTTGTGATGGTGTGAGGGTCAGTTAGCATATTCCCTCTTTATTAGATAGGATATATATACATAAATTATTAAAACAAATGGAAACTTTTTTAGAAAATTGAAAATTTGAACACTGATGAATATTTGATGAACCTTTATTAAGAAATAACTGAGGATTTTTTTTTTAGTTGAGATAATTTTGTGGTTACTTTTTTAAAGTCCTTATGTTTTAGAGATATACACTAATATATTTACCAGTTAAGTTGTCTGAGATTAGCTTCAAAATAACATTGTGGGAGTAAGTGAGTAAGAATGAAACTACATTAGCTATAATTGAAAACTGTTAAATCTGGATGATAGTGCATGGAGGTTCAGTATACAACTCTACCTACTTTTGTGTATGCTTGAAATTCTCCATGATAAAAGTTTCAAAAAACAACAAGGAAGGGGAAAGTATGAAAAAGAAATCACTATGTATGATCATTACTTGAAAATAAACTTGACTCAACTGGATAAAATAAAGAAGTAAAAAAACATATTTGATTTCACACAGTTATAAATAAAGTACTATATATCCTCTGACCTTCATTATTAGAAACTAGAGGCCCGATGCATGAAATTCATGCAAGAGTAGGCCTTCCTTCCCCTGGCTGCCATCACCGGCTTCCTTCATGCACCCGGGACCTAGGCTTCCCTCCAGCCGCCAGCAGGCACCTGGGACCCAGGCTTCTCTCACAGTCCCAGCTTCATCAGGAAGGATGGCAGGACATCCGGAAGGACATCTGGTCTAATTAGCATATTATGCTGTTATTATTATAGATAATCTTTATGTATAGGCTTTATAACATAGGAGAGTATCACATCCTTCTGGCCACAGTGATTGTTTCAGGGATTAGCACAGCCACTCAGAGAAACCATCAGAGAATTCTGGCAACTAAAAACTGATCCCTTTATCTTCTGTATAGAGACTATATATAGAGGGTTATGCATATAACCCTAGATCTGCTGAAGACCTCCATGAAGAGACAACCTGAATTGGAGTTAGGACAACCCAGAAGAAAGCAGATAATTACATAGTAAAAATCAGATCCTGAAGATTACATGCACTGCCCTCTGGAAGCACCCAGCAATAGTTAAACAGGGTCCTCTGCACTTCAAAAATAATTTTTAAAAGAATCTTTATTATCAAATGTCAACAGAGTTGGGTATAGTCTGTTAGCATTGTTGTAAAAATACAAACTGGAAGATGCTACAGTTACAGACTCACAACTCCTTGAACAGTTACATAAAGAATGTAGATAAATGATAGTTAAGGACCTGAGGGATAGATTTATTCTCCAACACTCTTGCTCTGTCCTTAATCAGCATTTTATCATAATCTTAAATTAAGATACAAATGACAGATTTATCAGTTTTTGCATGCACAAATCTAGGCATCATCAATAAATTACATAAGTTTAAATGAAGATTTAGAGATATCATAATACCTACAAAAATAAGTTGCAATTAAAGAGATTTTGTTTTATATGGATAAATGAGTAGCTCTGCATAAATACTAAAAAAGTTAATTTCATAAGTGCAGAAAAAGAAAAAGATTCTAACAGCCAATTGTGGGTAAATGCCTGGGATTTCGCTTGGATGCAAATTCATCTGGTTTGTCTGTAACTGTGTCAAAATAAAACAAATACATATATCTGTAATTTTCACAGGAGCACAATTTTCAGATCAGCTGAAATAATAGACCAACTGTATTTTACCTTTTGTTTTTACATGAGTAAACATAGATCTTGTATTCACTTCTGAATTAATATATTTAAGGAAGAAATGTTTTAAAGTAGAAGGTTTTATAAGAGGGGAAGGACAATTATCAAGGAAGCATGTAATGGTTAATGATCCAAGACTGTTTAGCCTAAAGAAAACCAGACTGCATAGCAACTCTCTTATTTAATGAAAGAGGTGAAGACATGTGGGAAAGGTATTACATTTATTCTATGTAGATCCAGAACTGGGACTCAGGGGTGGAAATTACAGAGCTATAGGTCTAGGCTTGTTAGAGCAATGACTTTCTAACAATCGAGCTGTCTGAAAACAGAAGCTTCTTTATGGAAGCAGTAAACTCACTAATCACTGCAAATGTTCCCAATAATCAACCTTGTAGGTGATTAGGTACCTCCCCATTGAGGGAAGCTGGGAAGTTCAACTAAATGGCCTTTATAGATCCTTTACAATTTTATATAATATTATTAAATTAATTATACCAACTGTCAAATAAATAATATGTATTATCAGTCATTTTATAAACCTCTGTAATAACTAGATGATGTTATTCCATATTTGTTATTATCCATTTCTTAAAAATTGTTGAGCCACCTGAAGAACAACAATAAAAACTAGCAGCTTCTTGTATGCATTTGCTCCTGCTTTTCCCTATTGTATCTTTCCATCTAACCAACTCAGCTAATCCACCAAGCATGCCACTACCATGCACTCAATAACATTTAATGTTCTGGCCAAAGTCTCCATTAAACCTAGATTTTTGTGAATCAGCAGCTCCCTAATTGATTAAAGTTGCTTCTTCCTTTCTCTACTGATTGCCAAGCAAAACTTTGTAACAGATATATGAATGTATTCTGCTGAGCATAATCTATAACCCCATAACCTTTTCAAAGAATAAAACAATATAAACCTCACCTATATTCAGGGTACCTGATATGCTGGGAACTTAAATGTGTAATTTATTGCATAAAGTGTAATAAAAAAGACACATTTCTCCTTGATCCATTTAATCTAAATATTTTTAATAAATCACACCAGAGCATATTTTGCTAAATTCAGGCTTTAAGATATGGCCCCAAATATCTAGTTTCCATCATTCTAAATGGATGATTCATAAATCCATAAATTAACTTATTCATCAAATATTTATATATTGGCTATACGTCACACCCTGTGCAACCCTTCGGAAAAAAAACAAAAAACAGTCATGATCCCTATTCTCAAGGACCATTCAATCTAGTAGAGTAGACAGACATCAATCATATTATACCAAAGGCAAACATAAAATTTGAGTTGTAATAACTGCTAGAAATGAAAACTATAGGGTACTGTGAAAGCATATTAACAATAGGATTAGGCCTGTTCAAGGTCAGGGATAGCTCACCTGAAGAAGTGACAATAGAGTCCTCTTAAGAATGTCTAAACGTTCTCCCAGACAAAAAAGACAGTGAAACTCTTTATGCTTAAAATATTATAAAATCTCTCCCTAACTGTTTTGGCTCAGTGGATAGAGCATTGGCCTGTGGACTCAAGGGTCCCAGGTTCGATTCTGGTCAAGGGCATGTACCTTGGTTGCGGGCACATCCCCAGTGGGGGGTGTGCAGGAGGGAGCTGATCAATGTTTCTCTCTCATTGATGTTTCTAACTCTCTATCCCTCTCCCTTGCTCTCTGTAAAATATCATTAAAAATATATTTTTAAGAAAGGAATATTGACAATGTAATATCTTAACATTTATTATAAGTGTGTACATTAATGTGGGTTAAGCAAGTATGATTAAAAACATCAGGCAATTAAAAAGAAGCAAAAGTGTAATGCAACCACCCCTCTTCCTGGAGTCTGCAGAATTCCATGCCTTTTTAGAATTGAAAGAGGTTGTTTTGGATTGAAATCAATATTGGTCTTGCAAGCTTTCTGTCAGTATCTTGCACGACCAGAAACACCAATCATAAAGGAGATATGCACTCCTATATTCGAGGCAGCACAATTTACAAAAGCTAAGATTTGGAAACAGCCTAAGTGCCCATCATCAGATAAGCGGATTAAAAAACTGTGGTACATCTACACAATGAAACACTATGCTGCTGTAAAAAAGAAGGAACTCTTACCATTTGCAACAGCATGGATGGTCCTGGAGAGCATTATGCTAAGCGAAATAAGCCAGTCAGAGAAAGATCAATATCACATGATCTCACTCATTTGTGAACTATAATGAACAACATAAACTGATGAACAAAAGTAGGTCCAGAGACACAGAAGCATCAAACAGACTGTCCAACCTCAGAGGGAAGGGAGAGGAGGGGGGACGGAAGAGATCAACCAAAGGATTTGTATGCATGCATATAAGCATAACCCATAGACACATTAGGGGGCAAGTGTGGGAAACTGTATATTGTCTTCACTAGCTGATAAGCATAGACAGAGAACCCCCCGAATGCTGGGTGCCTTTGAAGCCCTAGCAAAGGTCGGAGCTAGGCGCCACCTGTTTGTCCAGATAGTGGTAGCTGAAGCAACTTTCCTATCTGTTATTATGTAAATCCTTGCTGATGGGCTAGTCTGCCTGTTGCCAGGGTCGCCTGCCTAAGGGCTATGCTATGGGTGTATCCCAGATCAATAAAAGCTTGGTGAGGCCTGAGCACCAGTGAAAGTCCTTCTCCTTGAGTTGGACTCCCCTCCTGGTCCCCCAATATTTCCAAATTATCTCGTGTCTTTTCTCCTTCATTTGTGTGCAGCTCCGCTTCCAGATCCTGAACCCTGAACCACGTGGAGGGAAACACACTCAACAGGCAAGTGCTGGGGGAGGGGGGTTGGAATGTCCAGGGAGAGGTCAATGGGGGGAAAAGGAGGCATATGTAATACTTTAAAGACATATGTAATTCTTTAAATAAAGAATTTAAATTTAAAAACAAATAAATAAGATAAAAATATTATAAAAGCTATCTAGTGGGATGAAATATCACAAGTGTGAAAGACTAGAAGAGATCTGTATGGCTAGAACCAAGAGGGGCTCGATAAAAAAGAGCTTGGATTGAGATAAACCTGGAAAAATAGGTAGGGCCAGACCACATAGTCCTTTCAAAAGAATGGATAGAAAATATGGTTGGGATTGGATTACTATATCATATTGTCATAGATCATATGGCAAGATGGGAGAGTTCTAATGATGCCGAGTAGAAGCCAGTAAACTATGAAGCTATTTTACTTGTCCATTTGAGATAAGGGTAGTTTGAATTGATTGGGCCATGGAAGTAATGAAATTGGTTGTATTCAGAAGATATTTAGAAGGTAAGAGCAATAAGACTTGAACAGACCTAAATCTATCTTGCCTATAAATTATATTTAAATAAAGTGAGCTGTCTAGTGCCTCTATCCAGAGAGCTCCCTGAGTCTGTGAGCTGTTATCAGTCAGGGTTCTCCAAAGAAACAGAGCCAATAGAATACATATAAAAAGAGATTTCTTTTTTTACATTGGCTCACACGATTGTGGAGGTTGGCAAGTCTAAAATTTGTATGGCAGGCCAGCAGGCTAGAAAGTCAGGACGGATTTCTATGTGAGTCTCATAACAGAATTTCTTACTCTCGGGAAAACCTCAGATTTTGCTTTCAAGGCCTTCAAGTTATTGGATAAGGCCCATCCACAATATTGAAGTCTGCTGATAGTAAATGTTAATCACATCCACATTCACAGCAGCATCTAGACTAGTGTTTGACCGAACACCTGTGCAGCACAGCCTGGCCAAGTTGACACATAAAATTAACCATCACATAAGCCACATATGAATTTACCTCTTTTGGTACCTCAGAGGATCCCTGTACGTTTGGCATTTAGAGAACAAATCCATATGAAATTTTCATGAACACACTAGCTTTATTAAACAAACTTTAATAAAATATTGGTTTATTTTAGCCCTAGGTTTTCCAGGTTTAAAAAAGTATGTTCTGTTTACAACTTTTCTCATGTTATAGGCCCTCTGTCATATTTATCTCCTTCCTCAAGCAATTGTAAGTTTCATGGATTTTCTAGAATAACACAGATATTAAGAAAAAGGAAAAATGTATTATGTTAGTGTGGATGCATGCCTTGATCTGAGGTTAGTCTAACATGACCAAGACACCAACCTACATGACATTACCAATATGCCTGAGCACTCAGCATATCTGTTTGAAATTCTAGTATTAGAGATTCCTGAATGTATTAGCAAATCTAAAAAGTTTTGAAAACTCCTAAGAAATGTATAAAAAGTTCTTATGAGGGCAGATACCTTCAGGGACTTCTAGAACCAAAGAAATGACCAAATTTTCTTATATTTTGGTATGTTGACTTCCTCATTTCTTCTCCTATGTAAATCAACCAGATCTGAGCAATACCATTCGAATAAGTTGTTAGAATAACTGATGTGTGTGTGTGTGTGTGCGTGTGTGCGCGCGCGCGGGCGCGGTCATGGATTCATTTGGTGTAAATCTTTGGCAACAATTTTAAGTCAAAATAAATCATATTGTCTGGCTTCTTCTTGTTCAAGTGTTCATTTACACATCGTGGCTGCCAGCACCTGACTTTCCCTCCAATATCAATGCATATGCAGACATGTGCTGTGGAACTAATATATCTTTCCCTCTGATATTTCTGTTGTAAAGGTTGATATATATCTGTAGGATTAATGTAGTGAATCCACCTGAGATATCAACTTTACTATAAGATTCAGGGGAAAAATGTTGTCAACTAGTCAGAATTTGAAAACATATTTTTGTCTCTTCCTGAGACTCTTATTATCCTTATCAACTACTTCTACTTTCTCTCTCTCCCTCTCTCTAACTTTTGTATTATTTTTTTTGCTCTTTATTCTTGTCTGCCACCCACTAACAGATTTCTTCAATCTGTCCTAGCTCACTGATTCATTTTCAGCTGTATCCATCCTGCTGTTTATCTCAGCTATTGTGTTCTTGATTTTCACTCCTATTCTTTTTCAGACTTAACATTTCTGCTTGATTCTGTGTATGAAGTTTTCTGCTTCATATCCTCCTATAGCTTACTAAGCATATTGTTTTGCTTATTGTAAATTCATAATTCATCAGTTCCAGTAACTCTCTTCCATATTGTATGGTTTGATGTCCTTTTTGGAATTCTCAAATGTCTAGTTATTTTGATCACTGGGCTCATGTTCCCCTATATACACTGAGTGGCCAGATTATTATGACCACCCCATCAGTACTTCGTTGGGCCATCTTTTGCCTTTAATACTGCGGCGATTCTTCTTGGCATTGACTCCACAAGATGTTGAAAGGTGATGCGAGGAATCTGACACCATGCCTGATGAATAGCACTGTCCAGTTCTGTGAGATTTGATGGTTGTGGAACCAGCTGCCTGATGGCTCTTTTAACTTCGTCTCACAAATGCTCAATTGGATTGAGATCTGGTGATTGTGGGGGCCATCTAAGTAAGGTAAAGTCTCCCTCATGTTTTAGAAACCACTCCTGCACAATACGAACACCGTGGCATGGCACATTGTCTTGTTGGAAGAAGCCAACTCCATTGGGATATGCCATCAACATGATAGGATGAACCTGATCAGCAACGATACTTAGGTATGTTGTGCTATTCAGACATTTATAATGGTCTGGCTGTCTAGCAACTTCAGCATGAAATTATGGCTAATTTGCCTACAAACATCAGGTGGTCATAATAATCTGGCCACTCAGTGTATATCAGCTACCGCATCAAGTAAGGTGTAAGGGAAAAGGGCCAATACCCATCCCTAGTTTGTGTCCATCTTAATGAGCTGCAGAAGAAGGGAAGGCATGAGCCCCGGGGAAGATTCCACCATGGTGGCATTTACCGTTGCCACTGTTGCCAATTAAAGATCTGTTTTCTTTAACTTATTGAAAAAATCAGTGCTGGGAGGGGCAGCCTCTTTAAAAATTATCCAGTAGCCCCAGGAGAAGGAAGAAAATGGAATGGAGGTATGAATGCCTGGGAGCAGTCAGCCATGCCATTGTTCATCACCTACTTGCCTCAGCAGACCTTTTATATTGCTTGATAATACCTACTAACACTAGGTGGCCTGAGTCCTTGCTGAGATGATGGAGTCAACAATGATTGCCTAACTCAATGTGCAGGAAAACCAAAAGCAGAATTTAAAAACCACCCCCATCCATCTTCCTACTGTGTCTGGCTGACCTCTACCCCAAGCTACTGAAACTCCCATTCCTCCTCCATACATGCCAGTTCAAGGTTTCTTAATATTTTTTTGTGTTCATTTCTCAGATTTGAGCTGCCCTCTAACCTCTTTATGGTTAAGTTTAGAGAAGGAGTGAACAGCTCATGTTACATCATTTTTTTTTTCAGGAACAAGAATGCAAAGCGGAATTTATGTCCCAAAATATTATTATAGAGTAGAAGGAAAGGTTCACATGAACACATCAGATAAAATGCAAAAATTAAAACACATTTTGTTCTTGTAACAGATTTCTTCAAATCATGCCTAGGGTGTATCTTTAACACTCAGGGTGTACCTGTTCAATTTACTCTGCCATTGGAAGTCCTCTTTGGGAAAGCCTCAGAAGCACTGGCTTCAGTGATCAGTGGAATAAACCTTTGTTACAAGTCCTACCCGTTTTCCCAGCAGAGAATGAGGTTCACTGGTCTGTAACTCTCTGGTCTCCAGGGAACCTTTCTCTCTCATGGCTGAGAGTTTCCTTGGCAATCACACAGCAGAGATGCCTGTTTATGGCAGTTTGCATATTTATCCCAATGACTCCACAATTTCACCCCTGAGTTCCTTTAAAACTCTCTCAACAGGTCATTAGCAGCGAGGACCTGGGGAATCTGAGAGATGCTGGGACCACAGAACAGGGAGAAGAAAACAAACCCTCAGCAAGCACCAGGACCTGGGCAAACGAAGACATGAACCAGATATGCAATAGGTCTCAAGTGCACACACTTCTATGGAGCAGAATAAGGGAGATCCTAAAGTCCAAAAGGCCAGTGGCTGTGCACATGGGGAGAGAGTTTGCAGCTGGAAGCTTGGAAGACAGGGAGGAAACGGGAGCAGATCACGCAGCAAAGGGAAAAGCAGGGCCTCTGCTGGGTTACTGAGGCAGATGGTCAGCTGTCATCGTGTTCCTCTCACAGGATGTGAACCAGTCCATACTGAACCTGGCCAGGAGAAGACACTTGCAAATAGCTGCCATGTTGGAGAGTGAGGTTAAGAGTAGGTGGAACAAAGGCATTTTCTTGACAAAAAAAAACAAAAAACAAAAAACCTGGGAGGGATGATATCAGTGTAAGTAATTTGTCTTCATCTAGTTTTTCAATTACATATAGAACATACCTTGCATATACTGGCATTTGATCTAGTATCTCTGATCTGTCTTTGTTAAGAGATCATTTGAGAATGGACGCTCTTTTAATGTCTTCCTCAGAAAACTCCCAAGCAAAGAATTCATTTATTTTCCTTGTTCTCTCCTTTTCGTTCCCTAGAGCTCCTTTCACACCAACATTGCCAAGTGTTTTTCTCTCTGGTTTTCTGCCTTTGAAGGGCTCAAAGAAGTTATTATTGACATTAGAAATGCTTACAAATTTCCATTGAATTCTTTCTTTTTTACTTTCAAAAATGTTTACTATGCCCTTGACCTGCCACAACTCTGAGCTACCCTGGTCTCATCCCTTACCTGATCATCCCCTTTCTGTAAAAATAACTTTCTTTATTGCAGGACTCCTTTATGAAAGCTTGGTTTCAGGCTTACTGTAATTCACTGGCTTTTCTTTTCTTTCTGTTCATGGTGTTAGTCTTAAAATCTTATTTTGTCCATTTTCAATCTGTAAATTTCAATTTTAGATTAAATGCCTTTTTTGCTTGTTTATTTTTCTTTTCCCAAATGTGTTAAATTTTAGTGCTTTTGGTGTTTCTTCTTATTTATCTTTACAGATGAATAAGGTACAAATTTCTGTTCCCTACAAAGAATCAAGCCAATATCGATTTTCTTCGTGAATTTTAAGACAGCCTATTCTAGGAAGTAAACAGAAATCATCCATATACCTTGCTTCAACTTAGGATTTCATCCTGCCTTGGTCTCTATTGGTTGGATACCTGACATTTCCCAACATAATTCTTTTATCTAATTTAATATTTATCCTCAGTTAACATTTTCAGTTTCTATTTTAAATAGAAGGTATATAGTATATGGCTTTTACATTTTTACCACCATATGTATGAGGTTTGCTGGGTAAGCTGAGCATACAACATTGCTTCCTTCTCTTATCTTATTAATCATCCTCCTGTTGTCAGATTTTTTTTTTACCCTGGAAGCCCCATGTTCATCCAAAGGTAATTAATGGAGCAGTCACTAAGCGTCAGCACTATGCCAAGCCCAGGGAAACCTGGCAGTTACCAAGAAAGAAATAATTCAACTCGTAAAGCTGAGAAGTCTTCAAGGCCTTCCATCAGTGCCAAGCAACCATTTGTAATTTTCATAGATGCACTTTTAGAACATAAAGTAGTTTTATTATTTTTAAATTATCTTTGTCATTTGGTGTCATCAGTTGATTACTTTATCACCTTCACTTTCTTCAAATATGACATTACCTAATGAACCTGAGAAAATGCGGTGGGTGGTGGAGAACAGACTTGGTCAATTCTTATGATAACTCCATTTTTGTTTGTTAGTTTACACCTGATTTATTTTGTTTTAATTTATCTTTATTATTGAAAGCATTATATATATTCTCCTTTTCTCCCCATTAACCTCCTTCACCCTGCTCCCACCCTCTCTCAGGCTTTCACCACACTACTGTCTGTGTCCATGGATAATGCATATCCTATATAATAAAGAGCTAATATGCTAATTAGATCAGACAGTGGAATGACATTCCAGAACAACCTTCTGGAATGACCTGCGTTCGGGGAGGGGAGTGGAGCCGGGGAGGCTGTGAGGCAGCGGGGGCTGCGAGGGCCTACCCTGGCACGAATTTCATGCATCGGGCCTCTAGTATGCATATAAATTATTTGGTTAATCTCTTCCCTCTGAGATTCACAGTCTGTTGCATGCTTTTATATCTCTATTTTGTTCATGAGTTTATTTTGTTCATTATTATGAGAAACTCTTATGTGCTATACAAAAATTTTCACTTGGGTTTAGATTTAAAATTAAAAACAAAACAAAAAAACTGCCCCTGACTTCTGATTCAAGATATTGATAACAACACCTGAAGCAATCTCTCTGTCTGAAAATATCTATGAAAACTGTAAAATGTGAAACCATTAAAAACATTATTTTAAGAACCAAGACTGATAGTTAAAAAGTTATCTGAATCTAAGAGAAACTTCTGCTAACTTTATCTAGGCTTTACCTCTAGTTCAACAGAGCTGCCATACCCAGTGAAACAAAAGCGTGATGACACTTTGTTCCTGACTTTCATAATTCTGACAGAAAATACCTCTTCTATGCTGGCGATGCCTTTTTAGTTAAGTATAATTCTCCTTATCCTAGCCTATAATGTGACTTTTCTACTTTTACTTAATGACACTCTGAGAATATAACTATATCAAAGTATAAATAATTTTACTAAGAGCTTAGATTTATAGGACATTATTTTGTGCAAGACGTGGTTCTGAGCACTTTACATATACTAGTATTATTTCATTTAATCCTCAAAACCATCCTATGAGGCATATTATTCCCATTTTACAGATGAAAAACTGAGAAACTGAGGTTCTGTAACTATCACAAGATTGTGTACTAAGAAAGAGGCAAAACCAGGATATAAATAAGCATTCCAGCCCTACCCGGTTTGGCTCAGTGTATAGAGCGTCGGCCTGTGGACTGAAAGGTCCCAGGTTCGATTCCGGCTAAGGGCATGTACCTTGGTTGCAGGCACATCCCCAGTGGGGGGTGTGCAGGAGGCAGCTGATCAATGTTTCTCTCTCATCGATGTTTCTAGCTCTCTATCCTCTCCCATCCTCTCTGAGAAAAGTCAATAAAATATATTTAAATAAACATTCCATCTCTAAGCACCTTAGTATAACCCAGGGCAATCTAGAAATTATGTATCTATAGCAAGCATGTCAAACTCAAAGGCTAACCTGGGCCCAATAAATAAGGTTTAAGTTTATGTGGGCCACAAAAAAAAGCTTCAATTTTCATAGAAACGTAAGATTATTTCTATAGAGACATGCTGAATACAAAGGGCTGAAATCAATGAGTAATCGTTAACATATAATAAAACATTTTAATAAAATTAATGTTTTTTCTTGAGCATTAACTAGACACTGAATAACTGCACAAATTAGGAAGCGTAACACAAATAAACTTACTTTCCTTGTTCTCCGAAAGTGAAATATTTCCTGTTGCGCACACCAAACAAATCAGTTCAAGACTAATGACGTGGCAATCGACTGCTAAAATATTCGTTGCTAGTATTAGTGGAGAGAAATGGTGCACCTGCGTGTAAGGCGCATAAGGGAAATGAATGTAACATGATTATAGCAATCAGTCATTAGCAGACGTTGTAGTTAGTTATTAATAATTATGTATAACAGGATATTGTAAAAATTAAGTAACAAAATTTTTATTAAATATTTCTTACATACCGTTAGATTAGCTGGATGGCAAAAATATCCATTGTGGGCTGCATGTGGCCTGCAGACTAGGGGTTTGACATGCTTGATCTAGAGGCTCTGGCATAAGCGGCTAATTGGCCCTGACATTGAGCCTAAGTTCTGCTCATATTGATTATGAAAGACAATGTGCTGCTGAAAAACAACAGTGAAATATCACCTCACACCTGTTAGGATACATACTTTACAAAAAAACAATCCAGAAAATAACAAGTGCTGACAAGAATGTAGAGAAATGGGAACCCTTACGTACTGTTGGTGGGATTGTAAAATGATGCATATACTAAAGAAAACATCATAGAGTTTGCTCAAAAATTAAAAACATATGAACCAGCAATTGCACTTCTGAGTTATATATTCAAAAGAATTGAAAACAAGATGTCAAATAAATATTTACAGATCCATGTTCACTGCAACATTATTTAGGTGAAAAAAAACCAATATCTTTCAGAGAATGAATGGTTTTTAAAATGTGGTATACTCACACCATAGAACAATACTCAGACTTTAAAAAGAAGGTATTCCTGTCCTGTCGTGCTCCAGCATGGATGAACCTGGAGGGCAGTACCGTAAGTGAAATAAGCCAGCCATAAAAAGACAAGTACTGTGTAATTCCCACTTATATGAGGTGCCTACATAAACCAAACTCTTAGAAATGAAGAGTAGAATGAGATTGCCAGGGGCTGAGAGGAGGAGGGAAAGGGGAATTGTTCAAGGGATATAGATTTCCAGTTTTGAAAGACAAAGTTCTAGCCATCTGTTACACAATGTGCAAATAGTCAAAATTACAGGACTGTATGCTTAAAAATGACCAATGTTTTGTTTTTTAATAAAAAAAGCACCAGGAAGAAACTTGCAGAATGGTTGTCAGAAGAAAGTTTTGGAGACTCTATTTACCCTCAGATAACAAATGATTGCAAAGAGAAGTCATGGGACGTGGGAAACCGAAAATGTTTAGTACTGTTCCAGTAGCAGGTATTAAAAATAGGTTAGCTATACCTAATTTCAAAAATAGCTCAAGAGCCCAGTGCTGAGGACTTTTAGTTCCTTTGGGGGTTCATTTTGGAATGCTGCACTGCCAGCACTTTAGTTGGATGGATAAATCATGGTGTGGGAAAGCACAGACATCAGGGATTCTGAGTCAAAGGATTCAGAAGAGACAGAGCTTAAATGTGACAAAGGTTGGGAAATACCTTAACTGATTTATTCCCCTTATATTTCCCTTTTTACGTTTGCACAAGAGTAATGACTTGTAAAACAAAAACAAAACTAATTAAGCAAAAGCATCAAAGTAAATTATAAGTAATAAGAAAATTTTAAAAAGAATTATACATCCTGACAAAGTGGGATTTATTCTAGGAATGCAAATTTGGTGTAACATCCCCAAATCAGTCAATGTAAAATACCACATAAATAGAACAAAGGACGTAAAACACATGATCATATCTGCATATTAGGAAAAAAAACATTTGACAAAATTCAATATCTTTTCATTATTAAAAATACTCAACAAACTAGGAATATTAAAGAACTTCCTCAATGTGTTAAAGGCTGTCTATAAAAAACCCACCAGTAGCCCTAACTGGTTTGGCTCAGTGGATAGCAGGGGTCCTCAAACTTTTTAAACAGGGGACTAGTCACTGTCCCTCAGACTGTTGGAGGGCCGGACTATAGTTAAAAAAAAAAATGAACAAATTCCTATGCACACTGCACATATCTTATTTTGAAGTAAAAAAACAAAATGGGAACAAATACAGTATTTGTATTTGCATGTGGCCCGCGGGCCATAGTTTGAGGACCCCTGGGATAGAGCCTCAGCCTGTGGACTCAAGGGTCCCAGGTTCGATTCCAGTCAAGGGCATGTACCTTGGTTGAGGGCACATCCCCAGTGGGGAGTGTGCAGGAGGCAGCTGATCAATGTTTCTTTCTCATCGATGTTTCTAGCACTCTATCCCTCTCAATAAAATATATATATTTTTAAAAACCCACCAGTAATATCATATATAATGGTGAAAAAAAATGTCTGTCCCTGAGGATTAGTAACAAAACAAGTAGATCCATTTTCACCACTTCTATATGACCTTATACGAAAGGTTCATAAAAGGGCAATTAGGCAGGGAAAAGGAAAGAGCCAGAATGAAAAGTAGAATTCTCTTCACAGATAGTATAATTTGGTATATAGAAAACTCTAAACAATATATATATACACACACACACACACACACATTCAGTATATTTGGAGAATATAAAATGAATAATAAAAAAATCAAATATATTTCTATATACTAGTCCTGTGCAATAAAGAATGTGGCTAGTTATATCCTCAGTTTCTGGAGGTACCCTCTAAATCCTTGGATTTCACTGGAGTGATAGGAGACTCTCATAGTGGTCCCTGATAGTTTATGTAAATGAAGTGACCTTTGGTGGGCCCTACGTAGTTTATGTTAACAAAATGACTCAAGATGAGGCCACAACAAAAAAGACCCACCATACAATTAGAGGGTTGAGGCTCTGAGTCACGTGATATTAACCCAACTTCAATATGTAGGAAAAGGTTGATTTAATTCAACCATGGAAAATGATTCAATCAATCATGCCCAGGTAATGACCCAAAAAGACTCTGGACACTAGTTTTAGGTGAGCTCCCTGGTTGGCAATACTTTGCATATTGCCACACATCAGTGTTCTGGGAGGGCAATATGGCTGATTGCAACACAATGAAGCTTTGCATTTGGGAACCTCCAGAATCTTGTTCAATCTTGTATTTTTTTCTTTGGGGGTGGGTATTTGCATCTTTTGACCATAATAAAATTGAAATAAGAAATATAGCACTTTACTCTGGCCAGTGTGGCTCAGGTGGTTGATCATCATCCCCTGCACCAAAAGGTTACCAATTTGATTCTTGGTCAGAGCACCTATCCACAATGTGGGTTTGATCTCAGGATGGGGTGTATACAGGAGGCAACTGATAGATGTTTTTCTCTCTCCCTCTCTCTACCTTTCCCTTCCCTGCTCTCTAAAAATCAATTAATATATATTCTATATAATAAAGATCCAAGGTTGTAACAACAGAATGCTAAACCAGACTAGAAGACAGTGCTAGGTTGCCCTGGTGATCCAGCACTGACTGCCTAGGGGCTGCGGATCAGGCCTGGAAAGAGGCCTGCAGAGAGAGAGGCAGGGTCTGATCCGTAGCCTCTGTGGCAGCCATTGATCAGAACTTGCCTCTCTTTCTCTCCCTGCTTGGTCAACAGCTGTGCCTCCATTTCTCTCCAGGCATCCACCAGGGCTGCTGATAAGCCCTGCCTTTCTGATCAGGCCCCATTGATAGGCCCAGAGATGCTGACTGGAATAGAAACTGATCAATCAGAACCAAATTTGGGTGAATGTAAGGAGCCAATGGCTGCCTAGGAGGCAAAGCATTTGATGCTGACTGGCATAGAAACTGACCAATCAGAACCAAATTGGCCAGCAGAGGAGGGCAGTTGGGAGTGAGATCAGACTGGCAGGGGAGGGCAGTTAGGGGTGATCAGGCAGCAGGGGAGAGCAGTTGGTGGTAAGATCAGAATAGCAGGGGATGGCAGTTAGGGGTGATCAGGCAGGTAGAGGCAGTTAGGGGCAATCAGGCCAACAGAAGAGGGTTGTTGGGGGTGAGATCAGGCTGTCAAGGGAGGGCAGTTGGGGGCGAGATCAGGCCAGCAAGGGAGGGCAGTTAAGGGTGTTTAGGCAGGCAGAGGCAGTTGGGGGTGAGGTCAGACCGGCAGGGGAGAGCAGTTGGTGGCGATCAGGCAGGCAGGCAGAGGCAATTAGGGGCGATCAGGCAGGCAGAGGGGTTAGGGGCGATCAGGCAGGCAGGCAGGTGAATGGTTAGGAGCCAGCAGTCCCAGATTGTGAGAGGGGTGTCCGACTGCTGTTTTAGTGGGATCAGGCCTAAACCAGTGGTCAGACATCCCCAGAGGGTTCCCCAATTGGAGTGGGTTCAGGCTGGGCTGAGGGAACCCCCTTGCCTCGGCACGAATTTCGTGCACTGCCTCTAGTGAATTTCGTGCACTGGGCCTCTAGTGTGGGTGTGTGTGTGTGTGTGTGTGTGTGTGTGTGTGTGTGTGTATCAGTTTCTTGAGTTCTGTATGTTAGTATTATCAAACCTCAGACATGAAACTTCTACAATTTTTAACTAGCTGGTCAAAAGTGAGGGCAACATGGGGACCACTGAAATTTGGGTTCGTGTCTGAAGTTATAGCAGTCTTATAGAAGATTATACACTTAATGTTTGAAACTTAGCCCAACCTAAGTAGTTGGTATCAGAAATCACTGGCATTAGCAATGAACAAATAAAATATAAAGTTAAGAAAATAATTCCATTTATAAGAACTTCAAATAGTAAGATACTTAGGAATAAGTTAATTTAAAAATAACAAAGATCTAAATAAGTGGAAAAATAGCTGATATTCATGAATTAGAATATTTCATAGTTTTAAGATTAAAATATATTTCAAATTGATCTATAAATTCAATGTAGTTCTTGTCAAAATACTAGCTGCTTTTTTTGCAGAAATTGACATAGATCTTCTATGTATTCGTATGGCAATGCAAGTGATCTGTAATAGCCAAAAATAAGTTTGAAAGAAAGAACAAAGTTAAAGGATTCATATTTCTCAATTTCAAACTTCACTACAAAGCTAAATTAAAACTGAATGATACTAACATAAAACTAGACACACAGATGAATGGGAGAAAATTCTGTGTCCAGGAATAAACTGTGGCATGTACAGTGAGTTGGTTTTTTACATTGGTGCAAAGACAATAAAATGGAAACCACAGTCGTTTGAACAAATGGTGCTGACATGTCTTGATATGCACATGCAAAAGAATGAAGTTAGACCCTTACCATACAAGATATACACAAGTTAATGTAAACTGGATAATAGACAGAAATGTAAGAGCTAAAACTATAAAAATCGTAGGAAAAATATGATAGTGAACCTTTGTGACCTGGAGTTAGATAATTGTTAGATAAAACATAAGCAACAGAAAATTGGAAGACATCATCATAATTAAAAAAGCATTTTTCTTCAATGGATACCATAAAGAAAGGAAAACCAACACAGAGAATGGGAGAAAATATTAATAAATAATATATCTGTTAAGCGATTGGCATTTAGGAATAATATTAGGAGCTCTTACAACTCACTGATAAACAGACAATAAAATTGACAAACAAGGCCAAGCACCTGAATGAGCTCTTTCCCCAATGAGATATATAAAAGGCCCTAAGCGCACAAGAAAGTGTTCAACATCATTAGTGTTTAGGAAAGTATAAATAATGACCACAAGGAGATACTGCACACACAGGGTCGGTGAAAATAACAATAACAGATAATCACAAGTGCTGCCGATTTTGTGGAGAAATTAAACCCTTTACAATGCTGCAAGAAATGTAAGACAGTGCAGCTGCTTTGGAAAAGTTTGAAAGTTCCTCAAAAAGTTAGATACAGAGTTACTCTATGACTCAGCAATTCTATTCCTAGGTATATACCAAAGACAATTGAAAGGCACACACACACACACACACACACACACACACATCTGTGCACAAATGTTCATAAGAACATCCTATATAATAAAAGCGTAATATGCAAATCAACTGAAGGGCCAAACAGCTTGGAATGACCATCTAGGACCATGCTATGACTGCCACTGGTGCCAGGCCAGCCAAGGCAGGTGCGATGCGATTGGTAGGGGGCCTGATCATCGCCCCATGATCTCCCCAAAGGGGGAGGCCCAGGCCACTGGCCAGCAGCGTGATCAATTGGGGGGCTCCATGATCACATCAAAGAGGAAGGCCCAGTGCACCGACCAGTGGGCTGCGGCGGGTGGGCAGGCCCCCCTCTGCAAGAGGAGCCCCAGGTTCCGGTGCTGGCAGCCAGAGGGAAGCCTGGTCCTGAGTGCCGGAGGGAAGCCAGTGCTGGCAGCCAGGGGAAGGAAGGCCTACTCTTGCAAGAATTTCATGCACTGGGCCTCTAGTGATTTATAATAATAAAAGAGTGAAATCAGCCTATATGTTAATTAACTGAATAATGGGTAAACAAATGTATCTATACAATACAATATTATTTAGCAATATAAAGAAATGAAATACTGATTCAGGCTACAACAGAAATGAACCTTGAAAACATCATGCTAAGTAAATAAGCCAATCAAAAAAAAAAGAAAAAGAAAAGCACACATTACATTTATAGGAAATATCCACAGTAGGCAAATCTACACTGACGGAGAGAAAAGTCATGGCTTCCACAGAACAGAGGGAAGGAAGATTGCAGAGTAACTGCTAATGGATATGGGGTTTCCTTTTGGGTTGATGAAAATGTTCTAAAATTAGTTAGCATCATGATTGCATAACTCTGCAGACATATCTAAACCATCAAATTGCACATTATAAAAAGGTAAATTTTATAGTATCTTAATGAAACTGTTACATAGAAAATTCATTGTTAAATAATAATAATTAGAAGAGGGCCCTTACTTTTAAAATGTAAGAAATAAGGTTGAATTTGCAACCGAATGCTACTGGTTCTTATTTTTCATTCATAATTCAAAATGCACAAGACAAAAATTCTGCTTTGAATATTTCATAAATAAGTTTTTAGAAAAATGATAGGACACTGTACAATTTTGGGAGTGTTGTTTCAGGCTTTTCCATCTATTTCAAATGCATAGCTTGTGTCTCTAATTTTTTAAGGAAATGTATTATTAACAGCCTCTTTTTTTCTGAAGATAAAATCACATTTAAAAATATAGAATTAGATTCTGACATTGATCACAAAGGATGGGCCTGTCATCAACATAAACTTTGAGGTAGAGTATAGTAAACATCTCTAAATCAACTTCCTTTCTCATAACCTAACAAGTAAAAATGGTGCTTTTGTGACTGAAAAAAGCCTTGTCTCTTAGTAGATTACTTTCAAATAACTCTTCTTTTCCTTCCCAATACTGGTCAGCCACTGTCCAGTACTGACTGAAACATCTAAAAAAGTTTCCAGCATTTGAAACATCTAAAAATGTGAGGTTAGCCTTGGCCAGTGTGGCTAGGTTGGTTGGGTTGTGAGCTCAATCCCTGGTTGAGGAACTAGGGGGCGTGCAGGAGACAGCCAATCAATGTTGCTCTCTCACATTGATGTTTCTATCTCCGTCTCCCTCTAAAATTCAATTTTAAAAATCTTTAAAAAATAAAAAGTGAGACTAAAGAAAATCAAGATGAATGCTGTTTTGTTTTGTGTGTGTTTTTTTTTTTTTCAAATCATCTTCATCATCGTTAACTTGATATTCTTAGAATTCCCAGCTCTGGTTGGTACAACCAAGAAGAAAGCTATGAAGTTATTTTACATGGGTAGAACCATGTTAAATTATTTTACACAGGTAAAACTAAACAGAATAAATTAAATACTTTTCCCTCAAATAAAATGCATTCCATACAAATTGCAGTCTGAGGAAGCAGGAAAATTGAAACCATAATTTCATCAAAAACCACTGATTTATATGTTCTCCAAACCCCAGCAGGTAAGGAATTACGAAGCAACTAGTGATGATTACAGTTGAGTATCTGACATAGAGCTTAGTCACTATCTTGCTCACACCAACAAAGAGAAGGCAGGACAAAAGGAAAATGGTGATGAAACAAGTAATAGCAATCAAATCAGCTGCACCTTGCTTCATCCTCTTATGCAAGTATGTTTTTGTTGGCCATTTTGTTTGTAGATTTCACAGTTTCGTCTTAATCAGAATATCCTGTTATATGTTCTGTAAAAAAATATTTCAATAGTAGGGGAAAGGTGTAATTTGGTAGGCAAAAAACAAACAATACTAGAGTAAAATATCAGAGCATCTCCTAACTTTCCACTCTCATAAATGATTATTTTCTAGTTACTTGCCTTTTGGGATTCTATGTCTCTTTCTCCATAGAGAAGATGATACCAGTGAATTTTGTTTATGTTCATATTGTTTTACATTCATTGGACTAGTCAAAGATACCATGTCAAGTCTACATTCATGAAAAAGTTCATATGGTAAAACAAACGTGCAAGAATAGAAAAGAAAATACAAACAAAACAAAAACAACCTACGGGAATAGACTTGTCCTACTAAATATTAAAAAATACAACTAGAGCCTTAGTTTGGATTAAAGGGTCCCAGGTTCGATTCTGGTCAAGGGCACGTACCTTGGTTGCAAGCTTCTTCCCAGACCAGGCCCTGATCTGGGCTCCTGCAGAAGGCAACCAATCGATGTGTTTCTCTCTATTTTTCCCTCTCTCTCCCATTCTCCCTAAAACTCAATGGAAAAATATCCTTGGTTAAGGATTAACAAGAACAAAAATACAACTATAATAAAAACTGTAAAATCAAGCCATTTCATCGGGTTATATTTGGTGCATAATTTTCTCATATCAATGGTTATACATTTAATATGAATGGAGAAAGATATGTAGTCTATTTTCTGTTCTTTTAGTTAATTGGTTTCTAATTAGTTCATTATATTTATTGACTATGCAAAGCACTCAAGTATATTGGAGGAGAGAAAGATTTATAATAGTGACTGCCTTTTAGGAGCATATGTGGAAATATAAGAAAATACATGAAAACTATAATTCATATAAAATTAAAGTAATACTTCAGGAGGAAAAAGAAAAAAAATAGTTAAAGGTAACATATTATTGAAATCCAACCCATCTAATATTTCTATTGAAATCATTCCTGAATTATTTAAATAAATCACTCAACATCAGGATGGGTTTGCCATGAAATGAATGTGACTTTAGAATTCAGGGACATTCATTTACATGGGGTTCTTACAAGGCTCTATGAGGGGTTCCAAAAATATGTCCACATGGTGACATGTTAATATAAAATTTGGAACAGTAAGGTAATTTAAAGACTGTCTCTTTACACTCTGATTTCCCTTTCATCACACTTCCCCTTGTGGCAGATGGCATTGAAGTAACTGTGGGCATTTTGGGAATTCTACAAAGGAGAATTTCAGTGGAGAATGCATTTCATTTGGGTTTAGTAGGTTATGTATTATGTGATTCACAAACAGCCCTGTGCAGAGAGAGCTCATTGTTAGCCATCCTGGTGCAGGAATAGATTCCAGAATACTTACTTGTACCTCTCGCTGCACGAACTCACCCTGTGAGGTGACACATAGTGCAGTATCGGAAGCTTGTCATAGTATGACCATGCCCCACAGCTCTCAGTACTGGCAGTATCAAGATAATGGAGAGAAAAAGGTCTGAAATGTGTGCAGCCAGGAGGCAGGAGGCAGCCTGCGAAAATTTCTTCTAGTCATCAGTCTTGTAAAATTATAAGCAGGGCATTCAATTCTCATGGAGTCTAGACAAAACAAAAGTTACCACCTGTCAAGAATATACTCAGTAATACAGCACATGCAATTATCAACATATCACAAAATTAAACTTATCAGAATTATTTTTCATAGGGCAGATACCTGTCACAGTATTATAAAGAGCCAGGACATCAGAATGTGAAGCTGTCTGCGTCCCAAGATATTGGACTGTATCTTAGCATATCTGCTGCATCTTGTCCTGATGTAGTCTGGCGTGTCCAGGCAATCCCTGCACAAAATTGCCACTAAAGTTACAAAACAGCCTGAAGAAATGAATGTGCCAACCACAACCCCCACACACATGTTGATCAGTAAGCCAATGCATGCAATTTAAGAATAACTTGATTACACAATTATGTAGCACAATTCAATGTAGTCACAAATTTAAAATACATTCTATTTGTATTTGTGTATTCCTTGATTTCAGATTAAATCCACATGGTTGTACTCATTGATCATACCAAAAGTCAAAGTATTATGGAGTTGTGTGAGGCAGTTAAGGCAGTCCATTAATAAAGATGTTACAGTATTTTGTCTCTCTGTGTGTGATGCTTGTGGTATTTGTCAGCTTTTTTAATTTGCAAATTTTGTGATTTTTTTCTTTTTATAAGTATATTTCCCCTTTCACATATATTTGTCAATTCATAATTGTGTATTTTTTAAGTCGGCTTCCTAAATAGTACAAAATGAAACCTATAGCATAAGGTCTTTGTGAGGTTAACAAGATTTTGTATATGCACAGCCCTTAGTGCAGTGCCTATCACACAAGAGATTCCCATCAACTCCTAGATCTCAATGTTATAAGAGTAGCTATCATGCCCCCCACCATCATCACCATCACCACCATCAGAGCTGTCTACCTGCTCTCTATGAGTCTGTCTCTATTTTGTTTGGTTTAGGGGAAAAAATAGAGAGAGAGAACACATAGACATGGACAACAGTGTGGTGATTGGGGAGGGAGGGATGTGGAAGAGGGCATAGAGGGGATAAATGGTGATAGAAAAAATAAAATAAAGTAACCAACAGGACCCCTGACACATAGCAGGTTCTAAGAGCTATCTTCCTTTCTTTAGCACTTTGAAAAACTCAACTGCTATGAACTCAGTGGCCTCATTGAATTATAATAACTGACCTTGATCAAGAATCAGGATGATATGGCATTTTTATACAATAGTATATCCGTATGAAAAAGATGCCCAATACTGTAGATCCAGTCCAGAACTTATAGGCTGGAAAAAGCAAATATCACCCAAGATATGAGAATAGGAAGTACAGTTTCACAGCTTCACAAGGACTCAGAGGGACACACACACAGAGCCACACACACTTGAGCAGAGGGATCCAAGAATAAAATAAAAGACACAGCCAGTGTCCTATCTACTATTTAGTCACCATCTTGCTTTTATCACTTCTTGATTTTCCTTTCTTTACTCTATTCATACTACTTCTAATATTCCTTTTTTATTCTTAAAAAATACTAGTTTTATTTTCACTTGTTATTTTCCTCTATATTGTTATGTTAATTTAAAATTAAAAAAATTCTGAATTGTACTTTAATTTCCCCAACATATGCTCGTATTGGGTTACTTGGGATATCTTTTGTAGTCTTTTTATCTTTCATATCTGCTTTTCCACTTTCCCATCTCTTTTGTATGTAATGCCCCTACCCCATGCCATTTCTACTCTACTTTCTAACATCATCCACTGCACTATTTAATAGAAACACCCTGTAGGAAAAGTTAATTGCTGTGGGAATTGCTATTCCCTAAAGCCAATGGGAAACTTTGGAATCTCCTATTAGTCTCAAGACTGAAATCCTACCTCAATCAGAGATAATTATTAAACTAAGCAAGAGGATTTCAATAGTCTTCTCAAATTGATCCCAAAGATGCCACCTGCAATGCTGCTGCCTCATTCAGCTTTAGCCACTTTCAATTAACTGAACAGCATAAAGCACTCCCAAGGGATGAGGAGCAAACTAAATCCAAATTACAAACAAGCAGAGATATCTGAAGCAATTAAGCCCTTGGTGGCTTACCTCCAGGGTGCCCAAAAGTCTTGTTCAAGGCCAAGGACCCCATTGGAGTAGATACTATATCAAATCAGTTCAATCCCATGAAGCACCTAATACCTGATAAATTCAGACTATGTAGATAGTTACATTATATAATTGATAAGAGAAAGAAGGGGGAAAAATTCCTGTGGCCTGAATAACCTGACATAGCACTCTCAACAGCCCAATTCCACAAGGTAATGTCTGAATCTTCACTTCACTTTGCCAACTTGACCTCATTTGCTTCCTAACATAGCACAACACTCTACTGTAAAACCATAATTCCTTGAGAGAGACCCCATGAGCTAATCTAGGCCAAGCAGCTATTTAATGCATCGTGCCACCAGAGAACTAAGCGGTTCCCATTCGTGTCATTTGGCAAACTTGAAGAAGAGCCAGTGGTAAGGAGGGGGCAAAAAGGAGAGCAGAAGTTGGAAAAACTAAACAGAAAAGGAAGCAAGGAAGTGTATGTGTGTGAATGGTTCAAACAATGAACTGACTCTAAAAAGCATAGCTCCCAGAGTGAATCCCCATAGCGGTGTATATCTGATGATGGGGGTCAGGGAAGCATTTCAGAGGTGCTTACTTTTTGACTCAGCACTGGATTACAGAAGCCTCTGCCAAGCTTCTTCAGGAGGCAGATGCTAAGCCTCAGTTCCTCCTCCACTGCTTCCTCTCCCTCTCCCTCCTCCCCTCCCGGTGTTATCACTACTGGAGCAGCACAGGGGGAGAGTTCTGGGACTGAAGAGGCTTATCTGTAATAGCAGCTTATCTATGGCTAGCAGTAAACCTTGAAGTTAAAACTAAAGGAATTTTAGCCCTCTTGCCATTTCTCTCTCTCTCTTTTTTTCCCCCAATGCTATTCCAGTTCCTTGGGAATCTGTCTCTCAGTTGATGCACTCCAATCAATGAAGAAAGCAATAAGCGCATATTCAGGCCCCACTGTGCCCCAGAACCATGCAAGGCCTGGGGCACAAAGATAGACATTATCCCCTGATACCAAAGAACTGACATCATTCTTGAGGATATAAGGCGTACACATTAAGGACCTAGAAAGGCTAGACACCTACTGGTACATGTTGAATTACATTCACGAATTACAGTTGGCTCTTAGTTGGAAGAAGAAAGAGCTTCAGAAGCCTAGTGGTTAGGCCTTTGTGGTGAACATAGAAAATATATATGCCTTAATAGACGGAGAAGGGGAGTATAAGCAACCAGAAGAGGCTCATGACATGGGCAAAATCACTTTTAAAAATAAGGCTGACTTGGTGGGAGTAAACCAGTCCTAAGTTAATGATGGAAAGGAAAATTCAACTCAGATTCTAGAAGCCTTTGGATATCAACCCAAAGAATCTGGGCCTCGTTATGCTGGTTGTGGGAAAGTAACCAAGCATTTAAGGAAGGACTTGCCTGCTCAGTTCTTTGTTCATAAATGCATGAAGTCGCATATGAATGTATTTATTAATATTTTATTTATTACTTGCTACCTTATCTGGGCAAAAGATTTGAACCTTTTAAGAACAAAAATCTATACCATCTGAAAAAATAGGTAGGTGAGAATGTTGAAATAGGAATTTTAGGGGGATATAGGCAGGTTTAGGGAATTTTTAGAATTGGGGGCTTATGGGAGGTTTATGGAAAAAATGCAGGGCTACAGATGGGGAGAAGTGACATTTCCATAAGACAAGGAGGCAGCAACAGTTACATTCACATAAGCTAAGGGAACTGAAAGTAGCCAAAAGGCCTATGTTTATAAAATAAAGAAGGAGGAAGAAAGCCCAGAGGGAATGGGAGAGCAGTGAGGGAGGAGGGCCACACGTATTCCATGTGACGTTTGACCTTTGAGCTCAGGAGTTACTATAGTAATCAATTCGAAAAGGAATATTGACCAATCAGAGGGGATATCAAGGCACCAAGATCTGCAGCCTTTATAAGCCATAGGGAAGGGAACTCAGAGGGACTCTTTCCTTCTCCCCACATGTACTTGTTCTTCAATAAATCTCCACCTTTGCTATGCCATCTTCTGTCCGTGGATTCATTCTTTGACTCTGGTGGACAAAGAATCTGGGAACCATCCTGCCCAGGGGAACACCGTGTGTTCCAGTCCAGAAATCATGTATCAATGTCAAAGGTAATTTTGAGGGGTAATATAAGAAATTCAACCTATGAGATAATAATTCATATTTTCAAGTTAAAATAATTTCAAATGTAATTGTGGTAGGCAGTTAGACAGACAGGAGCAGATTAAGGACCATAGGCCAGGTACAGAGGTCACCAGGATAAAAAGCCCTGGGTGCCTAGCAATGGGAAAAACTGGGAAAAGGACCTCAACCCTAGTATATCACTGGTCATGTGATTCAGAAGCCCTGACCTTTCATATCGCTGGTCATTTGATTCAGACCCTCTCCTGACCTTTCTTCCACTGGAATGTCACTAGTCCATGTGGGTTAAACCCCCTTAGATGGAGAAGGAACAAGAACGCTGGTGGAAAATAGCCCTTACGCATTAAGCGACCAGGAAAATGAGGTTCTGACCCATATCAATTACCTATAGACTTCAGTGCTGTTTCAGCTCCAGGCCCAGAAAAGCAGCAAAACCAGACAAGCAGTTTCATGGCTGACTTCAGAACCAGCTGCATTGACTAATGACCCCCTTGCCCAGAGGCCAACCCTGAGACCACAACCCTGAAAGGACACACCTGGAAAGCTGTTGAATATTCTGTTGAGATTTTCCCCTCGGACTTCTGCTAAAATCTCCACCCCAGCGGTTCTCAACCTGTGGGTACCAATCCCTTTGGGGGTCGAATGACCCTTTCACAGGGATCACCTAAATACATCCTGCATATCAGATATTTACATTATGATTCATAACAGTAGCAAAATTACAGTTATGAAGTAGCAACGAAAATAATTTTATGGTTGCGGGTCACCACAACATTAGGAACTGTATTAAAGAGTCATGGCATTAGGAAGGTTGAGAACCACTGCCTTAGACAAAGGACCCTAGGCTGCTCTCTTCCCTATGTGTCCCCCTCGCTACTCCCATCTGGCTCATTACCTTTACTCTTCTCTCTCCTAAGCTCAAAAGTACCTCTTTTGCCTCTGAAACTTGTCTCCTGAGCCCATTTCTTATATCTTACTTCTACCTCTGTGACTTTCTAAATAAACTTTCTCTTATGTTTTGAGTCTTGGCTCTGAATTCCTCCCTAGCAGAACTCAAGTACCAAAATTACTGAACCAAGGTCCAGTCTAACCCCACTGGCTATTCTCACTGCTGCCAACAAAATGAGGATAGAATAAGCAGGTATATTGATAGTTAAGAACAGAGAGCACTGAAGTAAGTAGTTCTTAGCATCCTCTCTAATAAAAGAGAAACATGGTAATTGGCATACAACCGCGACCCTTCCCATTGGCCAATCAGGGAGATATGCAAATTAACTGCCAGCCAAGATGGTGGCCAGCAGCCAGGCAGCTTGAAACTAACATGAGGTTTGCTTGCTTCAGTGACAGAGGAAACCAACGTTCCCCGCCTGCCTTGTTCGGCCTCTGAGCTTGCAGTTTGAAACATTGTTACAAATATAGAAGCTAAACAGAACCCCAGAAACCTGCTTTTAGCCAGCCGGGATCTCAGAGCTGGAGTTAAACAGTGTTTAGATTATAGAACCCAAACAAACCAGATACCTGCTTTCAGCAGACCAGGCCTAAGAGCTGGAGCCTAGCCTCAG
>NW_006297819.1:581894-598111 GCF_000327345.1 Myotis davidii | reverse complement strand
TCCCCCCCACCCCCATGGGCCCTGCTCTGTGTGTGACAGGGTAGAGCCATAGCGTCCCCATCAGCCTTGCCCTGAGTGTGACAGTGGTGGCGTCCCAACCCCTTGATCAGCCCTGCTCTGTGGGTGATAGATGGTGGCGCTCCAGCTCCCCTATCAGCCCTACTCTCTGAGTGACAGGGGGGAGCTCCTCAACCCCCTGATGGACCCTGCTCTGTGCATGACAGGGTAAGGAGCTCCAACCCCCCTGATGGGCCCTGCTCTGTGTGTGACAGGGGGCAGCACCCCAACCCCCGGATTGGCCTTGCCCTATGCATGACAGATGGTGGCACCACAACCTCCGCATTCACCCTGCCTTGAGTGTGACAGGGGGCGGTGCCCCAACCCTCCAATTGGCCCTACCCTGAGGGTGACTGAGGGTGGCATCACAACCTTCCAATCCGCCCTGCTCTGTGCATGACAGGGGGCGGCGTCCCAACTTCCCAATCAGCCCTGCTCTGAGCCTGACCAGGGGCTGCACATAGGGATTGGGCCTGCCCTCTGCCACCCGGGAACAGGCCTAAGCCAGCAGGTCGTTATCTCCTGAGGGGTCCCAGACTGCTAGAGGGCACAGGCCTGGCTAAGGGACCCCTACCTCCCCCCCGGGTGCACTAATTTTTATGCACCGGGCCTCTAGTCCTATATAATAAAAGGCTAATATGCAAATTGTCCCCTCGATCAGGAGTTTGACTGTGAGTTTGACCAGGGGGTGTGGCCAGCCAGCCAACCACCCACGACCCCTCCCCAAGGCCAGCCTGGCCCAACTGGTTGATCGGGGTGAGTGGGCCGGACCCCACCCATGTACATATTCATGCACCAGGCCTCTAGTAAGTATATAAGAAGATAATCACAATAGCTATCACAAATCTCAATATCTCTGGGTTAATTAACCCCCTCACTCTTTGGGAATTCCAATTGTTGAATCATGGGAGAATGTCAGCCACGTTCCTTATGGGCCACTTCTCTAAGCTATAATATGACATGTATGACCAGACTCCCCTTTATTTCAGATACACTTGATGGTATGTGTGGTGAAGGCAGTGGTACAGCTAATAGTGATGTCACAGCCCACTTCTGACTGACTTCAGGCAGCCAAACAAAGTCCTGAGGGCATGCTGTCTGCATGGAGGGCCCTGGCATGTTTCACTACTACAGGCAATCATTGCAGATGGCCCTGACATATCTGTTTCTGGAACCTTGTGCCATCAATGAGCTAGAGACCATAGTGGAAAAGCCCTTGTTTTTCAATTTTCCATTCATTGCAGGCCAACCAAAAGACAATTTGAGTGACAGATTTGTTTTATACAAAACTAGAGGTCAGGTGCATGAGATTTGTACACTGCCGGGGGGAAGGGAATCCCTCAGCCAGGCCTGCACCCTCTTGCACCCCCATCAGGGTATGTTTGCCTGCCGACTTAGGCCCAATCCCCAGACGACTGTCAGACATCCCTCTCGCAGTCCAGGGCTCTTGCAGTCCAGGGCTCTCTCAGTCTGGGACCCCTCACTCCTTACTACCTACCGGGAGTGGAGCTGGGAGAGGCTCCTGCCACTGCCACTGTGCTCACCATCTGTGAGCCTGGCTTCTGGCTGAGTGGTGCTCCCCCTGTGGGAGTGCACTGACCACCAAGGGGCAGCTCCTGCGTTGAGCATCTGCCCCCTGGTGGTCAGTGCACATCATAGCGACTGGTGGTTCCGCTGTTCGGTTGTTTTGCATATTAGCCTTTTATTATATAGGATTGCCCCTCCCATTTAATAACTGGGTCATTGCCCTTGAGCCATTGGGTCTCTTCCTTCTCCCCATTTAGAATGTAGTCATTCAGGAGACTTGCTCTCCCACCTGATAGTGCCTTGGCAATTCTTCTCACTGGACATGTAGAAGCCCAGACACAGCTGAGACCTAAACTGAGACATTGCTAAAAGGAAGCCTGGACCAAAGCAGAAGTATACACATTTCAAAATTCTGAAACTGGAGGAGAGGGACTTTATACATTTGGAGGTCACAGTCATGAAGCAAATTATTATAAATGGTTGCACATAAGTGAAAACTTCCGGTCATTTCCTTTCCTCTTTTCTAATGCTAAAAACAAGAGGTCCAAAATGGAGTTGTTTACACTAAGCCTCATGTCAGCAAACCAAGACTTAATTTAATTACAGCTTTGATGTCTCCAAAATGTAATCTTCAAACAGTCAAGTAGGAATCGCCTGATCAGCACCAGTCAGGTAATCTGCCTGATAGATACCTGGCATTTTCTAAAGGAGAGTAACGTTTTAATAACCAATCCACCTTTCTGCCTAGTATAACTTCCTGGCTCCTTTCATTTTTTCTCCAGCTCCTCAGAGCTGCCTTCTATTTACCAGATGCTGCCTAATTCAAATGGATTTTTGCTCAAATAAACTCTTAACACTTTTAACATGCCCCAGTGTATCCTATAACAGTTCTGGTGTCAGAAGAGGGAACCAAGGAGATCCCTCAATGGCCCTCAAGAGCAACTAGCAACCAGACATGTGTATTTGTTGAGCCCCCTAAGCTCCTTGTTTTCTTGCTGCCCTGTAGGTCCTGGATAAGTCCCTCTTGGATCCCAGCTCCGAAGCTTTTGTGTTATGATCTTTCAGGCTTTATTTGAGTTAGGTATTTTGTTTGTTTGTTTTTGTTTTTTTCCAGAAACTGGCCAGAGTCATACTGGGTCTGGATCAGATTGAGTCTGACTTAGATACCAAACTGGGTGTGGGGTCGGAATAGGTCCGACTTAAGCTGCACTGGGTCCAGTGTGAGGAGGGGAATACAAATCTGTTTCAAGGCTGAACCATCAGGTTAATCTTACTGAAGATAATTTTGAATTACAGTGGTCACAGAGGAGAACTTTTGACCTAGATAAGCTTATCCATTTATGAGGTGCCCTACAGATAAAGGGGTCTCAGCCAAGCACTGGCCAACAAGGTTGAGAAAATTTTATTTTTCTTCTCTACAGTTTCTGGTGGCCAGGGTGACACCCTGTGGGACACCACATTTTCTTCATAACCCACAGAAAGCTGGCAGAGCTAAGAGTGAGAGCTCTCAACAAAATCAGGTCTCTGTCTTTGGTGCCTGGCTGAGAGAGTAAAGTAAAATTTCATACTGTCCCTTTTATTTCCAATTCAGATTGGCAGGAAAAGTCACTTGTAAGAATTAATCTTTGAATTGTGACTATAAATTTGCCTTCAGGTACTCACTATGCCTATCCTTTCTCTGCAGGGACAGTGAGTGCCTTCTTGTTTGTCTCATTTTTGTGTCCTAAGAACTCAGTTTGGCAACTGTCAGGTTTGGAGCCCCAACAACATGCCTGGATAGAAATGTAGATTATACCCCATTTACTGCTAGATATTGGCAACAGAAATGTGGCTTACACTCCATTTGCAGCTAGGAATCTTTTGATTTGCATCTTAGTTGAAGATCTACTCCCTGATATAAAGAAGCAAAGTGAAGATAATGTAGTTGGATGTGTGAGTAACCTCCATATCATTCAGGTCCCAACCCAATTCTTTGAAGAATTAAAAACTCTACTTGTCTTACATATCTAGTCTTTAGATGAACAGAAATTTGGCTCTAAAAACAGTTCAAAGCCCACCTATACTTTTTGTATATCCCCAAACCTCCCCTATTCTTCCCCAAAGGTTTGCAGATGTTGGAAATGGTCTGGATTTAGAGAACAAAATTCCTCTTGGTGGAACTTTCATTCTTTCCATGTGCATTTTGAGAGGTGTGGACAAAACCTGGGGCCACATAGTAAACCCACAAGCTCAGGGGAGGCCTGTATGGCCACCTTAACAAACTCAGAGACCAAAAGTAACCACATAGTTTATTTTACTCATTAGATTTCACATACAAGTGAAATCATATGGTAAATGCCTTTCTCTGACTGGCTTATTTCACTTAGAATAATACTCTCTAGGTCAATCCATGCTGTTGCAAAGGGTAAGTTTCCCTTCTTTTTTATAGTTGAGTAGTATTCCATTTTGTAAATGTACCATAGCTTTTGTATCCCCTCCTCTACTAATGGATACTTGGGCTGCTTCCAAATCTTGGCTATTGTAAATATTTCTGCAATGAACATAGGGATGCATATATTCTTTCAAACTAGTGTTTTGGGTTTTTTCAAATATATTCCCAAAAGTGAAACAAACAAAATAGAAACAGACTCATAGATACAGAGAACAGACTGACAGCTGTAAGAGAGAAGAGGATTTGTGGGGAGGGAAACTGGGGAATAAAAACACACCTTATAGAGGCAGATAAGTGTATGGTGATTACCAGAGGTAAAGGGGGTGGGGGAAGTAGAAGAGGGTAAAAGAAGGATAAATGGAGATGGAAGAAGACTTGACTTGAGGTGATGAACACACAATATAATATAGAGATGATATATTACAGAAATGTACATCTGAAACCTATATCATTTTATTAACCAACTAGAGGCCCATTGCATGAAGATTCGTGCAATAGGCCTTCCTTCCCCTGGCTGCCAGCCCTGGTTTTCCTCTGGCACCTGGGACCCAGGCCTTTGGTCCGGCCGCAGCAGCAAGGCTTGGCTTCTCCGCTCTGGTTGCAGTGAAGAAGCCAAGCCTCCTCAGTCTTCAGTTGTCTTCAGTCTTTGCTTCGCTCTGTGCCTGCATATGCAAATTAACCACCATCTTTGTTGAGTTAATTTGCATACTCATCCTCATTGGCTGGTGGGCACAGTGGAGTGACACCAATTTACATGTTTCTCTTTTATTAGTGTAGATGTCACCCAATAAATTAAACTTTTTTAAAAAGGGAAGTAACTACACAGGATGGTCTGAAATGAAAACTTCCTAAAAGTGAGTCATGGTGGGAAGTTATGACCTACGCTAGTATCTTCCCTGACAAAGCTCAATCTTTATCTTAACTGAGACTGTCTATTGTCTTTTTGAATCAAAAATAACATACTTTAGGATTTCAGAGTAATTTCCTTTTCAAGACTTCTCGGGACATAATTACCACACAGAACACAAGGCCACAGAACCCCTCATTATTATTGTTATAATATTATTTGTTAACTGCTAACTATCCTATACCCACCAATGTACAAGAAGGATCTGTCTATTCCTTTTACTTTTTATCCAATCCCAGAAACCCACCCCCTTGCTTTCTCCCACTCCCTAATCTATCACCAATGGATTTAATGTAACCCCTTTATGTCTTCTGTTTTGATTTTAATATATAAAATACGTGGTAAAACTGCCACTTCCCAGAGCATTTCTCAATCCATTGAGATTTTGCTTCCTGGCAATTGTCGTCAGTTTGGCTCAAATAAACTCATAAAAATTCTCTACAGGTTTGAACATTTCTTACATTGACAAAGGAAAGTATTCTACCTGGTCTTTCCAGGAGCCACGGTAATTCTCATCAGAAGGGGGAGGGGGGGAGGATAAAAAATAAAGGTTATTTTGAAAACTACCCTTATAAAAAATCATAAAAGTCTCTTCCATAAATAGTAAAAAGCTTGAGCCATCTGAGTAGGTAACCTTAACTTATTCCATCTGCCAGAAACACAGCTTGGATCTGTTATAGAATTTGTCAGCAAGAAAGATACTTTAAGTTGATGGTTAGCTTGTTCATGTTTCATGAAATTTTCATGAGTAATCTAAAAATAGTTATTAAGTAATGAAAAGTTTATAAGTAAGCTTTTCAGCATTAATTGTATTTTATGGTATGTCTACTTAAAAATAATTTTAAAAATCTTTTTAGTAACTTGAAATAATTATACTGAAAGAAGTTCAAAGATGAATATTCAGTGAATATCTAGATCATTTCCCAATAAGATAAAACACTGAAACATTAATTAGTAAATATAGGTTTATGCAGTTTTAGTTTCCTTTTATAAAGGAACTAAATATATTTGGGTCTTTTAATAAACATGTTTTGTGCCACATTAAAAAATTTATTATGAAAAAAGCATATACTTCTGATATTGTTGTAATTAACCTAGTAATTATTAACAGTAAAGGAGCAAAGGAAAGGCCAGATATTATAGCATGTCATTTGGGCAGCTTTGCCAAAAACCTGCAGCTTTACACTCCCCAGGGAACCACTGGTCTATCCCCCCACAGATCACTGTGGTGGGGGGTTGGGGAGGAGAATAGACACACGTCCAGTAAAGATGAGGGGACTAGCTAAGATGCTTGCTGTCAGTCACACCTGCAAACAAGTTTTTGGCCAGAATAGGTGTGGCCATTGCAAGAACAAGAGCACAAAATTTGAGATATTTTTTAATCCCCTAAACCAGTGGTCGGCAAACTGCGGCCCCTTGAGTGTGGCTCTTCTACAAAATACCCCGTGCAGGCGCACACATACAGTGCGATTGAAACTTAGTGGCCACACTCAAGGCACCAAAGAACCGCATGTGGCTCGCGAGCCGCGGTTTGCCGACCATGGCCCTAAACAAAGGAATTCCCTCACTTGGTTGATTCCTGGCTCCCAGGGCTCTGGCTACTGCTTCCTGGCATTCTGCCATGTGGCCCACGACCATGTTGTAGACCCACACACACACAATGAACTAATGAAATGTAAATAGCCTGATGCTGAGCTGGACTCAGCTGCAACATGGAATGGAAACTCTGGACACTGGCTTTGCTTTCAGCTCTACTGAAACCCCAGTTATACTTCTTTCAGGACCAGATTAAGGGAAATGGCCTTTGGAAACCCAAGGTTATAATTCCAAGCAAATAAAAAGCATTCATCCTCCCATGCAAGTCTCAGAAAATTTTTTCTCTCCAAAAATTCTTTCTCCCTGTAACATTTCTAGAAATTATAAAATGTATTTATAAGTTTTCCAACCTTCAGAATGCTAGCGTAATCATCCAAAATTGCTTGCTTTTTGGTTTTCACTAGGAATTAAGGAATCTAAGTGTTAAAAATTCTAATTACTATAACAAATTAATACAACTTAGAAATAATAAGGGTGAAAGAAAACAAACCTATATGAATACGAGGTAAGAAAAGTAAGATGAATCATTGTTCCAGCCCACTCTAGCTAATTCGGGGGGGAAGGTGGGGGAGAGAAACATGTGTGCAGTGCACAGACCAAAGGCACAGCAGCTCACTAAAAGACTAATATCTAATTATAGAACTATAGAACACTCCCTGCATCCACCCCATCCCACCCCCAAACCTCACTCCTTGTTATTAAAGCCCTATTCACAATAGCTCCTTTTACGTAGTACATCATGTATGGCTATTGAGTAAAAAGAATAAGGCACACCAAAAGGCAAAATACACAATTTAAAGAGACAAAGCAAGATCAGATTTTGGAAGAACTCATAAAACTCAACAATAAGAAAGCAAATAACCCAATTAAAAAATGGGCCAGAGGCCTTGACAGACACCTCACCAAAGAAGATATACAGGTGGCAAATAAAGCATATGAAAAAGATGCTCCATCTCATATGTTATCAGAGAAATGTAAATAAAAATAACAGTGAGATACCACTACACATCTATTAAAATGGCCAAAATTCTGAACATTGAGAACAACAAATGCTGTCAAGGACATAGGGCAACAGGGACTCTGTACATTGCTGATGGGAATGAAAAATGGAACAGCCACTTTGGAATACAGTTTGGAGATTTCTTAGATTACTAAACATACTCTTACCATATAGTCCAACAATCACACTCTTTGGTATTTACCCTAATGAGTTTTGGGTATTTATCCACACAAAACTTGTACAATTTAAAGAAACAAAACAAGGTCATATTTTGTAAGAACTCAAAACACTCAACATATTTATAGCTGTTTTATTCATAACTAGAGGCCTGGTGCACGAATTTGTGCATGGGTGGGGTCCAGCCAGCCCTGCCCTGATTGGGGCTGATCAGGGCTGGACCAGTTGGGAGGAGGGGCCATGGGAGGTTGGCTGGCAGGCCCCATCCCCTGCAGTGTGTGTCTAACGACCAGTCATTCAGTTGTTTTGGTCATTCTCGTCACTCCAGTCATTTAGGGTTTCATATTTATAGATTGTCAAAACTTGGAAGCAACCAAGATGTCTGTCAGTAAGTGAATGGATAAATAAACTGTGGTATATCTAGATACTAAAAAATTATTTAGCACTAAAAAGAAATGAGCTATCAAGTTATGATAAGACATGGAGGAACCTTAAATGCATATTATTAAGTGAAATAAGTCAATCTGAATAGCCTACATTCTGTGTGTTTTCAGTTATATGACATTCTGAAGAAGGCAAAACTATGAAGATAGTACAAAGATCAGTTGTTTCCAGGGATGAGAAGGGGAGATGGACAGGCAAAGCAAAGAGGATTGGGGGGGTAGCAATTAGGGGGTGGAGACAGTGAAAATACACTGTCTAACATTATATTGATAACTATATGTCACTAAACACTTTTCCAAACCCAAGAAATGTATAACCCCCAACAGTGAAAACTAAGGTAAACTATGGACTTTATGTGATTATGATGTGTTAATGTAGGTTCATCTTTGGCAAAAAAATGTCCATTCTGGTAAGTAATCTTTTTTTTTTTAAATATATTTTATTGATTTTTTACAGAGAGGAAAGGAGAGAGATAGAGATAGAGAGTTAGAAACATCGATGAGAGAGAAACATCGATCAGCTGCCTCCTGCACATCCCCCACTGGGGAAGTGCGCGCAACCCAGGTACATGCCCTTGACCGGAATCGAACCTGGGACCTTTCAGTCCGCAGGCCGACGCTCTATCCACTGAGCCAAACCGGTTTCGGCATGGTAAGTAATCTTAATAATGGGGGAGGTCATACATGTGGAGACAGGTAGTATATGGGAAATCTCTGTACCTTTCTTTTCAATTTTGTTGTAAATCTAAAACTGCTCTAAAAATAATTTTTAAAACAGAACTATGCTAAAAATATTATATCAGTAACTGGAATTGTCCATATGTTACAGGAGTGGAGGAAGTCCACAAAACCCTAGTAAAAGCTCACATGTATATCTTCTCCTCCCAAGATGCTCATGAGGGACAGTAGCATTACCACATAGTAGGGATTTCCCCAAAATAGCTAAGTAGATTCTAGTTATTTCCCTAGATATAAAGCATGCATACAATAGCAAAGCCATCTCAAGTTACCATATCAAGCCCCAGATTAAGGTACTTTCTTTGTTTTGTTTCAAACTGAATGTTGAGCCTCACTGTTGATTAACATCTACAATAAGTTATATCTCAATAGAAACTAAACTCAAACAAACATTACAGTCTATATATACATAGTCAAAAATTATATTTTAAGATCTCCTGTTGCTCAATAGCAATCATGCCCAAAACTTATATTGTTATTTTTAGATGCCATTATTTAATAAATAGTCCTGGTTGGGGGAAAGAGGGGATGGATAATCTGGCTGAAGAATGATTGTGACTGGAAAACAAAATTTTAAAAATGAAGTTGCTTATAGAATAAAAAGATCTTAACTCCACATTCATATAATTAGCTCTTTCACTGTTCTAAATTTAGGTCCATAAAGAATAAATGTTGCAAATTTGGATATCCTAGAGGTGAAACTTTGTTAGTATCATAGCCAGTTCCAGAATTTAGATTGCATAAAATTATTGTGTCAGCTAATGAGAGCAGAGATTATAAAGTTCAGGAGGCCAAGTTGAAATTAGACATGTAAAGAATCTACTTGCCTCTTAGCTATAGAAAAATAAACATCCTATATAATAAAGAGGTAATATGCAAATTGACCATCATGCCCTCACACAAAATGGCTACCACAGGATGACCAACAGGGGAGGGCAATTGTGGGCGATCAGGTCAGCAGGGGAGGACAATTGGGGCGACCAGGCTGGCAGAAGAGATCAGTTGGGGGCAATTGGGTCAGCAGGAGGGCAGTTAGGTGTCAATCAGGCTGGTAGGGGAATGGTTAGGGGGTCATCAGGCTGGCAGGCAGAAGAAGTTAGGGGCAATCAGGCAGGCAGGCAGGTGAGCAGTTGGGAGCCAGCGGTCCCGGATTGTGAGAGGGATGTCAGACTGCTGGTTTAGGCCTGATCCCACAGGGACCTGGCCTAAACAGGCAGTTGGACATCCCCCAAGGGGTCCCGGATTGGAGAGGGTGCAGGTTGGGCTGAGGGACACTGTCTCCCTCAGCACAAATTTCATGCACTGGACCTCTAGTAAAGCTATAAAATTTCAGTCATTCTTAGTAGTTGACTTGAAATCAAAAGAAACAAGTTTTCGGAAATAACTCAGCAAACATTCCTGAAATTGGATAAGAACATGTGGCTAGCACACTGTCACCTCCATTCAAATTGCTTGCTTTATGGTCAGAATAGCAAAGAACTCAAATTCCTTAAACATGAGACAATTCATGTCCTTCCAATTGGGTCTATGATTGATAAATAATGAAAAAGCTCAGAAAGCTGGTTATCAGATCAGGGTCTTTTCATTCAGAACCTACACCTTACCACATTTCAGATTTGTTGTTTCTGAGAAAGAAAAAAGGAAAATGCAGATCCTTTGTCTCCTGGCATTGGCGGTAAATTTAAATCAATAGTGTCTTTTTAATAACATTGTCAGAGATGAGCAGCCTTTATCATCTGGGCTAAAAAATGATATAATCAGTTCATCTCTCATCATGCAACTGTACATGAGAAGGATAGTGTTCAATGAGGAACCAGTTTTCTCCAGAAATGACAAAATTACAAGGACTTTTTAAAAGGAGGAGGAGGAGAATGAAGATGATGATGATTACAACCACTAAGGTGATGATGACCCCAACGTTAAAAAGTAGGGTTCTCTGTGTATTACTATTCCTAGGTTATTTTCTATTGACCTGATAATCCTCAGGTCAGCCTGTCCTTCCTATTTCTGTATTTAGCATGACTTAGCCATCTCATCTCAGGATTGTTTGGGTTCTAATGATCACCTCTCAGTTCCAATGATAACTAAAGATAAAAAGTGTCTTAGTCTGAACTCAATTCCAGATAAAATATGTCCCCATAATATCCTCTACTCCAAGTTGATAGGATTTGTAGACTCTACCCTAATAGTGGTGATTCCAATCAATTAGCCTTTCTTTTCTTTCCCCTGTATATACAACTCTCAGGTTGGCACCTGTGAAATTCTTTAATCAGTCCGTGATGGCTGTACCCTCTGATCAATAAATAAATATTCTGCCTTGCTGCCCAAAGCAGATCGCTGCCTATGTCAGTCATCCTTTTCTTCTCCAATTTCTTCATGTTTTTCTACTTTGTTTCTCTAAAGCAGCTTCCTCATTGTTTTGAACTTTTCTAATTCTGATGGTCCTAGATGGTTCTCAAATATGTTATCCTGGGTGAGCATATCATTCTCAGGACTCCAATTCCAAAACAAAGAGAATTTCCTGAATTTACAATTTTTCAAAATAAAAAATAGCTTTTTCAAAATTACCATTTTTTACTTTTTGTTACTCACGTATCATATTACTCCATGAGGAGTCAATTTTGAAAATCAAATTTCATCTAAGCATAATGATCGCCTCAAAAGTTCAAAGGGTTGAAATCTTCCTTCTTCCTATTAGAGATAGAAGAAATAGGCACTGAGCCACCACAGATAGCCAGCAGGCAAAAGTACCCAGAGAGAAGCAGCTTGAGGGACCAGCTAGCTGGGACAGAAGCTATTCCTAGGTAATGAGTGACTGCAGCAGGCATTTTGCAGAGCATATTAACAGAAAGAAAAAGTCATTGGAAATGAATTAGCAAGAACATTGCTATTTCATACACATACTCAAGTAGTAATAGAGACCCCAACACAATTTTTATTAAAGCTCTTGATACAAGGAAGTGGCTGTCTCTAAATAGAATATTAATGGGGCAGAAGAGGCAGCTTAGCCAAGCATGAGGGCAAGAGAGATCAAAAGGTCCCAAACAGGAATGATTCCCTTGGCAACAGTAACACCTAACTAATTTTATAAACTCCTAATGGGAGGAACTGGAAATTAATGCCAGAATTTCGCTTTTTATTGTTTTACAATTGGAGCTGCTATTGGTCAGTTATTTCAAAAAGCCATTTAAAGCAGTAGGCATGAAAATAATGATGCAAATGTATCTTATACACTTTATTTTCATTTGAAACATAACAATGCACATATCAATATAATATTTTTATGAAGGGCCAGAGCTCAATGCATCCTGGGCCACAGTTCTTTCATAAACCACAGCCACAGGCATTGTCAATTTCTTTTCCCCATTTCAGTGCCTTTAAAGTGAAACAAGAACTTAATTAAATGTGCTTGTAAAGCAACCTGAATGCAAAATCTTTTTAGAGTTGTACACTTCTTATTTATTTATTTTTTTATTGTCTAAAATTTTAGATATGTCTCCTTTTTCTCCCCTTGACGCCCGCCACACACACACCCAACCCCCCACCCCCCCCTCACCCGCAAGCCATTCTCACCTCAGGCAAGTCCCAACTGCCCCAGTGTCTGTGTCCATTGGTTATGCTAATATGCATGCATACAAATCCTTTGGTTTCTCTCTATCCTACCTCCCCTGCCATTTGTCTCTGAATCTATTCTTGTTCATCAAATTATGCTGATCGTTACATCCCACATATGAGATCATGTGATATTTTTCTCTCTCCAATTGGCTTATTTCGCTTAGCATAATGCTCTCCAGTACCATCCATGCTGTTGAAAATGGTAAAAGTTCCTTCTTTTTTACAGCAGTGTAGTATTCCATGTGTAGATGCACCACATTTTTTTAATCCACTCATATGTTGATGGACCCTTAGGTTTTTTCCAAATCTTAGCTATTGTAAATTGTGCTGCTATGAACATAGAGGTGCATATAGCCTTTCTGATTGGTGTTTCTAGTTTCTTGAAATATATTTCTAGAAGTGGGATCACTGGGTCAAATGGGAGTTCCATTTTTAATTTTTTGAGGAAACGCCATACTGTTTTCCACAGTGGCTGCATCAGTCTGCATTCCCACCAGCAGTGCACCAGGGTTCCTTTTTCTCCACATCCTTGCACGCACTTGTTGTTTGTTGATGATAGCCATTCTGACAGGTGTGAGGTGGTATCTCATTGTTGTTTTGATTTGCATCTCTCAGATGATTAGTGACTTTGAGCATGTTTTCATATGTCTCTCAGCCTTCTGTATGTCCTCTTTTGAAAAGTGTCTATTTAGGTCCCTTGGCTATTTTTTGATTGGGCCATTTATCTTCCTTTTTTAAGTTGTATGAGTTCTCTGTAAATGTTGGAGATTAAACCCTTATCAGAAATATCATTGGCAAATATGCTCTGCCATGCAGTGGACTTTCTTATTGTTTTGTTGGTTTCTTTTGCTGTGCAGAAGCTTTTTATTTTGATGTAGTCCCATTTGTTTATTTTCTCCTTAGTCTCCATTGCCCTGGGAGCTGTGTCTGTAAAGATATTGCTACGACATATTTGCTGCCTATGGATCTTGTAGGATTTTTATGGTTTCCCATCTTACATTTAAGTCCTTTAGCCATTTTGAGGACTTTTTTTGGTCCATTTTTTAGGTGTAAGTTGGTGATCTAGTTTCTTTTTTTTTATGTATCTGACCAAATTTTCCAACACCATTTATTAAGGAATGATGTTGATCCTACCAATCCGTAAACATGATATATTCTTCCATTTGTTTATATCTTCCTCTATCTCTTTTCTCAATGTCCTGAAGTTTTCTGAGTACATGTCTTTTATGTTTTTGGTTAAGTTTATTCCTAGATATCTTAATTTTTTTGGTGCAATGGTAAATGGGATTTTTGTTATTGTTGTTTCTCTTTCTGTGAGTTCATTATTGGTGTATAAAAAGGCCATAGATTTCAGGGTGTTAATTTTGTATCCTGCTACATTGCCAAATTCATTTATTAGATCTACTAGTTTTTTATGGAGTCTTTGGGGTTTTCTATGTATAGTACCAGGTCATCTGCAAATACGAACAGTTTTACTTCTTCTTTTCCAATTTGGATGCCTTTTATTTCTTCTTCTTGTCTGATTACTATGGCTAGCACTTCTAGTATTATATCGAACAGGAGTGGTGAAAGTGGGCATACCTGTCTTGTTTCCATTCTCAGGGGAAATGAGTTTAGTTTTTGCCTATTGAGTATAATGTTGGCTGTAGGTTTGTCATATACGGCTTTTATTATGTTGAGGTATGGTCCCTCTATTTCCACTTTGCTGAGAGTTTTTATCAAGAAAGAATGTTGGATTTTGTCAAATTATTTTCCTGCATCGATTTATATGATTATGTGATTTTTGTCTCTCAATTTATGTGATATATCACACTTATTGATTTGCAGATATTGTACCATCCGTGCATCCTTAGAATAAATCCCACCTGGTCATGGTGTATGATCTTTCTAATGTAATGATGAATCCGATTTGCTAGAATTTTGTTGAGGATTTTAGCATGTATGCTCATCAGGGATATTGGCCTGTAGTTCTCTTCTTTTGTGGTGTCTTTATCTTGTTTTGGAATTAGGGTAATGTTGGATTCATAGAAAGAGCTTGGAACTGTTGCTTCCTCTTGGATTTTTTGGAATAGTCTCAGGAGGATAAGTTTTAGTTCTTTGAATGCTTGGCAGAACTCCCCTGTAAAGCTGTCTGGACGCAGGACTTTTGTTTGCTGGAAGATTTTTGATCACTGCTTCAATTTCTTCAGTAATTGTTGGCCTATTCAGGAATTTTGATTCTTTCCGATTGAGTTTTGGGAGCTTGTAGTTTTTCTAAGAATATGTACATTTCATCTAGGTTGTCCATATTGTTGGAATAGCGTTGTTCATAGTATTTTTTAATAATCCTTTGTATTTCTGTTGGATCAGTTGTTACTTCACTTCTTTCATTTCTGATTTTGTTTATTTGGGTCCTCTCTCTTTGCTTCTTGGTGATCCTGGCTAGAGGTTCATCACTCTTGTTTATCCTTTCAAAGAACCAGTTCTTTGTCTTATTGATCTTTTGTATTGATTTTTTGGTCTCTATGTCATTTATTTCCACTCTGATCTTTATTACTTCCTTCCTTCTGCTTATGCTGGGCTTTTCTTGTTGCTCTCTTTCTAACTCTTTGAGTTATAGGATTAGATAATTTACCATTTTTCTTGTTTTTGTTTGTTTGTTCATTTGTCTTTTTTTTGAGTTAGGCCTGTAGAGCTCTGAACTTCCCTCTCAAGACTGCTTTCACTGTATCCCATAGATTTTGGATTGTTGTGTTTTCATTGTCATTTGTTGCCATGATGCTTTTTATTTCTTCTTTTTTAAAAATTTCTTTATTGATTAAGGTATTACATATCTGCCCTTATCCTCCCACTCATGCCCTCACCCCCTGTTGTCTCTGTCCATTTGTTAGGCTTATATGCATGCATACAAGTCCATACAAATCCCTTGGTTGATCTCTCCCCTTACCCCCACCCTCCCCTACCTTCCCTCTGAGGTTTGGCGGTCTGATCGATGTTTCTCTTTCTCTGGATCTGTTTTAGTTTCTTGATCTCTTTGGTAAACCAATCATTATTTAAGAGAATGCTATTTAGCCTCTAGGTGTTTGATTTCTTTTTCATTGTTTTTATTCAGGCTTATTTCTAGTTTTATGACATTGTGATCTGAGAAGGTGCTTGATATGATTTCTATCTTCTTGAATTTGAAGAGACTTTGCCTGTGTTCCTATATGTGGTCTATCTTTGAAAATGACCCATATGCACTTGAGAAGAATGTATATTCTGTGCCTTTGGGGTGAAATGTTCTGAAAATGTCAATTAATTCCATCTGATCTAGTGAGTCATTTAGGATTGATGTTTCTTTGCTGATTTTTGTTTAGAGGATTTATCCAGTGGTCTTAGTGGGGTATTAAAATCCCCTACTATGACTGTATTGCTGTCAATCTCTCCCTTGAGGTCCTACAGAAGTTTTTTTTTTTTTTTATGTATTTGGGTGCTCCTGCATTGGCTGCATATATGTTTATCAGAGTTATATCTTCTTGTTGAATTGCTCCCTTTAGTATTATGAACTGGCCTTCCTTATCTCTTGTTATGGCCTTCACTTTGAGGTCTCATTTGTCAGATATAAGTATTGCTACCCCAACTTTTTTTTCATTTCCATTTGCCCAAAAAACCTTTTTTCATCCCTTCACCATCAGTCTGTGTGAGTCCTTTGTTCTGAGGTGGGTCTCCTGTAGACAGCAGATACATGTTTTCTTACCCACTGAGCTG
>NW_006297819.1:549875-581693 GCF_000327345.1 Myotis davidii | reverse complement strand
CAATATCAGGGAAGTTTTCTGACATTATTTCTTCAAACAGGTTTTCTATTCCTTACTCAGTTTCCTCTCCTTCTGGGACCCCTATTATGTGAATGTTGTTTCGTTTCATGTTGTCCCAAAGTTTCCTTAGGCTCGCCTCCTGTTTTTTAAGTTTGTTTTGTCTCGTGTGCGTGCGCATGTGTGTGTGTGTGTGTGTGTGTGTGTTTTGTAGTTGCTGCTCTGCTTGGGTATTTTTTCCTACCTTTTCTTATAGCTCACTGATGTGGTCCTCCACCTTTTCAAGTCTACTGTTGATACTTTCTATTGTGTTCTTTATTGCAGTAATGTCATTTTTTATTTCTTCCTGGTTCTTCTTAATTTCCTCTTGGTTCTTACACATATTGTTGAATTTGTCTGCCATCCTTTTCAGCATCCTTATTACTATTGTTCTGAATTCTTTCTCTGACATATTGCTTGCTTCCATTTTGTTTACTTCCTTTCCCAGTGATCCCTCCTTTTCTTTTATATGGGGGCTGTTTCTTTGTGTCCCCATGTTCGCTCCTCTCAGGGTGTTTGATTATGTAGATCTCTCTCTCCTGCGTTGACTGTCTCTAGGTGATCTCTGACTACTGTGTCCACAGATTGCCTCACCATCTGTGTTTAATTTGCCAATTCCAAGTGGATATTGTTCAATTCAACTGTTGCTTCTATCTGCTCTGTGAGAAGGCACAGGGCCCAACTGCATATTTGGCACTGCTATGTCTCCCCTAGGACCAACATTTTAGGTGCCCATGTCCAGGGAGGTTGGAGTCTTGGTGTTTGTGGTTTCACAGCTAAGGTAGCTGGTCCTTGGGTAATGTGGTTGTAGGGTCCCAGGAGGTATCCAAGATCTCCCCGGTTGAAAGTAGTCTAGGCTTCTGATCACAGCTGCTCTCCCCTTCTAGAAGGTGTGGTCTCTGCTGTAGAGAGTGCTTGGGAAGGCACAGGAGCATTTCTTTAATTATTGTCAGCTGAATCCCATGGCATTGGCAGAGCCATGTCCTGGAAACGCACTGTCCCAGAGGCAGGTACGTTGTCAGCCTGATCTTCAGCTCAGGTGCCAGGGTGTGCGTTTCATTATTTAAGTGGGTAAATTGCAGGGAATGGTCGCAATTACCCAGGCTTAGCCAGGAGTGACGATTACAAAGAAGCCACAGAATGAAAAATTATAGCTTTATCTTTAACCATGATTTCTCATAATTTCCTTTGTTTGGAACTCTAGTAAAACTTCTTGGAATTATACAGTATAAAATAAATGTGCTGCACTGGCTCGGGGTCACTGTCTCTCCATTAGAGGAAGCTGTCCCACCTGGTCCCAGCTTTCCCTAATGCTTCTGCATCTGTCTCTTTTATTTTCTCAATTCCCCATCGCCCCTACTCAGGACTTGTGTCCATTCTCTAGCTGCGCTGGTCATGGTTCAAAAGAGAAATATTTAATACTCTGCGGCGCACCAGGAGAGATTTCAGCAGTAGTAGAGGCTGCCTAACCAGGGGAGCCTGGTTCGCCAGTCCCCAACAGTCTTGTGGAATATAGCTGTTCCTCACTCACAAATACAGACACTCCCTGCATGTCTATGGAGTCTCCTTTCGCTCTTTCACTCACACACTATCTTGCAGCCTGCTTTCCCATTGGTCTCCACCTTGGATCCCCCTCCACTTCTCTTTGGTCTTTTGTCTCACCCACCCTATGTCTACACATTTCTTTTTATATATTTTTATTGATTTCAGAGAGGAAGGGAGAGAGATATAGAAACATCAATGATGAAAGAATTATTGATTAGCTGCCTCCTGCATGCCCCATACTGGGGATTGAGCCTGCAACCTGGGTAGGTACCCTGACCGAAAATCAAACTGTGACCTCCTGTTCATAAGTCAATGCTCAACCACAGCCACGCCGGCCAGACCTGTCTACATTTTTTGTGTGTGTGCATCTCCTTTTTCAATTCTTACCTAAGCATTTAACTTAGCTTTCATAGAATATATAAAGACTCTTTCTTTTTCCACTTACTTTATTAATTTATGTATTACTTAATTAAATTATTAAACTATAATAAACCCTAGCTGTTTTTGCTCAGTGGATAGAGTATCAACCTCTGGACTGAGGGGTCCCAGGTTCAATTCTGGTTGTGGGCTCAATCCCCAGTAGGGGGCATATGGAAGGCAGCCAATCAATAATTTTCATCATTGATGTTTCTATCTCTCTCTCTCCTTCTCCCTTCCTCTCTGAAATCAATAAAAATATATTTAAAAATTTATTTAAAAATACAATTAAAGTAAAACAATTAATGAATTTAGGAATAACACAACTGACCCTTGTTTTGGACACAAATTGAATGGAGGGAATTGTACTAGACAGAACATACTAGCTGTAAACATCAAGCTTGCTACAGGCAGAATTCAATGTGTTTCACCAAAAGAATAAAGAATTTCAGTTAATTTGGAGCTGATTGAGTGTGAGCTGGCATCTGTTGTATTTGGCATAAAAGTTTTGCAGTCTTCTTTCATAGTAAAGAGCTTAAATCACTCCTTATTTTTTTATGAAGATTCAGTCCTACTCATGTAACCCATGTTTTCTTGGGTCACACTCCTACAAAAGAGTCACACTCTTATAAAAGGGTCACAATACAATTAACAAAATGGGGTTACTCTGGCTCAGCCTCACTTACTGAATTATTGGGTGGTAAGTCCGATTTTATTTCTCTTGGCTTTACACCTTCCCAGAAGGTTACTAGGTACCTTACTCATAAATACAACTTTCCTGGCTCCTATGTGGAATCCTCCTCTACTGCTCTCAATGAAGTGGGAAGGCTCTCAGACCACTGGAGGTGTGGTTCTCTGTTGTCACTTTGTCCTTCACTTGGCATGCACCATCTTCTTCCCCTGGCACTAATCATCATGCTATGAATCTTTCAATTCCCTGCATTATAGCTTTGATTTCAGCTCCTTCAACAGCCCATTTTAGAAAGGAGGGAAAAGGAAAGCACTTTCAATCCTGAGTCTTATTTTATCATGAAGTGAGGAAGTTTGAGTTGCTGGTCCCCTCTTTTACACCATCTCTTTCCAGGACATGTACTTATTTTTGTATTCTTTTCTTAAAGAACTCCTTCCAATTATATGTGTCGGACCCTGCTTCAATCAATTTATTTTATTTTAATTTATTTTTTAGCCTCAAATATCTTAGTATCCTGATATCTTAGTATCTCACAGATATTAGAGTAAAATGACTTAATTTTACTATTGCCTGGCACAGGTCTCCTTAGAGAATGATGGGACTGAGGACAATTTGAGCAATCCTTTACTGCTCCTCAGAATGCCCCTTCTCTCCCCATTTGTGAAGACTCATTAGTCTCTCACTGAGTTCGCCAGCCTTGACTTTATTCCAGCATCTCAGAGTAGGTATCTTCCCTTGAAACTACTTGATCTTTAAATCATATTGAGCCTTTTTGTGGACTTCTCTTTCCTCCATCATGCATCACCATTAGTGAGCATGACATATTTTCACAGATTTAGCTCACTCTTCTCAATCAACCCTTTTGTACTCTCTATAATGCCTTCAGTGAAAGAATCCATCAAGGTATTGATATAGACAAATATAGGGCCCTAGTTGGCAATAGTGCTTGAACAGGTATCAGAGAAAACTAGAGTTAGACAGTAGTTAAAGAAGTAAACTCATATTTTATTCATAAACTATGGCAATAAGGAGAAGGAGACCTCAGTGTAGAATTGGGCTTGAAATACCAATACAAAAACAAGTGGGGATTTTTAGTCAATAGGCAGGTTGAGGGCAGGGAAGGAGGGTCAGTGGATGGGAAATTACTAAGAGGAAACATTGTGGGTAGGGGAAGTTCTTGGTAAACTGATCTAATAGGATTCTCTGTCAGGGTGATCAGATATCACTTGGAGGATGGGGAATAGGAGTGAAGATGAGAAAATTGGTTCAAATATTAAGGGTGAAGGATTCTCCTTACAGTGGCTTAGCAATATTCTTGTTATAACTGGGCTCTTAAGGACAAGGCCCGAGGTTGGAGTCCTAGTTGAAAAAGAATTCGAAGGACAATATCTAGAATTTGGTCAGAGAAAGATTCTTTGTCACAGAATCATTGTCTCATTCTGAAGTTTCACTAATTTAGCAGAAAAATAACCAGTAAAGAAAATGTAATACCTATAAACAGTCATGAAATTCTTCAGTTGATGCAAGCCATTAAGATCTGTAAGAAAGGAAAACATGTGTGCATCTGATTCAAGTTGTGCAAAATTAAGATAACACTCCTAAAGGCATAGGGTTAGTGTGGGAACCATGCCACACTATCCCCGAATAGTCAAGGCCAATGGGAGCACAGAGGCTTTGTTGTCAATACACCAGAATGGCCAAGGCTGCTCCTGTCCTATGTGCCCTTGCAAGGAATCAAACCCATGCCCCTTTGGTCTGCCACTGAGCCAAACCGGCCAGGCCATTCTCTCTTCTTGAGTGTGGAGGGAGATGTCTTTCTTTAGGTCAGTGGTTCTCAACCTTCTGGCCCTTTAAATACAGTTCCTCATGTTGTGACCCAACCATAAAATTATTTTCGTTGCTACTTCATAACTGTTATGTTGCTACTGTTATAAATTGTAATGTAAATATCTGATATGCAGGATGGTCTTAGGCAACCCCTGTGAAAGGGTCGTTTGACCGCCAAAGGGGTCGTGACTCCCAGGTTGAGAACCACTGCTCTGAAGTACTATACAGGTTATTGACCAGGCAGAAGCTAGAGAGCTCAGAGAAGCAGAGACAGCAGGCACAGAGAATGTAGCTCCTATATGTGCAGAAGGGGCTAAAGAGCTCAGACAGATCTGAGAGCTGGTACTGCTACAATGTAAGACTAAGAGCTCATAGAGAGCTCAGATATAGCTACCATGTGAACCAGCCAGTGTGCTGGGCAGGAGAGATAGGAGAAGCTGCTGAGCCAGAGAGCTTAGGTACCGCTACAATGTGAGGCAGTGAGTCTAGGGGGCAGCGTGTGGCTGCTCAGATAACAGCTGTGGGTACAGAGATTAATGCTGCTTTGTGGGAAAGATATACATGTTAACCAGCCAGTGTCCGGCTGCCTGCCTGTATGGACTTTGTTGTAAAGAACTGTTTTGTCGGACAGCTATATGGACACTGGTTTCTGCAAAAAAGACTCATTCTTATACACCCACAACTTCTCATGGCTTCTCTGTCTAAGACCCAGAGTCCAAGGAGGTCCAGCCCTAGGCAGAGAGGCTTGGATACAATACCTGTAACTAGTGAGCAGAGGATAAAGGAGGAACTTGGACTGAGTTACCAACAGTTAGTACAGTGGGCAGGGTTTGAGAAGAGACCTGCCCTGGCATAGTCAGGAAGAATTTAGGAGAATATAGCAGCAGTGCTGAACAGTGAGTGCTCCTGCTGTCTAGAGACATCGATCAGCTGCCTCCTGCACATCCCCTACTGGGGATGTGCCCGCAACCCAGGTACATGCCCTTCACCGGAATCGAACCTGGGACCTTTCAGTCCGCAGGCCGACGCTCTATCCACTGAGCCAAACCGGTTTCGGCAACAAAGGCATATTTTAAGAAAAACAAGAGGGCCATGACCTGATGAGCAGCAACATACTTCTGGTAAGAAGAGAGAAATTTCCACCAGAGAAACGGCTTCTAGACATGGCTAACTTTATTAGACTTCATATTTCATGAACCTTAAAGTTGTTCTAGAATCAGTTTAATGCATACGTAAGAAATGAGAAACTGTCAGGAAACGTTGGGCCTTGACAGGATAATCAATAACTCTTAGATCTGGAGGCAATGTTTTCAGCCACATCGAAACAACAGTTATTTTTGAATTGCTTAGGAACTTTGCCAGTGGCCAAAGATAAACTAATAATGTCAAGTAGCACAGCACTGCGATCCGGAAACCTCAGCTGCTAAACATCATGAAATATTTGCAAGAAATCAATGGCTGGTTTCATGGGAGGCAACTGGCTTGGAACCATGCAATAAAAAGGATAGTGGCAGCTGGGTCATGGTGACCCTGTAATCGTGGTTTTGACCTGGGGGCAATTCTGTCTCCAGAGGACCATTTGGCAAAATCTGGAGACATTTTTGAAAGTCAAAACTAGAGGAAAGTTGCTAATTACATGTAATAAGTGTGACCAGGGATACTGCTTAACATCCTACAAGGCAACTCCCACAACAAAGAAGTATTTGGCCCAAAATGTCAATAGTGATGAAGTTGAGATAATCCTGTATAATGTTCCTCAGGAGGGTAATGCAACTCTATCTGCCTAATCTCAAGTCATGATAACAACCAATGATCTACAGTAATCAAAGCCACCAATTGAGAGATAAAAGATAAAGATAGACAATTTCAAATATATTATGACTACAAAGGAAGGAAGCAAGTGGATGATCAAAAAATATTTTATATTTCTAGATTTCCATTGGTTGGCATAATTTTTCATTCTAAGGCAGGCATCCTTAATGTTCCCTGTTGTTTTCTCCACTTCCTTACCTCATCCCTTCCCTCTCATCTCACACCACTAGCGTGTAAGACCACATAAAATCTACCTGAGATATTATTCAGAATGCTTTGCAGTGTGGAAACCTCAATGGATATCTGAGGATATTCTGAGATACTTGTAGCCATTCTAATCATAGATAGGAGATAGACTGTCTGATACAGGAATTACTGATAAGGTTTAAGGACTTACAATCACCTCAAACACAGAGATATTTAAGTAAAATGATGGCAGTGTTATAGGATGTACCCTTAAATTTGTATCTCCCTCTTCTTTTACCTGTTTTTTAATATTTTTTTCATTTTTTCCCTTGTAACCATAAAATATATCTTGTCTACAAATCATATGACCCATGTGTTCAAGACCTGTTATTCTACAGCTTAAGCCATGACAACTAATAAGCGTAGACATGCTAGTTGCTGTTGTGAATATCAGCTGCTCTCAAAGTTTCTCCAAGTGATTGCAGGGCAACTCATCGAGTATCACACATGTGCTCATATTCACTCTTGCCAACCTCCTGATACTACCCTGAGCCACGAGCACACCCTGTTGAAGCAGCTCCCCTGTGATGAAGCTGCCATCACGATGGCATTGACTCAGGCCTCCATGTGGCAGTGCTGAGTGGGGACTCCTGCTTGACTGCCTTTCTTTAGCATTTCTTGAATGCTACAGTAGTAATTGTATTGTTACTACAGTTCCTCATGTTGTGCATTTTCTGTAATACATTTTCCGTTATACTCAAATGGATTATGTTCATTTATTACCTGTGCCCCACTCCACAGTAACAGTCTCCAAGTCTCTGAGGATACGGTCAAGACTCTGCATCTTCTCATGCTTCCCAGATGATCCTTATGTACATTCAAGTCTGAGAATACATGCTGTCAATGACTCATAGAATTTTTAATGAGGTCATTTCACCATCTTTATTTGTAGGACTCTCTCCTTCAGACATAGATCTAATGATGATGATGATGATGATGATGATGATGATGATGATGACATATTAATAAGGCACAGAGCTTAAGCATGTTACCTGAAGTTACATAGCTAATAATTGACAATACAGTGATTAGAACCACTTTTAGACCAAAGTCCTGAGCTGGAGGATCAATTTGGGTAAAATGATACTAAGCTCCATTCAGATATACTTCTTTCTAATAACAGGGCGTTGTAACTGGACCAGAATCTTAGTCTCTATTACTCTTGACTTCTGACTCCTAAGAGCTCTCGTAAGCTCTTTATGTATGCCTCATTTTTTGTGTATCCCAGAGGTGCTCATGGTTTAGGTTCAAACTGGGATACTCCTATCTTGCTCCGCAAATCTGCACACCTACCCACATCTATTCTCACCACACAACACCTCCAACAGATAGTTATTGGGACCCAGAACAGGTCAGATGATCTCATCTATTCAGCTCAAAGTGCACAATATGCTTCTTTGAGGTAGGTCTTGCCTCTTAATATCGCATCCACATGTTTCATTACAAAAGCAAGTGGATGCAATGAAGTAATTAAGAGGATGGTCTCCAAAGGCACATTGTCTGGGCTCAGATCCTATTCCTCCCACTATCCAGCTCTGGGACTTTGGGTCCTAGACTTCTCTTTCTCAATTTATTACATTTGGAATAATAATAGTACCTACCTCATAGAGTTCATGTGAAATTAAGTGTTTTTGTTTTCATATAACACACATGGAACTGTGTCTATTTAATTGAAAGTACCACATAAACCCCAGCTATTATAATTAACTTTTTAAGCTGTAAATTTCACCAGGAAAAAACCCCCACAACTTTTACATTTTTTTCTATAATTCAAAGAAAGAAACACAGTACACAAATATATGTGCATACTTGTATAACAACTAAAACATCTGCAAAGCAAGTTACCATTTTTATATGCATTGCTCATATCTATTCTATTTCATTTTTTAAAAGAAGGTCAAAATTCATCAAACTAATTCCACAATTCATTAGCAGGCCCCAAGACTGTTTTAAATACATTATACCAGACTATACATAAATTTCATGGAGAAACTCACTACAGTCACTACATCTGTCTTATTTAACATTGCATCCCTAACTTTCTGGAACAGGACATAGTAGGTGCTCATTTGTATGTGTGGGTAAAAAGTGCTCTTTCTACTAGCATTTAACATAGAAATAAGTAGAACCTATTTGTCCTCTAATGTTGATGTGTGAAGTTGTGAAAGACAGTGAATCCTTTCTACTCACATCTGACCCACGTGTTTAAGACATGTTATTCTATATGATGAGATTCTCAGGAAAAGCCCTAGAAAACATTAAAACATAAAGTTTTTCTAGAGACTTATCCCAACTGAATTGGGCCTCAGTGTTAACATGGTAGCCAAATATCTTGCCTGAATCATTACTTTGTGATTTTCTTAGAGGGATGGGAAATTCTTGTTATAATTTTCTTGTTATCCATAATTCCACCTTTTCTTTCTATATAAATCACCATATTTGGTATTATAGACCTTCCTTATTATGTATAATTGCACACTTACCTTCAGATGACCAAGATGATGAGAATTCCCATTTGTATTGATTTTTGACATATTTTAAAATATACTACTCAGTCAATGTAGTTTGGTTTCATCTTTGAGTTTCATTGGGAGCTATAATTAGCAGGTAAACTTGGAAAGTTAAGGCTAGTGAAAGAAATGCTATCTTTTACTTTGTTACTACTTGCCTCTCCAAATACACACAGACTACTCTGTAGTGATATCTGTGTCTAAAAGTAATAATACCAGAAAGGCAATAATGTATAATAAAAAATAAAACAAAAATAAATAAATTAAAACTAAACTTTGCATATTGGAATCTGGCAGATCAAGTTTCAAATCCCCCCTACCACTTTCTAGTTATATTTCTTATCTGTAGTTTCCTCATCTGATAGATAGGGCTAATTGTGTCTATATCACAGGGTAATTGTAAAGGTCCAGTGCATCAATACATGTAAGGAACTACTTGGGGCCTTAGAAAACAGCAATTATTCTCTGTAAAAGTTAGTTTCTTCTCCCCTGTCATGCTAGACTGCCTGGCCTATGGGCCTTGACCTGGCCTCCAGACCGGTTTACTCTCAAGTTCTTGTTGGTGAGCCTGAACCTCATTTCTAGAAATGATGCAGTTTTTGACATTCACTAAACGTGTATTAAGCACCTTCTGTGTAGAGGTTCTGTGGAAAGTTCTTGTAGAAAATAGGAGAAAAATATAATGAATGAAAATTTGTTTCTACTTTGAAGAAGCTTCAAATTTATTGGGGGTGGGTAATTAATTAAGTAACACAGTACATACAAGTAGTATAGCTACAAGAGAGAAACAATTAAATCTGACTAGTTAGGGAGCAATCCACAAAGGTTAGCAAGGAGATGGTACTGGAACTAAGGTTAAAGAATGAGAAATTTTTTAAGTTGAGATAGTAGCAAGAGACTCCCAGTCCAAAGCGATAACATGAGCAAAACCTAGTAAGACAGCTAAGAGGTGATACTCCAGGCAAGAAAGGATGAGAGCCTGGATAGGACAATAGCAATGACAATGAGAATGGGAGAGAGAGTGTGGTGAATAATTTCAGAACTTAAACAAAAAATTGCAAAATAGGACACAATGCTGAAACCAGTAATATACTTTGCAATGAAGTCTGCGGGGTGTTTCAGGTTGTTACATAAACCTGTTTGTTTATGAAAATTTTCTTTTCTAACTCCTTCCATTTTCTAACTAGTGGACTTGATTGTCTAAATATGATTCATAGACTAGATGCAGCTCCCCAAGTTTTAAGAATAGAGTTGATTACTGCTTCATGGTTCATATTCTTCTTTGCTTTTAAAAAAAGCTTTCTTTATGTGTTTCCAATCACATTGACCTTTTTATCCCAACATTCTATTATAACCTTATTTTTATTTAGCAACCAACTTGTTCCTATCTTGAAATACTACCACTTAGCATATTTCTCTGGAGGACCTTAAATCTGATTCAATTGCTTCCCAGATGTACTAGCTTACATTCTCCCACTTTAAGCTCATTTTGATTTGAGTCCATATTTGTAACCTTTTCAAGTTCCGGATAAGTAGTTTCTAAGTCATTACCCATGTTTATAACATTACCTAATATAGCATCATTTCAAGAAATATTAATGTGCTGCTTACTCTTACAGATATTAATTTAAAAGTTGAGAAAAAGAAGAATTGGATGCAATATCTTGTCCCATAGTATCCATGATGCTCTCTGTTCCCTTTGCAATGTATTAAGTTGTTTAGTCTACTGTTTTGTGGATGACTTTTACTATTTATGACCTTTTGTTACCAAATGTCATTTAAACTACTTTGCAAGAAAAAAATAAATAGAATGTGGTTTTATATTCATTTAAAAATCTGGTCTCTAATTTTTGCTTTCTTTCCATCTATTTGAAATTTCCATTAGAAAAACAGTCCTTTGCCCGACTGGTGTGGCTCAGTGGTTAAGCATTGACCTGTGAACCAGGAGATCACGGTTTGATTCCCTGTCGGGGTATATGCCCAGGTTGCGGGCTTGAACCCAGTGTGGGACATTCAGAAGGGAGCCAATCAATGAGTCTCTCTCATCACTGATGTTTCTATCTCTCCCTCCCTCTTCCTTTCTCTTTGAAATCAATAAAAAATAAAGAAAGAAAAGAAAATAAAGAAAAAGAAAAGCAGTCTTTTGAAATCTTTTTGTCTTGGATGTTCTTTTCTGATCCATGCAGATGTTTCAAACAGACATACAGAGGGAGTGTCTCAGGAGACCAGCTTACTGACCAGGGAACTCACAGACCTGATTGCCTTTGATGAATACAGCCTAGCACTGTGTCCATCTTTCTTACTGTGTTTATTGTGTCCTCATTGTGTTCATTATTTATTGTGTTTCTATTGTGTCCATCTATCACTGTGTTACCCTTTGGATATTTGCATTCTTTTTCCTGATTTATAATCAATTTCATTAAAAATATACTTTATAGACAGAGACTTTATAATTCTATTTATTGAGGAGTTCAGATATATACTAATAAGAAAATATAATAGATATATGAAAAGATAATTTATAAAAGAAAGATTACAGCTGGTTGACAAAGGAAAAGAATCAATGGCTTTAAAAATATAAAATATTATTTCTCAGCTAATAAAGGGGAATATTTTTTACTGACAATTCTTATTACTGGGAGGATCCATAGATGCTGGTATACTCACACATTAAATTTGGCAATAGAAATAAAAACAACTGTTTTATAAAAATCTTTGGACTCTACATGAAAATTTATGGAAAAAATCATATCTTTTGTCAGTAATCTTACTTCTGGGATTCTCACCTAAGAATATAATATGGAAAAAGTATGATATGTAAGGAACATATTAATGATGGCTTTATATCAGTGAAAATGCTAAAACTGACCTGAATGCCCAAAAATAAGGGAATGAATATTTAAATTATAAAACATCCATTGAAATAACTTATAAAAGTTATCAAAATTGATGTCAACAAAGGCTACAAACATTGGAAAAGTTAAGTTAAAATATAGGTTAAGGACACAGAATGGCAGGTTTAGTGCTACCATAAAGATATAAAAAGAAAATTCTGCTTATAAAATGATATTTTTAAACAAATAAATAATAGTGAAGTAATTTTGCAGGTTTGAGGATGTGGGTTTCCTTTGCTATTTTTTTCCCTTTACTTTTTAGTTTTTCTTTATCATGTTTAGTTTTTTTAGTAAAAAAAATTAAGTTGATGAATATTTATTGGGCATTTACTATGTACTGGGCAGTTTGCTACTTAAGCCTTTGAAATTTAGAAACAAAGAAGACAGAATGATCCTTGCCCCACAGTGAACAAGATCATCAAAATTTGGATACTCAGAGTCATTCTTGACTCAAGAACTCTCTCTCTCTCTTTCATCATATCTTATAGCTAACCCATCAGGAAATGCTATTTGATGTTAATTTCAAAATAAAATCCAGCCATTTCTCACTATCCTCACTGTAACATCCTAGTCCAAGTTACCATCATCTTCTGCCTGAGTTACTAGTGTAGCCTTATGATAGACAAAATAATGCCTCCCTCCTCAACAAGGAAATCTTATCCCGTGGACTTGTGCCTATGTGCATATATGGCAAAAGAAACTTTGCAGATATGATGAAGTTAGGATTTTGAGATGGAAGTATAATCTGGGATTGTCCAGGTGGGCCCAATGTGATAAAAAGGGTACGTATAAGGGAGACAGGAGGACCAGAGTCTTCTTTACAATGAAGAAAGCAGAGCCGAAGCGATGCAATTTCGGAAGGAAGTCACAAGTCAAGGAGTGTGGGCAGCTTCTAGAAACTGTATAATACAAGAAAACAGACTCTCCCCTAGAGCCTCCAGAAGAAACACAGTCCTTGCCAAGACCCTGACTCCAACCCAGGGAGACCAGGTTCAGATTTCTGACCTCTAGGACAGTAAGATAAGAAATGTGTTCCATTTGAAGCCACCCCACCATTTTTGTGGTAATTTATTACAGCGGCAATAGGAACTAATACTAACTCCTAATAGAATTTCTTGCTCTTATCCATGCTCCTCTACACTCTGTTCTCAATCTAACAGTGGCCTTGCTAAAACCTGTCATGTTACTCTACTGCTTTCCATTTCATTCAGAAGTAAAACCGGAGTCCTTACAATGACCTAAGAGGTCTCACTTAATGGATTTCCTATTCTCTTTGACCTCGTATCTTAAAAGTCTCATTTCCCTGATTCTATTCCAGTCATACTGGCCTCCTTGGTGTTCATCAAGATCCCCAGGGAGACTTCTGCCACAAAATGCTTGCACAGTAGCTTCCTCTATCTATAATACCTTGTCTCCAAACACTTACATGGCTATTTCTTATGTTTTTCTCAGCCCTTTGTTCAAATGTCATCCCATCAATAAAAGCTACCCCAGCCACCCTATTTAAGGAGGCAATCTGGACTCCCACCCCCAGTACTCCACTCTTGCTCTATTTTTCTTTTTTTTTACAGCACATATATCTCCTTTTGCCATACTACACGACTTAATTATTTATTTTCTTTGCTATTTATTTGCTACTGCATTTCCTCGCTACACATAGAGCAACACACACACACACACACACACACACACACAGGAATATAAGCTCCACAAGAACAGGGATTTGGCCTGTTTCATTTTCTGATATAACCTAAGTGGCTGGAGTAGTACCCAGCACATGATAGGTAGTTAGTTAATATTTGCTAGATAAATAAGTGTTTAAAATTAGTGCTTTTGATACATATTTAATTTTCTCAAATGAAAAAATTTAAGTGACAGAACAATAAATTTATTAAAGAATTTATTCAAATCAGTAAGAAAAACACTAAGTATAATAGGGAAATAGCAAATTTATAAGAGAAGACATACAACTAATTTACACTCACTTGGGCAATAATTCAAACTCTTAAAATGTCAGTAGAGTACTTGTTTTGCTTATTAATGTCCACATACAATAAAAAGTTATGAAGGACATTTTAAAGGCTGTAATGATTTTGAGTTTCTGACAAATGATTCAGGTTTTATATGGAACTATTGAACCTTGCTCATGCTCTGTGGAGCCCTTTTGTATAAGCTTTTGGCTAGACAGTTATTGTATTGTTCTTTCTACTTTTCAGGTTTTATGGCTTTCTGTAAGAGTTCCAGCTACTTGTTTGATGGACTGGGATGGACTTTCACCCAGATTTTTACGGCCCAACTTTAGATGTGATTTGTGGCCCCATTCAAACATGTGCATGCTACCTCTGGAAAAGTGAGCTCAGTTGTGTTTTTCTCTTAGCTTTATATTTTGGGTTTTTTTCTTGTTCTTTGTCATCTCTGAAGTGCCATCAGTATCATTGGGAAGATAATTAATGCCACATAACATAACAATATCAATCGCTGCCAGAATCCCATGCACTGAAGTGAGCCCTCCAGAGCTTATTACAGGCCCCAAAGCTTGAGCAGTCATTCTACACATGACTTAGTAATAAGCCCAAAGCCATGGGTGAAGAACCACTCCCCTCCATTTCAGAAGATAAAATAATATGTGTCCTTGGGCATGTGAAGATACTGCAATCATCTGATTAGAATGCTAGTGTCTCTATTTTTTCCACTTTGCTATTAACTCCAATTAGAACAAAGATTGCTTTGTTCAGAGAAATATATAAAGCTGGACACCTAGCCTCTCTACTCTGGGTCAAGTAATCTAGGACTGTTGACTCTTCCTATCCACCTCCATCACAAGGTCAGAGTCATCACAACCTTCTCTTAGGCACAGGGATGAGGATGTCTGATTGCTTATTAGACAAACAGTTATTAAATGCAACTAAGTGCTCCAAGCCTGATGACGCCAAGAAGAGTAAGAAACAGTCCTTTGTTTAGAGTGTAGACACCAGTAGATGAGATTAAAAAGCTACCAGCAATTTATAGGTAAGCATTAAAAATAGAGTGATAGAAGGTTTTGTGCCCTGGATACCATGCAGCAAAAAGAATGGACAATTAATCCAAATGGTGGGACAGAACATGGGGACAAGGCAGAAAATGTAGGAAATGAACCCTTGAGAACCCAAAAAAGGGAAGGAATTTGTGGAACCAGACATATTCAGGGAACTATACTTTGGTGTGGCTAAAGTGAAGGGAAAAGAAAAAAATGTGGAAGAGGATGAGGCCAAATATATAGGCAGACACCATAATATGGAGGCATATATTGCACACTAAGTATTTGTGTCTGTTTTCATCAGGAAGGTACTAACTTTTTTTTTTCGTTTTTGTACATCACTGAACACCACCCCCCTTTGTTTATACTGTATTAGACATGTGGAGATTGGAATATATACAGAGATTGATTGTTTCAATCTAGAGATTTTATATCCAAATAGAATTTAGTATTGTCCTTTCAACCTTGAAGTGTTTATTCTATTTATTCAATCATTCTCCAAAAATAGCTGCTTTGCTAATACATATTTGCTAATTGCACTAGTTGTAGATAAATAATGCTTTGACTTGATGATGTGCAAATGTTCAAATTTTCTCTATGCTCTTTGGCATTATTTAGGTCAATAGTTGCTTTGTTATTTCTCAATGTTTAGATTTATAAACTTTAGTTTTCTTCTTGAAGAGAGATTTAAAAATGAGTTCATCCAAAGAAAGTATTTTAATCAACATTAAAATGTATGTCCTACTCCATTTATTAGCAGATATTTTTTAATGTGGGCTTTCCTTTCTTCTAACTAAACTAAATTTCTATGAGAAATGGGAGAGGTTTCCTAGTATATATCCTTTTTTTATTGCTTTATTTTTTGCCTAGCAATCACTTACCCAAATTCTTTATTGACCATTAAATCTGGTATAACAATGCATTGAGCTAAGGTTAGCCCCTTTTAACTCCAATCTTATCTCTGCAAATAACTAGCTATTTGATCCTGAGCAATTTTCCTTTCTCCTCATTTGCAACATAAGAAGGTTAGACAGGATCATCTGAAAATGCCCTTCAGGCTGAGAGATTTTATTTTCGTGACTAAGCATTAATAAACATAATAGACCTTATTTCGGTTCATTCCTCTTCTTATCTCACCTGTACATTTCTTCACATAATTCGGTATACTTTGCTTGTGAACTTTCCTGTCTATGGACTGGTGCTGCCTGAGTCTTCTATTTACTTAGGTGATCATCAGAAGTACTGCTGAAGGGCTAAGGGTGTAAGACTTGCTCATTGACTGTCATGACAAAGGCCTTATAGAAGTTACTATTTGTGTCCCTTGTTATATGTTTTAGATTTTACTTTTTTATTTCAAAATAGGTAGCCTGGTTTCTTTGTTATTATAATGCCTATAAGAGAATATTCAGTTTCTAAGTCATACGTTCCTGTTGCTTCTATACCATTAGCTCACAAATATCCAGGAAAAGTTGGCCCACCTTGACCCAGGGTTAAACTAACTTGGCCTACTGGTATGATCCAAATGGTGTGGCATTTAGAGATTGAACCCTGTGGTACTGTTGGGCTAAGTCATATGGAAGTGCAGAAACAAAGTATAATGTGCAGTCCAAGTATCAACATTGTGGACTTCAGATGACATCCTCATTAGATGATCTTCATCTTCGCTCCCTGCAAACTGCTTCCCTCTTCTCTATGTTGCTAATTTTGATCTATCTATTTTAGGAACTACTGAGGCAGCAGCTTCTCCTTGTTATTGCTTGGGATAGTTTCATTATTATGGAATCAAAGTTGATTGTCTTTATACCAAAGGTTGTTCTGTACTTCCTCATTATGAAACCCCCTTCCTCCTTATTTTGCTCTGAATCTCTGCTTGGGCAGTCTGCCCTCCTTTGGTGGGTCCTGGATATATTATAAAGAATTGCTTTACTTTAAAGCCAGTTACGTTCAAAGGACCTGATGGTCTGGGGTACATCCAACCCAGTGAGGGTAGTCTCAGGGGACTCATAAGATCAGCATCCTGAAAGTAAAACATTTCTATTACAAGAAAAAGAATCATCCCCAAATTGTAAAGTGAGTGAATTTGGGCCTCAAGACAACTTTATCTGCATCTGGACCTAAAGATTTTTCTTCATGGTCCCACTCAAGTGAGACCAAGCAAATATCTTGGCTCATTAAAAAAAAAAAAAAAAAAAAATGAATAGTCCCATGAATCTGCGCATGGGGCATCCAGTAATGTTCCTTAATGTATAGGTTAGATCTTCTGGAACAAAATTAGGGACACATGGCTTGATAATGTAAATATCCTCCCAAGTTTCAATCAGAAGACTGGGAAGGCAAGAAGTGAGATAGCTCATAAACATCCATCTGGTTGCAAGCTGAAATTAGACACTCATTTATTTAAGGTCTTCATTTATAGGGCCAGAAGGTAAATGCGAGAACTGTGGCTAATGAAGATTACTGAGGTTAAGCAAGAGAAGTGTGTCCAAAATGAGTCATTACAACCAGGTACCAAAAAAAAAAAATATACCTCCCAAGTTATAGAGATGTCTATATATTATTTTGGCAAATAGAACGTAGTATGGAGAAAAAAAAAGGAGACCAAGTGGACACCTGACATTAATTTTAATGTGCTCATTTGACATATTGACCTGGATGGGCAGAGCCCATTTACAGTCCTGCCACAGACTAGAACAGAGTTTATATATTTAATTTTTATTTTATATTTACAGGTTAGGAATTATGGCCCCAATGAACATCATAGTTTTGTAAGTATTTTAGTTGTATACTCAAAACCCTGAAATGATCTAATTCTGCCCTGTCGATCAGCATACCCTCCAATGCCACCACCATGAGTTTAATAAGGGAGAAATCAGTGTTGCTTTCTTACTAGCTGCACCAGTTCCCAATGATTTGAACCCAGTTAAGAATACTGTTCAAAACTGAGCTAGAGCATGAGGGCTTAAAAGGGAACATCTAACCTGTGGGCCATAGAAGGCCCTCAAAGTCATTTGGACTGGCCCAGCCAAGGCATTAGGGGTGAGTTAATTAAACATTTGACCAAATATAGCAGGCTAATTTTTAAGTTGATATTTTGCCCACAAAGTATGTTAAAAATTCCAAATGGCCCTTGGCAGAAAAAAACATTCCCCACCCCTGGCTTAAATGAACAATACCATCTCAATTGTAAGCTAGATTTTTTCTTAACTATATCAGTTTTTTTATTTATTGCATGAAGAAAGACAGTCAGAGAGGAGAAGGGGTAGACTATATAGGACCAGGCAACAGAACAGACTACAGCTCCTCATACCCATCTGGCAACATGCATGTATGTGTGTAGTTCACACTATGCTGCGTAGCCTAGAACCACTTTTGGAACTGAAGGACCTATACTCCCAAATGCTGAGACTGCTAGCAACTGACATCCCTTAGCTACTAGCCCTTTCCAGGAATTTCCCTGGACTGATGAGACCTGTTTGGTGAATGACCATGCTTCTCCATTGCCTCCATTATCTGGTTCTTCTGGGAATACAAAGTTCCACCCTTCATCCCAATTTAGGACAACTCTGAAGAGCTCTCTTGGCCTCAGAGTTCCTTATGGGCTTCACAGAGGCTTTTATAGTAACTGTGTCATGACTCAATGTTTCTCTCTGTCCAGGCTAAATTCCTTTCTTTCCCCATGAGTGTTAATCCCTACGGGCACTTTTCAATACAATGTGTGCATTCAAAATGACACTTCAGTGTCTACTTCCCAGAAAACCCACCCTCAAACAAGGACAAAAGAAATGAAAAAGCAAAAAATAAATAAAAGAAAAAATGATTACCTGCTCAGGCTTCCCTGAGAGGCCAAGCTTTAAGCATAGTAACTTACCTCTCCACACTAACTAGTGCGCTACATCACCACGTATAAACACTAGGAGTGTCTTAGATGCTCATGATACACCATATCTCCTGAGTCCACCTGCTTTCAGGACAACTTTGACGAGGCCCAGGCAGACAGCCAGTATCCCACATCAGGGGAGTTTAATGCCCCAGCAGCAACCTTCTCCAGGAGATGCTGTGCTGGAAGGTAGATGGTCTAGCCTTTCCAGCCTCCAATGGGACAATTCTGAGGCAAGTTCTATACTCTTCCAGTAAAATTAGGTCATTTGTCATTTTAGATTAAGGTCCACCTATATGACCTTGTTTTATCTTAATTTTTTAAATATTCTAATTTCAAACACATCACATTCTGAGGTACTGGGAGTTAGGATTTCTACATATGTGTTTGGGGGTGGGAGACACAATTCAGCCCGAAACACCCGCATATTTAAATGTATGCCATATCAGCATTTCCCCTTTCCCTGTCTCACTTTTTCCCCCTCTCACATTTCTGCTTCTGTAGATCATCTCCAAAATAAACTAAGAAACCTCATCTTTAAGTCATTTTTCAGAGGAACCCAACCAACTATCTTAATCTCTGACCCACCAAATTAGCAGAAGGTTGACATAGACAGGTCTTGCTTGGGAAACATATAAAGTTTCTCTATCGACAGTATATCATCAATTCTGCCTATTCCTTCAAGTAAAATATTCTAAGCACTTTAAACTAAAGACGAAAAATAGAGAGAACCAGGTATGCTAAATTCACACATACACATCCACCAGTCTGCCTCAATCCTGTTAGCAAAATTAACTTGATGCAGAAGGTAAAGTCATTTAAGTACCTTAGCAAGAGAAGAGAGCATGTATCTTGCAGGACTTGGTTGTGATACTCCCATGTGGGGCAGAGCAAAGTGGCTGCAAAAATACTAAGCAGAGAGCTATTCAGGCAATTTATGTGAATTTCCCCAAAAGAGAAAGGTAGGATTCATCACCCGTTGGATCCAGCATATTTTTCATTGAATTCTTCTATTTGAATTTTGAAACGACAGATGTATTCAGGCAAAATGCCATGGATTTTATTTTTCATCACATTTTTTGTCCTACCAGGAATTTATATTTTTTTTATTTGAATTCTATACGCTCTTAGCCTAAAGGTGGCCACCTTACCTCTAAAAAGCTTACCTAAGCTGAATTTTAAAAAATAATCTATTGATCACTATAATGACCTGTGGGTGTATATCAATTAATGAAGATGGAAGCAAATATACCAAAAGCTAAATAACCACAATAGTTACATTTCATAGCAAATGAACCTAATATGCTCCATGTTTACACAGGACTTAAAGAAGAGCTATGATTTAATGAGCTTCTCCTTTGTGTCAGTCTCTTTAAATAATTATCACATTCAATATCTCCAAAATTCTGAAACAGGGATATTATTATTTATTCTTCATGATTTTAATATAAGAGGAAAGATTTAGAAAATACCCATCAAAAAAATGACACAAATGGGATTTGAACCCAAACTGATTCTAAATCTTTTTACTTCCAGTGGCTCTCAATCAGGAATGATTGTTCAAATTAATTGGAAAGTTATGGGTGCCACTATATGCCAAAAAAAAAAAAAACAGATCACTTTGTTGTGAGTCAGAGACCTAAATGTAAAAGCGAAAAATAATCAAGCGTCTAAAATGAAACACAGAAGACTATAACCATGACCATTTGATAGGCAGATTTCATAAGCAAGATTCAAAATGTATGGGCCAATAAAAAAAGTAATAAAAATTGAACTTATTAAAAATTAAGATATGTGCATAAAAAGGCACTATGAAGACAGTGAAAAAGGTAAGCTATAAATTAGAAGAAGTTATCTCCAGCACATACATAAAAAAAATAGTTGGATCCAGACAATAAACATTTAGAAAGGTGTTCATATTTAATCATCAGAGAAAAGCACCTACTTGAATAATTAAAACTGAACAATTTGACAAATACTAAGGGTTGGTGATGCTACAGAAAAAGGAGACTCATGCACTACTGGTGAAATTGCTACATGCAAGCATCACCTTGTAAGCCTCTTTTTCAGTATCTTTGAAAGTTAAACAGGAACACAGCCTAATGATGCAGCACCCTACAGATGCAGAACTTATTATTCCACCTGTGGATATATACCCAACAGACATAAGTGCTATGTCCATCAAAAAACATACACAGGAATTCTCAGAGCCACTTTATTCATAATAACTAAAAACTGCAAATAACTAAAGTGCTCATCAAAGGTAGAATGGGTCAACACACTACAATATAGTCATGCAATGGAATACTACATAGCAATGCAAAAGAACGAAGTCCTGGTACATTAAACCACATGGGTGAACCTCAGCTATAATGTTGAGTGAAAGGAGTCAGACACAAAAGAGTACTTTTTATATGAATCCATTTATATAACTTTCAAAGTAATCTATAGTGAAAGAGGTAAATTATCCTTGGAGGAGGGGGATTGATGGACTGAGAAGGATCTTTAATGAGTTTTCTGGGATCTGGAAATATTGATTTTATCTTAATTTTAGCAGTGGTTACATGAATAGATAAATGTAAATATTTGTATATACCTATGTGTGTGTATAAAAAATCATGACCTTTGCACTTGACATTTATACTTTACAGCATATATATGTATATATATTATATTTTAATCTTTCATTTTATTTTGTTAATCCTCACCTGAGGATATTTTTCCATTGATTTTTAGGAAGAGTGTAAGAGAGAGGGAAAGACAGAGAGAAACATCGATGTGAGACAAACACATCGATTGGTTGCTTCCTGCGTGAGCCCTGACTAGAGCCCGGGTTAGGGAGAAGCCTGCCACCAAGGTACGCGTCCTTGACCAGAATCAAACTGGGACCCTTTGGTCCGCTGGTGCTCTATTCACTGAGCAAAACTGGCTAGGGCTATATTTTAATCTTTTTTTAAAAGTATAATGGCTTGACCTCTTATCTAGGCCAACAGAATATATATATATATATATATATATTGTTTCAAAAAGTTCCCCACATTATCCAGTGATTGTGATACATGTTCTTGTTTTCAAATCACTTTATCCCCAGGCTCAGGTAACTCAAGCACCGTGCAGTGAGTCAACGCTGATGGGAATAAGTTTTGGCTCTGCAAGTAACGGCTGAGTAACCTTGGAGAATGCAGCCATGGAAAGAAGGGTCTGGACTAAATGAGCTCTCAGGTCCCTTCCCACACTTAGGTGGTAAATTCTACAACATGAATCCATACCAATTGGCCAACACACAAATAAAGCCTAAAATTAAGAGAAGCTGGTAATTGAATAACATGATATGTTTTTTTTAAATATGTTTTTAATGATTTCAGAGAGGAAGGGAAAGTGATAGAGAGATAGAAACATCAATGATGAGAGAGAATCGCCGATTGGCCACCTCCTGCATGCTCCCCGATGCGGGGGATCGAGCCCACAACCCAGGCATGTGCCCTTGGCCGGAATCGAACCTGGGACCTTTTAGTTCTCAGGCCGACACTCTATCCACCGAGCCAAACCGGCTAGGGCAACATGATATATTTAATTATGACTGCTTAAAGGTTTTCTCACTCTAAGTATATTTTACATACTATCTTAAAACATTCAATCTTCTATATTATGCTTAGGCGCTGGTTGAATGGCAAATTCTTAAAAGATGGTAACACATTAAGCTATTATCAGTCATTAATACTTCATTATGGATGTGACAATAAATCATTTTCAATTTGATAGTTACCTAAAATTCTACCCTTTAAGAACAGGATGTAGAATAAAAGGCAGTTTGATGTGTAATGGAAAGAATATAGAACAAAGAAACAGGAATCTGCTTTCTACTCACACTTATGCTACTAATTAACTGTGTACCTTTGAATAGATCCTTTCCTGCCCCTAGTCCTCAGACTGTCCATCAGGAAAATGTGAGCACTTGGAATACATAATCTCTGAGGGTCATGGGGACTATATAATTCTATGACTCTCCTTAGGTCCTGATACAGGAAAACTTAAAGGCAATCTGGAGTTCTGAATGAAGGCACTGGTTTCCTGACTTTTAGGGAGAGAGCCACAAAAACTAAGGATAGTGGCAGGAAGCCAATAAAAAACACTACTATCAGGGTGTGTATTTGTTTATGTTTTTTTGTGTGTGTGTTTTTTTTTTTAAGTTCAGTTTGAGACCTTAGGTGAGAGCAGTGGCAAACACAGAGTACTGGCTGTCTGGTGGGAGGTGGGGGCAGGGTGGCCCAGGGAGGAAGAGGAATACACTGGCTTTGTTCCTTAGCACAGTCCATGCAGGGTGTATTTATAAACCACAGTAGACTGCAGAGGGCAGAATCAGCTGACCAACCTCCAGAAGCATAGTGAACTGATGGGCAACACTCCCCTAGTCTCTGCCCCTCACCCACCCACCAACTTTGCTCATCCCTTAAGGTGGTGTGCTGGGGCTGGACTGACAGGGGGAAGCCAGACAATTCCAGTGATAAGACAACTCAAAGGAAGGGGATCAAATAGCCACCTAGCAGTAGTGCTGGAGGGGAAAATTCAAGAGGGAGGGCAAAGCGGGGTGTGGTTTATAGAGGCCCTGCCTTGTGAGACAGGGAGAATGGAACTCAGTCACCAGGGAGCCATTCAACTATGAAGGTGATGAACTTGGAATCTGATTAGCACAATCATTACTGCTTCCCTAATGAGATTGGAGAGGACCAATTGTATAATAATGAGGCTCACTCAATGTGAGGAGTGTTTGAACTTTAACTTCCTTCCTCCAAATAGTCAGTCTCAGGACAATGGCTGGGATGTCTGGTTTTGATAACAGAGATTTATAGAGAACACACTGTCTTTCACACTGGGCCTTTCAGTCTTAGGAAATCGGCCACTACCACATTTTTCATACCTCTTCCAAGAGTAAATCCTGCTCACCCAGGAGTCATTGGGCCAGGAAATATAATTATGTGAACCCATGTTTCCTAAGAACTGAGTGGGTACCTACAATTTCGAGCAGTCCAGGAAATAGCCACTCAGCTAATAATGATAACAGGTTGCTACTGATCTTAGCAGATAGGAGGCTCACCTAAAACTGTAGGGGGTGGGGGAACCTCCCTTTGTAGAAACCTGCCTCATCCTCTTTTGCTTTTAAGTGGCTCCTTTCCCTGCCTCCTTGCTTCCTCTTTCATCCTCTGCCCTCCTCCTTTTCTTATTAAGCTCTAGTTCTGCCCCCACCCCTCCTTTAAAGAAATATTTAGCTTATATTTGTAATAAGTTTCAGGAAGCTCACTGGGGCCCTGCCTGAACATTCACTGTAATTTAGGGTGAGTTATGTTTCAATTACCTCTATGTTATAGCATACTGGTGAGGGCAGGCATTATGTCATGTCAAGGATACGGGCGAAAGAAAATACGGACACCCCCATTACAGGCGGTGATGGAGCAGTTTTAATAATATTGGGGGAAAATGGAACATAAATGCCTTTCCAGCTGCACCATTACTGCACATTAGCAACATCACGTGGCCAAAGTGACGGGGAGGAGGCCACAGGGAAGAAGGGGTTACAGGTATGGCAGTAATTGGAGTTTTTCCTCTGCATTTAGAAAGAGACAAAAAGTCCTATAAAAACCTTGGAAATGTTTGTTTTTCCTGTGAATAATGATCTTACAATGACATAAAATACTAACTTTTCAATACTAAAAAAAATCCTAATTTCTAGTGAGTTTTCCCATTTCATGCAAGAAGAATAACTCTTACCTGTGCTCTCCCTCTCCCTCCTATCCCCTCTCCCTCATTTTCTCAGCTTCTTTATTTTCTTGGCACAAATAGCAGTCATTGCTCAGAGGAGGTGTGGGAATTAGGCTGCTTTGTAATTCAAACCTTTTATTCAAGTTACCCTTATGTACTAAAGAGGGAAATATGTATTGGCTAAATGGCCTTGTTATGAATGTTTCCCATAGTGAATGGAAGGGTGGCTCCCCCACGCACAAACCTTTCCAAACCATGACTCCATTCATCACTTACAATGGAATTTCACTAATGCTAATTTCCACCTTTTACTTTTTCAAATGGGGTTGCAGGAGCACATGTAGATATTTTTTTTCTGGCATGACTGGTTCCTTTAAAAAGAGGAAGTGACAATAAATGAGCCTGCAGAGCCTGATGATGATCTGTGCTTTGAGGATTGGTGGTTTGCAGGTGTTGAGCTTGATGAAATACAGTAAGAAAGATGAGAATGTAGATGGCTTTGGGGGGTCGCTGCTTCTAACAGCTGTTTAACTTTGTTCAGTGAAAACAAATACAGTCAATCAGAATTGCCTCTTATTTAACCACAGAGGAACGGGTTCAGTAACTAAAATAAATAGTATGTATATGGTTGGTCTAACTTTCCTCTCATCAAAATGACAGTGTAAGCCTAAAATAAAAAGGAAAACAAAGAGACATAAAATACACTGGGGAATACAGAACATTTAAAGCCAACTGGGGTTGGGGGAAAGACAAGCTAAAGAAAGATAATTGTGTATGTGTGCTAATGATCTTTATCTCCTTGTAGATGTAATTCAAACTTGCTGGAGAAAATTTGAAAATTTCACATAAGTATAGAAAAGCACTTCAGTTATTTCGATCTTTTTTATGATTCTATCTCATATTTCAACAAAATCATTCATTTCTTCACTCACTAAACAGTTCTTCAATGAACATCTACTATGCAATAGCACTGTTTTGCTCAATTTGAAATGAAGGGATCTAGCAAACAAAATAGGTGTGGAGAATTCCCTCCAGGGGTTTACATCCTATTGGTGTTAAGAATAAGACAAAAGGTCCATAATGGAGCTGCTTATTCTAAGCCCTACATCTCTGAGAAATGGGATTTTAAACTAGTCAATCAGTGATCCCCTGATCAGCACTACTTAGGTCATCTGCTTGATAGACCCCTGCTATCACCTAAAGAAAAGTCACTTTGCTATAACCATGTTTTTGCCTAGTATAACTTCCTAGTTCTGCTCACTTATGCCTATGAAAGTCTTGTTCAGCTCCTCAGAGTTCCTTTAATACCAGATAGGAGAGGTCCTCGTCCCCAGCTGTTGCTCATGGGGCATGGATTTCTTGTGATAGCCCAAGAAAAAGAAATTTCTGAGATTTTCATGGGAGGATGAGTTATCGTAGAAAGCTTTATTTCCATGGGATTATACTCCTCGGTTTCCAAAGTCCCATTTCCTTTAGTCCAGTCATAAAAGAGTAGCGGGAGCTTCAGAGGAGCTAAAATCAGAGCCAGTGTCCAGAATTTCCTTTCCATGTCAGGGCATAGTCCAATCCAACATCAGGCTGCCTTAACCTGTCTTTCCCACTGTAGTCCATTAGCCCATTGCCTGTGGGGTAGTCATGGCCCTGGGCCATACCAGCCAATGCAAGAGAGCCAAGAGCTTGAGAGCAACAAAAGTAACAACAGCCAGGAGAATGAACTCCTTTGTTTAGGGCAGCAGTTCTCAACCTGTGGGTCGAGACCGCTTTGGGGGTCAAACAACACTTTCACAGGAGTCGCCTAAGACCATCGGAAAACACATATATAATTACATATTGTTTTTGTGATTAATCACTATGCTTTCATTATGTTCAATTTGTAACAATGAAATTGGGAGTCACCACAACATGAGGAACTATATTAAAGGGTTACGGCATTAGGAAGGTTGAAAACCACTGGTTTAAGGGATCATGTCTTCCCTTATTTTCAAGAGTTTGCATTGGCTCCACCCATTCTGGCCAATTCAGGGTTCCCCAGGCTTGACTGCAGGCAAGTACCTTCCCTAGTCATCCCAACTTTACTGTGCATGCATCTATCTCTCCTTGGTTGGGTCTCTTCCCCCAGTAATTCTGCAGGGAATGGGCCAGTGGTTCCCTGAGTGGTGTGGAATTGCAGCTACCTGGTGAAGCTGCCCAAATGGTATGTTTATAATGTCTGGCCTTCCCTTTGCTCCTTTCCTATTATTAATAACTAGAGGCTGGTGCATGAATTTGTGCACCAGTGGAGTCCCTCAGCCTGGCCTGTGGGGTCGGGCTGAAACCAGCTCTCTGACATCCCTCGAGGGGTCCCAGATTGCTAAAGGGTACAGGCCAGGCCATGGGATCCCACTGGTGCACGATAGGGGCCAGGGAGGAACATGGGATGTTGGCCAGCTGGGGAGGGAACATGGGAGGGCTCCTGAATGTGTCCAGCCCCTCTTGCTCAGTCCCAATAGGCCAGACCCCAGCAGCAAGCTTACCTACTGGTCAGATGTCTGCCCCCTGGTGGTCAGTGTACGTCATAGTGAGTGATTGAGAGATCTTAGCATATCATTAGCATATTACAGTTTGATTGGTTGATTGGCCGACTGGATGACCAGACAATTAGCATATTAGGCTTTTATTATATAGGACTAGCTAATGACAATGGTATCACTTACTATCTGCTACATTGGATGCTCCCCAATTTGAATCAATTTTTGTTTGAATAAACTTTTAAAGTTTTTAATATGCCTCAATTTATCTTTTAACAGCAGAAATCTTATCTAATAAAATAGGACATGCAAATTGACCATACCTCCGCTACACTCACAAGCCACACCCAACAGCCAATCCAGAGTGAGTATGCAAATAAACCCAACCAAGATGGCTGCGGCCATAGACCTGGACCAAACAGGAGGCTTGGGTTGCCCCTGGCGATGGTGGAAGCCAAGCTTCCCGCCTGCCCTGGCCAGTTGTAGGCTCCGCTCAAGGCTACAACGTTTCAATTATAGAAGATAAATAAATCCCAGATACTTGTTTCCAGCCACTGTGGCCTCTGTTCAAGGAGGGTCAGGGAGCCTGTGTTGCCTGGGGCCATGGCCAGCCTGAAAACAGTCCTCAGCCCCTCACCCAAGCTGGCCATGCCCCACCCCCCCAGCAGGGACCCTCACCCCATGGGGGCATGGCCGGCCTGCAAACCACCACAGGCCCCTTGCCCAGGCCACCCCATGCTTCAATCCAGATGTTCTTCTGGACAAAGCTATGGTGGCGGGGCTGCGGTAGAGGTGGTTAGAGGCCAAGAGGGGAGGGCAGTTGTGGGCAATCAGGCTGGTGGGGGGCAAGGCCATTGGGAGTAAGCAGACCAGCAGGGGGACCATTTGGGGGCAAGCAGGCCATCAGTGGGGGTCAGTTGGAGGTGATCAGGACAGTGGTGGAGGGGCTGTTTGCAGTGAGCAAGCCAGCAGGGGGTGCAGTTGGGGGTGATCAGGCTGGTGGGGGGGCATTTGGGGGCAAGCAGGCCGGCAGGCAGAGTGGTTAGGGGCAATCAGGCAGGCAGGCATGCAGGCAGGTGAGCGGTTAGGAACCAGCAGTCCTGGATTGTGAGAGGAATGTCCGACTGCCAGTTTAGGCACGATCCCTAAAAACCAGCAGTAGAACATCCTTCGAGGGGTCCCAGATTGGAGAGGGTGCATTCTGGGCTGAGGAACACCCCCTCCTCCATGCACGAAGTTCATGCACCGGGCCACTAGTAGACAATAAAGAAATCAAATACTCAGTTTGCAATGCATTGAAGGAAACAACACGTTGTATCAGAGAATACTAAAGAAAGTCTTCAGAGATATCAGAATGATATTGCATGTGTGATTTTGCATTCTGCTTTATTCACTTAAATTGCTATGAATGCTCTTACATCACTAAATACTCTTTGAAAACATTTTTTAATGGCTGGATAGCCTATCTTAAACAAATCTTAATTTATCTACTGATTTTTTCTTGTGTTTTCCTTTAGAGCTTTTATGCTAAGAAAAAATTTTGCCTAAGAATCTGTAAAATAGTCACCTATGATTTTTGTTGTTGTTAGATTTGTTATATTTAATATTTTTAGTTAATCTGAAAAACATTTTGATGTAAATAATAGAAAAAACAAATTAGTCTTTCTACATAAAAAAATTAGTAACACTTCCTGCATCGCACAAAGCTTCTTAATCATTTTATGATGCGCTATTTGTCACATATGAAGTACTAGAGTTTATTCCAGGATTACAAATTCTATTGATATGTCTGTAAATATTTAAATCAAAGGATTTAAAATTTCTTTAGCTAAATAATCAATTTTAACATCTAGTTGACTTTTATTATTTGTGATGTTATGTATAAATTTGCTGTAAATATTGAATTAGATTATTCTGAACCATTGTTTTTAGGGAAAATATAGAATTAGATTCCTATATTTTCTCCATTTTTCAATTATTCTATATTCCTACCAGTTTTTTTCCAGATAAATTTTAGAATTATCTTTTTCAAGACCAGCTATAAAAAAATTATTAATAGGTAAGGTTAATACTCATTGCTCACAGATTTTATATATTTGCAAACTCACCTACTCATTAAAATGTATTTGTAACCCCCAAACAAATTATCAAGGCACTTTCATGGTTATTTGCAGCATTGAGCAAAGCAGCAAAAAAATTAGTTGCCCAACACACATTCCCAGCTGAGATTGAAGGAGGTAATGCTCTACCTTCTTATGTCAGCTCTTAGACTGTGAACAAGTATCCTTTCTGTGTTATATTTCATGCCATGTTTTTCACATTTTTTAGCTTTTTAAAGGTGATTCCATTGTTTTAAAAAGGCCTCCAAGTGTAAGTGTTAAGTGCTGTCCACATCATTAAAGCCATCATGTGCCTTACAGAGGAAACACACATGTTTGATAAGCTTGGTTCAAGCATGTGTGATGGTACTGTTGGCCATGAGGTCAATGTTACTGAATCAAAAATATATGTTTACTAAGGTGTCCTTAAACAGAACCACTCATAAAACAGTTACATATAGTTTGGTTAGTGACCAGAGGCTCTCAGGAACCTAACTGGAGATTTCCCCTAGGAGCAATGGTTCAGAATTATCTATGTCAGTGTTCACAGGAATTTCATACATGCTACCACAAACAATGAGAATCAATTGTATTCTTACAGATAGTGCTTTAAATAAATGTATTAAATTGAGAAGGATCCACTTCTTTAAAATAAAGACCTCTAATCTAGAAATATGTTGCATAATTTCTTTCATAATGCCTTATTTGTTTTATTATGCTCATTGCTAGGAATTTTCTTATTTAATATTGTGAATGGAATTATTTTGTTCTTAACCTTCTAATGAATTATTATTGGTTTATAGAAGAGTTATTGGTTTTCATAAAATTATTTTGTACCCAGACACTTTGCAAAATTCTTATTAATTATCTGCATTTTAAGTAGATATTTTTCTTCAGAATAAACTATGATATAATGCAAAAAACTGCTAATTAGAATTCCTATACCAAAAGTTTTACCCCTTATTCCTGATTTTTCATCTTGTTTTATTGGAAAGAACTTTGAAAGCAGGGAACTTTCTCTTGTTCTTAATTAAGTTATTCTACTGTTTTTGCACAAGTATAAAATTGGATCCTGTCTAACATGATAAAAAATGTTTTCTAAGAGTTGTGATGGAATGGTTACTGAAAATGTTCAGAAGTCTATTTAATTTTTCTTGATGTAATTATTTCCTCCTTTGGTCTTGATCTAATTAATTAACCTCTTAATATTAATTCACCATTACATTCTAAATATAAATCTTACATTGTATTTATAGATTACAGTTAAGGTGTATTTGGTTATTTAGGTTTTCAACTTACTCATAGGTTATTTAGGTTTCGCCTCTATTTAATGAGACTTTATTTAAGGGTAAAAATATAGCTATGAGGTTTAGATTTGTGTTTTTTTTGCAGTCACTGTCAGCTTTTGCTATCTGAATCTATATGTTATTACTGTATGTTATTACATGAAATCAGAAACATATCATTTCAAAGACTCTTATCAAAATTTTTGAAAAACTGACATACATATGAACATTGAAAGTTAAAATTTTAAGCATTGAAAGTTAAAATATATTTCTGTGATAAATTTTCAATTTTCCTAATTGTTAATGGGTCCAAGCTTTCTCCTAGTGATAATTAGTGATAATTAATATTTGCAGAAAATTTTCATTGCATTTATATATATCTGCATCTATAAATATATCTGTATCTTTGTCTGTGTCTGTGTCTGTGTCTGTGTCTGTGTCTGTGTCTATGTCTATGTCTATATTTGTTAATCCTCACGCAAGCATATTTTTCCATTGATTTTTTTTAGAGAGAATGGAAGGGAGGGAATGTGCGGAGAGAGAGAGGGGAGAGAAGCATCCATGTAAGAAAGACACATCAACCAGTTGCCTCCTGCACATGCCTCAATGGGGGCTGAGGATGGAACCTGCAACCCAGGTACCTGTCCTCAACTGGGAATGGAACCCACCACCCTTTGGTGCATGGGGTGACACTCTAACCACTGAGCAACACAAGCCAGGGCACATTTATATTTTTAAAAGATATATTAGAATTGTGCTATGGTCTGAATGTGTGCCTTCAAAATTAATATATTGAAAGCCTAATGCCCAAGGTGATGGTAATATAAAGTAGGGTGATCAATCATGAGAACAGACCTTCATGAATGGGATCAGTGCCCTTATAAAAGAGACCCCAGAGCCCTGGCCAGTTTTCTCAATGGTTAGAGCATCAGCTCGTAGACCAAAGGGTCAAGGGTTCGATTCCTGGTCAAGGGCATGCACCTTGGTTGTGGGTTCAATCCCCGGCCCCATTTGTTGTGTGGAAGAGACAACCAATTAGTATGTCTCTCTCACATCGATGTTTATCTCTCTCTCTCTCCTCTCCTCCACTCTCTCTAGGAAAATCCTGGAGAAAATGTCCTTGGATGAGGATAAAAAGAGAGATAGAGAGAGAGAGAGAAACCCCAGAGAGATCCCCCACCCTCTTTCTGCCACGTGAGTCCACAATGAGAAGTTGGCAGTCTGCAACCCAGGAGGAGCCTTCCCCAGAACCCACCATACTGGCACCCTGATCGGGGACCTCCAGCCTAGAACTGAGA
>NW_006297819.1:531943-549796 GCF_000327345.1 Myotis davidii | reverse complement strand
CTGTTTATAAGCCTCTCAGTCTGTGGTATTTATTATAGTGACCTGAATAAACTAAAACATACAATATTATTTGCTGATTCTTAAGAATCCTTTCTTTTTTAAAAAAATTCCTTTCTTATGTCTATTTTTTACTTATTTCACCTTTGCTATTATTATTAATTAGGTTGGTCACAGTATGTCTATGTTCTGTTTTTGTTTGTATGTGTGTTTTTCCTCCAAGTGACCACATTTATTCAGGGAGAAGAGACTTGAGAATTCTTCTGAGGATGCTAAGGACATGCTTTGGTAAAGAGTGGCAGTGGCTAAAGATGAAAATCCACGCTGGTGCGCAGCAGTGTTAAGGGGATGAAGACGCACTCTGAGTCTGAGTCTGAGGCAGAGGGAGGCTGGCAGCTTGCTCCTCTGGAGGCACAGAGGAAATAAATAGATGAAGCCAGGCATGCACAGTTATGAAACAGGCAGCAGTGGGCATCTGTAATGGTGATAAATGGTGTGCCACTTTAAAATTTTGAGCAAGATGTGGAAGACCCAACATTATGCCATTTTTAAATTATTCTAGGAGGAATGCATGAAAAGGCTTAGAGATCAAGACAGGAAGGCTTTCCTAAAGACTATTAAAATTCTGGCCAAAGGAATAAGTAGGGAGAAACAGATAAAAGATTCCATGGCTCTAGTGAAAATACACAGCTTATCCAAAAAGGAGACATTTATCTGCTAAGTATAAAAGTATTTATGGGGATGTAGGGACAGCATATTATGAAGTATACCTGTACCCAAAGTCTGGAATATTCTTTAGGTTCCTGCAGTATGAAAATTTGGAACTAAACTACTTCTTAAACAGGACTTTGAGAAGTCTGTCCAGTATAACTAGTGTCCTAAACATGTGGGATATGGAAGAGAAAGAAATAGAAATTTACCCCAAAGTTTTATATAACTATTGGCCCGGTGCACAAAATTCATGCACATTAAAAGGGAACTAATTAGAGGAAATATTTTAATATTGCTTTTGCCCTTTCTCTATAATAGAAGTGTCAGAGATTAAAGAAAATTAGTAAAATGTATATGAAAATCTCCCTCCTGTCAGAGTCTGGGGCACGCCACAGGACCCAGAGTCAAGTTCCTGCCCACCCGTGTTCACCTCTAAATTGTGCGAGACCCAGACCCAGCCAGCCCTACCCCCGTCAAGCCCCACAAGGCAGGGAATGCAGCCTCAGGTCACTCATCAAGCCCCACCAGGCGGGGGGCATGGCCTCAGATCACCTGGCCCAGTGCCGTAAAGGGACACAGCCTTAGGTCCCCAGTCAAGCTCCACCGGGCAGGGGGTGTGGCCTCAGTTTCCCCAATGCAGCCTCAGGTCCCCCAACCCAGCGCCAGGGTGGGGGTACGGCGGCCTCAGGTCACCTGTCAAGTCCTGCCAGGCAGGGAGCATGGCCTCAGGTCCCGTGGCCTGGTGCCGGGCAGGGGTTGTGGCCTCAGGTTCCCTGGCCCAGGCACAAGGGTGTGAGGGTGCTAGGGATTGAGGGCATGACAGTCATTTGCATATTATCTCTCTATTATATAGGATGAAGAAGGAAAAAGGGAAAGATTGGAAGCTTAATGGGGAAAAAGTGAAATACTTCTCTGATTTATTAGGAATAGGAATCTGCATGTAGAGCTGCCCCAAGGAGATTAGCAACACAAGTAGGGGTGGAAGGAGTTATGACATTAACTAGAAGATAAAATAAGAATAGTTATAGTAATAATAATGTCACCTATTATTATTCTATACTTACCATTTTTGAGCGATTATTATGTTACAGTTGAAATACTATTTTGCATGCCTTATTTAGGGTTATTGTCCCAATGATACTAGAAGGTTGTCTTACTACCCACAACAGTGATTCTCAACCTTCTGGCCCTTTAAATACAGTTCCTCACGTTGTGACCCAAACATAAAATTATTTTCTTTGCTACTTCATAACTGTAATGTTGCTACTGTTATGAATCGTAATGTAAATATCTGATATGCAGGATGGTCTTAGGCGACCTCTGTGAAAGGTTTGTTCGACCGCCAAAGGGGTCATGACCCACTGGTTGAGAACCGCTGCTTTAGAAAATGAAATGAGGCTTAAGGAGTTAAAATAACTTGTTCTAGTCCACACAGATAATGACTGGAAGAACCAGTATCCAAACCCAAAACTTTCAGCTCCAGATCCTGAGTTCTTAATCACCATATTATATGAAGTCATTCTTATCCAGGCAGCAATTTAGATCAGGAAAGAGGAAACAGAAAACCCATCTTAGGAAGATAAAAGATAGCAGGATTGAGATCTCAAGCAGCATTTATGAGCGGAAGAGAAAGAGGAGCTGCCAAATAGTCTCTTTTCAGCTACAAATGAATGAAGCACAGACAAGGCTTAGAAATTATTCTTTTCAATTTTATCATTTCAAGAGAGAGGCACTCAGTAGCCATCCTATCAGATTAAAAATAATATTATATTTATTTACATGTATATGATCAAGTAAATGACATTAAAAAGATGAAAGAATAGCTCATCCATACGTTCATTGATTGAGCAAATATTTAAGCCTTTACTATTGGCTAGGCCCAATTCCAGGAGCTGAGATTGTTTTGTGTTTTTTTTAAGTAAGCGTTTATTTGTTTGCTTGTTTGTTTTTGATATATTTTTATTGATTTCAGAAAGGAAGAGGGAGATAGAAACATTAATGATGAGAGAGAATCATCATTTGGCTGCCTTCCACATGCCTTCCACTGGGTATGGAGCCCACAACCTTAGCATATGCCCTGACCGGTTCATAGCTGGGCGTTCAACCACCGAGCCACTCCAGCTGGGCCAGGAGTTGAGGTTTAAATAGCAACTATGGAGAGACATGATCCCTCCTAGAGTTTGCAGAATAGTGGGAGACTAAGAATCAATCAATAACCACACAAATAAATATAAAATTACAAACTGGTTTAAAGGTGATGAAAGAGCAGGACAACTCTATAAAGGGGGCTAATTACTTAGTCTGAGAAATATTTGCAGAGGAAGTGTCATATGGGCCAAGAGTAGGAATTACTAGGGGAAAAGAAGAGGGTGGGTGTTCTAAGAACATGCATAAATTCCAGGGCAGAGAAGCACGGCATGTTTAAGGAAGAGAGAGGAGGCCATGGCTGGAGCACAGAGTGAAGGGGAGAGCATGTGAGGCGGGGCAGTAGTTCACAAAGGGCCTTGAAGGCCATGTGAAGGAATTTCCTTTTTATTCTAAGAGCAAGGGAATGTGATTGGAAAGTTTTTATCAGAACAGTGTCTTCAGTCTGCGTGTTAAAAAGATTGGTGTTGCTTCGGTGTGGAGACAGGACCTAGGAAGGGCCCAAGTGGGCGTGGGAGTCCCAGGAAAAGCTGCTGTGGAGCAGGAGAGAGGACAGCAGCTCAGACCACAGGGCAACTATGCTGGTGGAGGGGGAGATGACAGATTGCAGAGACAATGAGGAGGGAAATCCAGCAGAACTGGGTGATAGTTTAGCTAAAACAGTGAGGTGGAAAGAAAAGAAAATGTCAAAGTCTAGTTTGATGTCATGTAAACTGCATAGGTGATTGGTACCATTCATCAAGTTTAAAATATTTTATTGAATGTTTACTATGAGCTAAGGACCATACTAAGTTTTTCTGTTTGTTGTTGTTTTCTAACTCAGGTATACAGATCAGTATTAATTCCACAAATTATCATGTTTGAAACATTATACCATTTGAGTCTCACCATCCCACCACCCTCACCAATGCTCCCCACCCCAAATCACGGTGAAGTGGCAATATTATTGTCCACATTTTGTGGAGGAAGAACTAAAACTGAGAGATAAAGTAACTCGCTCAAGTCACACAGCTTGTGGATAATGGAGGTTTAAGTTACTCCAGAGATCATGGTCTTAATGACTATACTCAAACCTGCATATTGTCAAATGCCAGTTGATTGTTTAAAATATGACCTGAGATAGAAGGAGAAGGAAATCAGCAAGGATAATGCAGTCCTGGAGGAGAGGGGAATAGGGTCAATGGCCACAAAGAAGTAGACTGAAAATTATAGACCAAAAATAAGGAAGTAGGTATTTTTAAATAAAACACACTTTTTAAATTTTTTATTCTTAATCTATAGTCAACTTTTACAGTACATTTTGGAAACTTTTATATAGTTTTAAATAAATACCTCAGAATTCAAGCTTCGGATGACTTATTCCTTTCCTGATGTATCATTTGAAAGAATCTCTTTTTTAAAATATATTTTATTGATTTTTTTACAGAGAAGAAAGGAGAGGATCAGAGAGTTAGAAACATCGATGAGAGAGAAACATCAATAAGCTGCCTCTTGCATACCCCCAACTGGGGATGTGCCCGCAAGCAAGGTACATGCCCTTGACCGGAATCGAACCTGGGACCTGTCAGTCCGCAGGCTGACGCTCTATTCACTGAGCCAAGACGGTGAGGGCTGAAAGAATCTCTTGATATCAATATAGGGATATCAAGTTTTGAGACACATGGAGAAAAAACTAAAATGAAAACAGGTTCTTGTGCTTCCAGCAGACATTTTTCAAAGCCTGTTTCCCTTAAAAATTGTGTCTATCTAGATGTTGATGTACTTATTTCCTCCCTGGATATTCCTGTCCTCTCACTGGTTTCAACCGGAGCCCGTATTCCCAGGAGTGCACCCCGATGAATCACCAGAAAGCCTGCTGATGACGACCACAATTACCCAGCAAATAAGGAGAGCCCTGGGGCCTGTCCCCACTGTGTTCCCCTTCTCTCAGGAGAAAACCAAGCCCTGCCTGTGCCGGTTCACTTCTCCCCTGTCTAAGGCAGGACACAGCAAGGCAATACATTTTCATCTGGGCTCAAGCACAATTGTGCTCTAGAGAATTGGGGTTTAATGTAACTTATGAGGAGCCACTTCCAAGGGAGATCATGGAACCTCCGGTTTAATTGGGGTGATCTGGAAGGCTCCGCATCTGTCAGTGAGCAAGGAGATGGTGATGCATGAATAGAAATAGAAACTGCTCTGCACGCCCTCCTTATTCTATATAGATTTTCTCTGAAGCTCCCAGCTGTGGTTTATGTTGCTGATTTTCTGCTTCTCTTACTCTCCTTTTTAATCTTTGTGTGATTCTCTCCTATTCTTTATCAAATATGTATATATGGGAGGAGTAATTCCTTCCTGGGAGTGGGAGCCATCCCCTCTCCCACCTGTGCCTTCCCATCCTGTCCCACAAAAGCCCCAGTGGGAATAGAGGGAAGGGGCTTGGTGACCTGGTGCTGCTACCCGCACCAACGGAAAACCTGCTCTAATTATATCTGTACAGTTTATTAATTAACACATTCAGCAAATATGTATTCAGTACTTACCATATGCTAGACACTATTCCAGGCATTGAGGAGACAGCAGTCACTAAAACAGGTGATATTTCAGTGAGGGAACAAATAGAGGCAAAACATAAAAGTAAAATATATATTATGTTTTTTTGTTGTTGTTGATAAGCACTATATATAAAAATAAGTCAGAAAAGAGGGTACGGAAATTGGGATGGGAAAGTCCATTTTAAATACTGTGGTTGGGAATGGCTCAATGAGAAAGTATCACTGAAGCAAAGATCTCAAGCAGGTGAGGAAATGAGTCAGTGGCAATGTAAGGGAAGGGTGTCTCAAACTTTTTAAACAGGGGGCCAGTTCACTGTCCCTCAGACTGTTGGAGGACCAGACTCTAGTTTAAAAAAAAAAAAAACTATGAACAAATTCCTATGCACACTGCACGTATCTTATTTTGAAGTAAAAAAACAAAACGGGAACAAATACAATATTTGCATTTGTATGTGGCCCGCGGGCCGTAGTTTGAGGACCCCTGGTCTAGCTAGTGCAAAGGTCCCGAGGTAAGAGAACACCTTAAATGTTTAAGGAATAACAAAGAGTCCAGGGTGAATGGAGTCAAGAGCAACTGAGGCAGTAGGACAGGATGAGTGTGAAGTAGGGGCGCAGTTCATACAGGGTCTTGGGGGTCATTGCAAGGACTTTTTGACTTTTACTCTGAGAAGGAAACCATTGCATGCTTGAGTAGAGAAGTAACACAATTTGACTTAAATTTGAACAGTCAGTATAAACTAAAAAAAAAACTTTCAAGATAAACTGAGTATATTTATTCAGGTTAAAGAGTATTTAAAATTTTCTTTCTGTCAGATATTGTGTGGGTGACAAAAATGTGTAAGAAAGTACCCATTTTTTCAAGGAGTTGGCAATCATTCTAAAGAAACAGGCCAAACATTTGAAAAGCAGTCAATGCTGCAGAGAGATGAAAGATTCTGAGCCCAAGAAAAGGCCTTTGAACTGTAGTAGGCAGTTAGACAGGCTTGAGCAGAACAGCAACTTTAGGCCAGGTATGGAATGTCACCAGGATGAAAAGCCCCAGGTACCTAGCAATGAGCAACATTGGGAAAAATAAAATAAAATAATAAAATAAAATAAAATAAATAAAATAAAATAAAATATAAAAAAGACCTTGACTCCAGGATGACATTTTCTCCCCAAGCATATCGCTGATCATGCAGTTTAGAGCCCCTGACCCTTAATATCACTGGCCATGCCGTTCGGCCCCTTCCCTGACCTTTCCTCCCCTAGCATGTTGGCAGATCCCTGTAGGGGAGGAGCAAGGGGGCTAGAGAATAGCCTCATATGACTCCCACACAAGCCCTTGTAGGACCACTCCCTTAAGCAGTAAGCCCTCAAGACAATGAGGTTCTGACCCACATCAAATAATCTTAGGAATAAAACCTCAGGTCTGATGATCACAAAGACAGAGTTTTGGTCAAACTAGAGATAACTTCTAGGCCTCAGTTGTGTTTTAGCTCCAGGCCCAGAAAAGCAGCAAGGCCAGGCGTGGAGATACCATGTCTGACATCAGGACCAGTTGCAATGACTAATGACTCCCTGCCCTGTCTCTCACCAATCAGTAGGGACCATGACCATGAAAGGACACACCTGGAAAGCTGATGAATGATCTATTGAGATCCTCCCCTGGGACTTCCCCTAATGTCCCTGCCTTTGGAACTCAGATAAAAACCATCTTGAGCACACCTGAGCCTTCCCCTACCCTTTTCCTTCTCCAGGTGAGTTCTCTCTGCTTTTCTTTTTCCTAAGCCCCAAGGGCCCTTCTTTATATTCTCTTACTTGTTTCCGAGCCCATGCTGCTCAGCTGGCTCAGTCTTCCACAGCTCATTTCTTCTACCTCTATGACTTTCTAAATAAAATTTTGCTTATATTGGAGTCTTATCTCTGACTTCTTTCTTAACCAGAACTCAAGTACTGAGGTTACTAAATCGAAATCCAATCACTGGTAACATTCTGGTGCCTTTTTGCCACCAATAGAACCATTAAGAAGGAGGCTAACAGGAATCTTCCAGAATAGTTTCACTAGAGAAGAAGGGACAAAGCCAAGATTTTAAGAATTGAAGAAGTGAGCAGAGTGAAGAAGGATAAGGCAAATATGGTCTATATACCCACAAGTTCTTTGATATTCCTCCTCTAAAAGGTGGCTCTTAATCTCCTTACCTTGAATGTGGATTCAGTTCTAGCAAACAATATGGATGAAGCCTGCACACACTTTTTCTTCTCTCGCATCATCTATCCTGATGAAAGCCATTTCGTGAGCCACCATCTAGAGAGACCAATGGAGGGCAGAGCTGAAGATTGCTGATAGCAGCCCATGTGAGAGCTATGAAGCAGACACTCCAGCCCTTCAGAAACCAGCAGACCACCTGACTGCAATGTCATGAGAGATGCTGAGCCAGATTCACACAACCAAGTCATTTCCCAGATTCCTGACCTTCAGAAAATAGGTGAGATAATAAATGTTTGCTGTTTTAAGCTGCTACACTTGGGGTAATTTGTTACTCAGCAATATATAACTTATACAAGGTACATTCCTAAATATAAAGAAGGTGGAAGAAAACAGAAAGAACATTGGGAGAGAGAGAGAGTAGTAGAGTTAATATGTTTGCATTTTTGAAGATGGGAGACTTAGCCTTGCGATTAATTCATCTCATTAGCAAGTAACAAATATATATGGAGTGCCCAAAATATATCAGGCATTGTTGCATCAGTCATGCAGATGAATTTTAAAGTCTTTCAGAGCTCTTTATAGACCAAATTCCAAATCCCATTGCACTGACGTGTATTATGGGTGTTATTCCAAAAACTGGAAATGGTAAGTTTTAAGGACAGACACAATATTTGCATTATTTAGATTTTCCTTTTAGAGCCAAATGAAGCCTCTCTCTTTTGACTAAATTTAAGGAATTCTACCCACCTTTCTACCCCTTAAAGAATAACAGTTAGTAGTAAAAATTAAAAAATATTCTGCAAAGTCATCTCCTTTACCTAAGGAAATATCTGTATCAAAACTGAGCTATCACTTACACAGCTAATCTTTTCTTTTTTTTCAGAGTAATGATGTTTTTCCATTAAATGATACATATATCTCTTAAAGAAGTTAAGTGAAGTACAGTTTAAAATTTTTAAGAATTACCCATACCATATCATCTAGAAATAATCATTAGGTAGGAATCATTTCAGTATAAATAGAAGAGTAGATGGAAAGATGAGTGAGAGATAGATAGAAGCAGAAATAATTTTCTAAAAATGTTATCACACTAAAAAATGCTACTTTTAAATTTGCATTAAAAGAAAAAGATATAAGTAAAACTGAAAAAATTGCTGAATTTTCATAAATGTTTATACTTTTAAGATAAGAGATATTTTTTTCCAAAAAGATAAAACCAAATTTAAGAAAGAAAAAAAATAGGAGAAATATTAAGAAGCTGGAGTCATTATTTTTTCTTTGAGTTAAATGTGTCACATTTAGTCAATATTGATTGATTGCTTGTTCTAAAAAAATGAGGCCATTAGCACTCCCACCCACTTCTCCTGCCCATCTCCACACTTTGATTATGTTATTTTAATAACATCAAGTTTTATCTCATTTACCTTCTGTCCTGAAATATATTACCAGCTTCCTCTTAGTTATGTATTAATATGGACTCAGTATTTACACTAATACCTTTACCACAATATTTCTATTCTGATTTTTTTTTTAAAAAATATGTATACTTCAATTGGCTATATTTTACTAAATACTTAAAAAGTTATATAGGTCCTGAATTCTTGAGTTCTTGCATGTTTAGGGATGTCAACCTACTCCTTTCACACCTAAACAACATTTTAAATGGTTATAAAATTTACAGATCACACTTTCCCCCTCCGAATCTGACCGTATAAATCTGTCTCACATTTTCTGTTCCTCCCTCCCTTCTTTAGCATTTAATGTGGTTAGAGAGAAGTCTGAGCTTATAGATAACTTCTTTTTTCAAATCCTGATGTCTGAGAAAATGTTTCTCTATCATCAAAGAAGATCTATTAGAATTGGTGGACACTATTTGAGAGCAAATGTAAGGCATGAACAGAGATTCCCATGTTAAGCATGAGCAAGACAAAGAATATTTTAGATGGAAACTATCCAAATATAGCACAGTAATAAAAGTGAAAGAAATGGATGCAAAAGACCGATAAAGACCCAGTTTGGAAAACAACATAACTCAGAGAATAAGAGGTAAAGTTAGCCACATCTACAAACACTGTTTTGTTGTTGTTCTCTCCCACGTTCTGTCATTTTTGGCAGTTTTGTTAAATGTCAGTTGCATGACCCTAAAACCAGGACATAATTTAAAAGTACAAGATATAAGGCTAATAATTTAACACTGTGTTTGTAGATGTTGTAAAGTGTGGTGAAGATAAAGGCGTTCTTTCTGAGTTCCTTTAGTCAGAGATGATAGCTGCCTGTATTCTAACCACCAGCCTTGAGGGAATTCATGATTCCCCTCAAGAAACATAAACACCAAGCACCTGGAGGCCTTGCTTCACTCTCGTAGAAAGGAGACATACCGTCCCCACATGTAGAGGGTCACAACCAGGACAGACTTATTCAGAAGCAAAGTGAACACAGTATGCTAATTGAGAGCTTGGCCAAAGCCTTCCATTCTAGTGACTCTACCCCCAAAGCCTGTTTACTCAATCCAGGGATAACAGCCAGCTAGTCACCATGATTCATCACCATTCTTTATCGCCAGGATTTGTTATGACTGCCAGTGTCCATGCTATCCTAATTTTTAAGTAATTATTCAAAATTTAAAATAGCCCCCTGTGTTAATTCTTTATTGCTGTGTAACTAATTACACAAACTTCGCTTAAAACAACACCCATTTATTAACTCTAGTTCTATAGACAAAATAATTCAGGTGTGCTCAAATGAGTTTTCTGCTCAGAGTCTCACAAGTTTTAAATCAAAGTGTCAGCTAGGCCGTGCGCTCATCTGAAGCTCTGGGTTCTCTTCCAAGCATATTCAGATTGTTGGCACAATGTGGTTCCTTGGGGCATAGGACTGTGGTTCCCATTTTCTTGCTGGCTGTCTAATGGGATTGCGCTCAGTTCCTAGAGGCCACCTTCAAGTCCCAGCCTCATGGCCCTCTCCCAACATGGATGCTTACTTCCTTTGAGCCAGCAGGAGACTTTCTAGGAGGAATATATCTCTCTATGTTGAGTAGGAAGATTATAGAGAGACTGTCTATATAGTCTTATATCAGGTAATATAATCATTGAAGTATCCCAACACATTTAGAGGTCCACACTCAAGAGGAGGGGATTATATAAGGCACATACAACAGTGAAAGGGAAACTTAGAAGACATCTCAGAATCCTACCTACCACACCCTTTATTATATTACTTGCTTTGATTCCTTGCCTGCCTAGACTTATAAGGCCTTTCAAACAACTCATGCTTAGCTGTACTCCTATACCGAACTTTTCCTGACCAGCCCTGTTCTGTAGACTAGACACTCACAGGCATAAGGATAACATTTACTTGGCACATAGCGGTCCTCCTAGCTAATTTCTTTTCTATAACATTTCTAGTGAGCCAAAGCAGCCCCAGCTAGGCCCCCTCCTGTTGCTTCTTTTATCCTAAGCCCTTCCTTGTTTCTCTGTCCTCAGCTTTAATAAACGTACTAAATAAATAAATAAATAAATAAATAAAATTTGTTTTGTGTTTAAAAATACTATAGAACAGCCAGCCTGCATGGCTCAGTGGTTGAGCAATGACCTATGAACTAGGACGTCACAGTTTGATTCTTGGTCAGGGCACATGCCTGTGTTGCGTGCTTGATCCGCAGTGTGGGGCATGCAGGAGACAGCAGATAAATGATTGTCTCTCATCATTGATGTTTCTATCTCTCTCCCTCTCCCGTCCTCTCTGAAATCAATAAAAATATGTTTTTTAAAAAAATATTATAGAACATCTTTGGGAAAGATATAAGAAAGTGAGCTGATATACAAAACTAAAGACCACTTCACGTGTGTTTTTTTTTAATTAATAAGTGTTGGCAAGAATCTGAAGAATTGGAATCCTTGTACATTGCTGGTGGAATATAAAATGGTTTTAGCCATTGTATAAAAAAAACAACTACGCACAATTTAGTAGTTCCTCAGAAAGCTAAAATTACTACATGACCCAGCAATTTTACTCCTAGGTATATACTTAAAAGAATTAAAACTGATACTCAAGCAAATACATGGATGGCCATGGTCATAACAGAACTAGCTATACTAACCAAAGGGTAGAAATACCTCAAATGTGCATCAACAAATGAATTATACATTAATTTTGTTATATACACACAATGGAATATTATTCAACCATGAAAAAGGAAAGTACTACTAATAAATGCTACAGGGTGGATTTAAAAACATTACTTCAAAAACATATTACATGAAAGAAACAAGCCGCAAAAGGACACATATTCTGTGATTTCATTTACATTCATTAAATATTCATAAAGGGAAAATCCATAAAAACAGAAAGCAGACTGGTGGTTTCCAGGGGCTGCAGGGAAGGGAGTTTGAGGAACAATTGCTTAAGGGATACAGGATTTCCTTTGGAGTGATGAAAATGTTTTGGAACTAGACAGAGGTAGTCATTGCACAACATTGTGAATATACTAAATACCACTAAATTGTTCATTTTAAAATGGCTAATTTTATGTTATGTGAATTTCATCTCAATAAAAAAACTGGAAGGCAGGTTTATGAATACTAGAATTAATGTGGTGATCACTTTGTAAGGTATATAAATGTCAAATCACCATAATGTGCACCTGAAACTAATATAATATTGAATACCAACTATACTTAAATTTTTAATTTATCATTAATTTATATTTGAGAGAGAGAGGAAGGGAGATATTGAAAGAGGTGGGGGGGAAGGAAGATGGTGATGTAGATAATTGCCTGTACTTGGTGCCTCCCACAACCACATCAAAATTACAACTAAAATACAGAACAACCATCATACAAACCACTGGAAAGCTGGATGAATGGAAGTCCTAAAACTAGAGAATTAAATAAGAAAGTATGTCGAGTCTGGTAGGAGATGCAGAGGCTGGGAAAGGGCTGGTCTGGCACCAATATGGGCTGCTTTTCTAATCGGGAGGGAGAGTGTCTCTGTGGAGGCTGCCAAAAGGAGTAAGGGATCCCAACCCCACACCAGACCACCAGCCTGGGGTCCCAGAGCTGGAAAAAGAAGTCTCTACAGCAAGCATGTCAAACTTGTGGCCCACCAGCTGCAAGTTTGACATGCTTGCTCTACAGACAGTAAGAACTATGGGCTGTGAAAACCAGTGGGGATTGGGGCTCAGCAACCCAGAGCTGCTGGAGACCCAGCTGTTCTTCTTAAAAGGCTGGCACCATGAACTGAACTTATAAGGTCTTGTTTCCTCTGAGCTCCAGCACCAGGGTAAGGCTCTGGGAAACACAGATGAGGAGGAACTGGATTGTCTGGCATCAGGGCAGGAACTTGGGGATGGCTTTCTCCCAGATGGAGGTGCTCACAGGGATCATTGTTCCTATGCTGGGACCTCCCAGGTCACAGGGCTGATTGGCAACCATTTCTATTCGCTCAGCCCTAGTGATACCCTAAGACCCTGCCTCATCCAATTTACAACCCCACCCAAACTGGATGCAGCAGCTTTTCCATATGAATGACCTGTCCTTGCTCAGGCTAAAATCTCTCAAACAAGCTGCAGCTGGGTCAGGGAACCCCAAACCTATCAATAAAAGGCCAAATACCTGGCACCAGCCTGCCTTGCTTCATACTAGGCTTCATCTTGGCACTTCCAAACCCAATACAAAGAGGAGAAATCTGCTGATCTCTTTGTAGCTCCTGCTGATTGGCCCCAGGCAGTGGCTGACTTTGTACCTCCCTGGAGACCCAAAAGCCAGTATACCCAGTGGTCAGTGTCAGATCATACCAGATTACAACTCTATACATCCATAAGTGACACATTCAAAGGACAAGCTCAGTGAGCACCAAAGCTCCACTGAAACAAGTCCTGCTCCAACGGGGTATCTCTTGCGCAGAAGCTCTCCCACTGTAGTCGCAGCTGATCCTCATAGTCAATGACGTTGGCCTGGAAATCAACATCTCCCAGTAACACCAACAGCAATTAAGTCTCAACTACAATAAGACTGTGTTCACAGCCCACAAAGGGATATACAGGGATTCAACAGTAGAATAGAGGATTCTGAGAATCAAATCAATGATTTAAAATATGAGAAAGCAAAAACACCCAACCAGAAGAGCAAAAAGAAAAAAGAATCCAAAAATATGAAGATAGTATAAGCAGACTCTGGGACAACATCAAGCGTACCAACATTCGAATTATGGGGGTCCCATAGGAAGAGAGAGAGCAAGATATTGAAAACCTATTTGAAGAAATAATTGCAGAAAACTTCCCCTACCTGGTGAAAGAAATAGACTTACAAGTCCAGAAAGCACAAAGAGTCCCAGATAAGAGGAACCCAAAGAGGACCACACCAAGACACATCATAATTAAAATGCCAAGGGCTAAAAACAAGGAGAGAATCTTAAAAGCAGCAAGAGAAAAGCAATCAGTTACCTACAAGGGAATGCCCATATGACTGTCAGCTGATTTTTCAACAGAAACTATGCAGGGCAGAGGGAGTGGCAAGAAACACTCAAAGTGATGAATAGAACGTACCTACAACTAAGATTACCCAGCAACGCTATCATTTAGAATTGAAGGTCAAATAAAGAGCTTCACAGACAAGAAAAAGCTAAAGAAGTTCATCACCACCAAAACAGTATTATATGAAATGTTGAAGGGTATTCTTCAAGAGGCAGAAAAAGAAAAAGATAAAAAATATGAACAATAAAATGGCAACAAAACATACCTATCAACAATTGAATCTAAAAATCTAAATAAACAAATGTGGAATATAATGAACAACATAAACTGATGAACAAAAATAAATTTAGAAACATAGAAGCATTGAACAGACCATCAAACCTCAGAGGGAAGGCGAGGGATGGTGGGTGGGGGTAAGGGATCAACCAAAGGACTTGTATGCATGTATATAAGCATAACCAATGGACACAGGCAGTAGGGGGGTTAAGGGCATGTGCTAGGGGGTGGGAATGGCTGGGGAGAGGTCAATGGGGGGAAAAGGAGACATATGTAATACCTTAAACAATAAATACTTTAAATTAAAAAAAAAGAAAGAAGCATTGATCTGCCATTCGACCCATTTATGCATTCATTGATTGATTCTTATATGTGCCCTGACCAGGGATTGAACCCGCAACCTTGGCACATCAGGATGACACTCCAACCAACCGAGTTACCTGGCCAGGGCCCAACTATTCTTAAATTTAAAGTAATTAAATTAAATTTAAAAAAAACTAAAATGAAAAGGAAATATCTATTGAGATATAAAACATATCAGTGAAGAGATTCTTCACAAATCTTGTATTGTTTTTCTTCTAATATTTCTGTTTCTACTTGGTCTTAAAAAAGAGCAGAGCCACAGAAATCTGAGAGGAGAGAAATGAAAGGGTAAAATATTCGCCAATACATTTCTTCTCCATAATGAAGAATTAGATAAATTCAGGTAGTAATTTGAAACTATATTGTTGCAACAGACACAAGCAGCAAGTTTTTACACTTTTTTTCATGGAAACATGATTCAGTATAAGCAAAGTACAAAAAGAGCAAGACAAAGAGAACCATAGAAATTCTAAAGTGAGTTTAAAAAGTACACTCAAGAATAGGATGAAAATAGAAATAAAGATCCATTGAAATTGGAGGAAAGAAAACCAGTTGTGCCTGTGTAGCACTTCTAATACTTTCATAACATATCCTACTTTATCAAAAGATAATAAGCAAATGGTGGTGGATCAGTGCTTCCTGACATTTATACTTCTATTTGAATGACACTCTTTAATGAGGAAAATAATTATGTTTTCCAGTTATACTTCCCTGTATTTATGTTTGTACTTTTGACCCACTTTTATATATTAAACTTGGATTTCCCCTAGTTAGTTGAAGAATGAGCATTTCAAGGTATCAACATGGAAATGATCCTGTTTTGGCAACATATCTGTCAGATCTACTCAACAAAGATCGAAAACTGCAATGATATATTCTGATTGTACAGTTCATTCCACAAAGGCTGAGAGATTCTTTGGGAGTCACCACAGGGAATTATGAGATGAAGAATAGAGATGGCATCCTAGCTTCAGAGCTCCAGACTCCATCACCTCCATTGCCCACCCATCACAGAGCTCCACTTTGTGTCTTACATAGCGTGCTTCCTGGTGTTATTTGAAGATATTTTGAAAACTTTAGCATGCAGTTTATAAAACTGGGTAGAAAATATAAAAATACATAAGGGTGACAAGACCCTTTATTCTCATAAAATTAATAATATTGAGAAAAACCTAGAAACCATGAGATATGCTGAAAGCAGTGATTCATAGTTGCAATTGGATGGTCATTAGATGAAATTGTTAAGTTTGGAGTATAACCAATGAAAGGGTAAGTTTCCTTTTTCTTTTTAATGTATAAGACACTGGAAATATTTTCATGAAAATTATGCCTGGAAGAAAGGGTGAAATGATCAATTTTATAATATCTTTTAAACTCTGAGAACCAAAACATGCAAGTTTGTTGTTCAACTTCAGCTCATCAGACCTTTAAACCTATTCTCAGGAATATATTGCTCACGAAAGTAAAGGACTAGCTTCATGTTCCTCAGTCAGAAGGAAAGAAAGTGTAATCACTCACTTTTGCCTCAGTTAATCCAGGTAAGTAGCTGACTCTACTGTCCACTTGTGTCAGCCATGCTACATGAGCCTACAGCCTGAGAAAAGCTTTCCCACATATGTGAGCCTTGCCTACTCACCCCCAGAATATCTGTACTTTTTTTTAAGATGCAGTTTTGGAATATGTTTTATTTATTTATTTATTTATTTATTTATTTATTTATTTATTATGTATTTATTTCAGAGGGAGCAGAAGATACACCTAGAAACATCAATGATGAGAGAGAATTACTGATCGGCTGCCTTCTGCATGCCCCCTCTCTCACCCCTCACTGGCAATCTAGCCCACAACCCAGGCATGTGCTCTGACCAGGAATAGAACCTTGACCTCCTGGTTTATGAGTCAACACTCAACCACTGAGCCACACCAGCCAGGCAACTATCTTAAAATATTACCTAAATTTTTAAGTAATCTTTCAAGACAGGGACCATTGCCTATGTGTCTGTGTCTCTAGCACAGTATTCAGCACAAGCCTGGTTCTAAATGAATGACCAATGACCATGAAACACAGTGGCCAATGTGCTGATGTCAGAGGTCCTGATCACAATGGCCATCACAGTGGAAAGCACAACACTGGGGAGGAGGACTCTTTCTATCAACTTGAATAGAGACAAAATACTGAATACATAAGAACGCTCAACCTGACATGGGCACGAAGCCCAAAAACAGGCAGAATATAAATCTCTCTGAAAAAAACAAACATGTGATGCTACTAGGATTAAAACCTTTTTTTTTCTTAAAGCCCCAAAGCAGTCACAAATAATACAACTGACCAAATACCAAAAGGTCAATTTGGTGTTGAGAGTGAAGATTTGGAACTGGAGAGAAATCCGGCCAGATTTAAATAATAGCAGATGGATCAAAAATAAGAAAAGGGAAAGGATCCATTGATCCCACTAATGTGTTGATCCGTAAAGCAGAGTAGAAAAGGTGCCAAAAGCTAACTTTGAGTCCAGTTATTAAAAACAGAACATTTGGTGGAAACTTCCATGTTTTTAAGGTTATTCTGAAAAGTGTGGATGGCTACTTCAAGCACACAGTCTGACAAATATGGAACATGGCTTAAATAGATGGAGTAGAGGATTTAGTCTTCATTAATGTTTGATTTCTAGTAGATTTGAATATGGGACTCTTACACATTTCCCTATGTTTGATCTATGACATACAAAATGTGTGTATGTGTTCAAATATACATTTTTATTTAGAAACCACTTTTTTGGAAAAATGTTCTGTTTGAGAAATTGTAAATCTGGACACAAATCTACACTAATAAAAGAGAAACATGGTAATTGGCATATGACCGCTACCCTTCCCATTGGCTAATCAGTGAGATATGCAAATTAACTATCAGCCAAGATGGCGGCCGGCAGCCAGGCAGCTTGAAACTAACATGAGGCTTGCTTGCTTCAGTGACGGAGGAAACCAACTTTCCCCGCCTGACTTGCCGGCCTCTCAGCTGCAACTCTCAGCAACTATGTTGCGAATAAAGAAGCTAAAAAAACCCCAGAAACCTGCTTTACTCAGTGGAGCTTCAGCCAGCTGGACTGCAACATTGTATCAAATACAGACGGTAAACAAAGGCCAGAAACCTGTTTTCAGCAGCCGAG
>NW_006297819.1:516553-531125 GCF_000327345.1 Myotis davidii | reverse complement strand
TTTTATTTAAAAGAAAAAAAAACTTTCTAAAGGCCCAGTGTATTTTTCTTTGGTGATAAAATTTTAAAGGCCTTCTGTACGAAGTTGGATTTTGTAATATCTTGAGATTATGTTTCTTCCTTAAGCATAAAGTCTCCTTTCTCTCTCATACATAGACAAAGCAATGGGAAAAATAGAAATTTTTATATGTAAAGCATTCCACAAAAGAATTTTCAAGTCTAGACCTTTACTAAGCCCATATGATCATTTGGACCCTCAGATCCATGATGAAAAGTTAAGAGAAATTCAGGTAGGCATTTGAGCTATATTGTTGCAACAGACACAAGCAGCAAGTTTTTATACTTCAACAAAATTCTCCTCCTTTCCTTGTTGCATAGCAACAGCCACCACTTAAAAGAGCAGGCCACCCTTTCTTCCCTGCCCTGTATTGACTAGCAATACTTGGCCCTTTCCACTCTTGGAAAGTAAAACCAACTTTCTCTGTGCATTTCCTCTTTCAGGTGTGAATTCTTTCACAGCCAGTGTCACTGGCCAAACCTTAACAAGAACAACATCCTTGATTCTTGTCGCTGCTGTTTTCTGCTTTATCTCAGGGAATGGTTCTCTGTGTGCAGAGCTGTCCTGACTTCCCTTGCCTGGCCCACTTTAAAATCAGATGAAATGGTGTAGCTTCCAGGCTACAGGTACAACTGAACAGAATGGGACAGCATCCTCTTTTGGAGGATGAATAATTTGAGCTATGGGTCCTCTCAAATTTAACTGACTTACAATGTCATTTGCCTTAGAACTATCCCTCTTCTAGTAATGAAGTACACATATATAATAATCCATGTATTCCCACTAAGAGACACAGAAGATAGGGCAACCTAGGCTCCAATCCTGCCTTCGCCCCTTCCCAGCCCCATATTCTTAGCAGGTTATTTAGCATCTCAGAGCCACAGTTTTCTCATCATTAAAATGAGAACCATAGGATGCTTGCTATTTCAGAGTTAAATAAGATAATGTTATCCAGTGCATGGACCATATTAGGTGTTCCAAGATGTCAGTGATTTTTATAATTTATATATCCCATAGTTTATGGGTCTTTTTGCCACTTCCCAGTGCTTAAAGATAGTTAAGAACTCTTCCAAATAGTTACTTTATGATACAGGGCTCTTGTTTTAAACTACCCACAAAAAAACTCATGAGTAGAACTTGGCCAAGTTCACATATTAAGCAGCCTTTCTGTCAATGCAGCAATAAAAGTGTTCTAAAAAGGAGGAGAGGAGATATAAAAAGAAAAAAATCCCTTTTTAAAATAAGAATTACAACTTTTATTTTGGCTTGTGTCAGGGTAATGAAATGCCAATTCAGAAAGTCCCTGGAGCTAAACAAATTCTCTATCATCAGCTCCTGGGCTGTGTCAGCAAAGACAGGTCTGCCTGCAGGAAACAGGAGCCCAGGATCTCCCTGAGGCTCTCTCCCTTCTGGTGCCACAGCCCTGCAGCATTCCTGAAGGCCACAGAGGACACTGGGACCACTGCCAGGCCCTGCCCTCCTTGGCATGAAATCGCAGGCAGACAGGGAAGGCCTTTCTCCTTCCCTGGTTCTCTCCTTCCCTCCCTCCCTCCCTCTCTCCCTCCTTTCCTCCTGGGTAGAAAACATACTGTGGTTGCATCCACTTTATCATCTCATTTGCTTTCTGATCTGATCCCTGGCTGCCTTGGGGCTGATCAAAGGAAGATATGAGTTCTCATCTTCACAAAGAAACCCCTATATTCAAGCAAACATGTTAATTCATTGCCTTTTTTGCCTGTAGTTGCCTTTCCTTGCTTCCTCCTTCCATTTGTTAATATGGGGGTGGGCAAAAGTAGGTTTATAGTTATAATACAAGTAGAGGCCTAGTGCATGAAATTGTGCATGGGTAGGATCCCTAGGTTTGGCCAGTGATCAGGGCCGATCTGGCTTTCCGGCTGCTAACTGGGGCCTTCCTTCATCCCGTACTGCCCCTTGGTGGTCAGCACATGTCATAGTGAGTGATAGAACTCCTGGTCTCCTGGTCAAACTCCTGAGGGGACACTTTGCATATTATTCTTTTATAGATAGATAGATAGATAGATAGATAATTAATAAACAATAGTATACTGACATCTCAAGAGGGGAAGGGGTTGGGGGATAGGCAGGGATTAACCAAAAATCTTATATGCATAGATGCATAACACACGGACAATACTATGTTTGGCTTGAAACAGAAAAAATAAAAAAACTTGCATTTTTATACTCGCAACTATAAACTTACTTTTGCCCACCCACATATATTTATATTCATTCACTCTCCAGGCCCCCTCCGCCTATATACACTTTCTTTCTCCTCTCTTTTAATGACCCTTTTATTGTCCTTTCTCTTTAAAAATCTTTTTTTTTTCCAGTTCATATTATATTGTAGGTTAAGATAATAAAATTGCTTTTACCCTCATCTTATCCTCCTCATACATGAAAGAAAAAAAAATTGTTTTTTTTAAACCCCAGACATGCTCTTATTTTCAGCAGCCTAATTTGTTTTTAATGGTGGCATATGTTACAAAATTCAAGCTCTGTTTTCTTCTTGCCTGTCTTGCCCCCTCCGTTCATCATTCCTGCCTCTCCCTTCTCTGTCTCCTTGTCTGCCCCCTCCTTTCACAGCATGTCCTTCTCCCTAGTCCTTCCTTTCCCCATCTCTCTTTCCTTTTAATGTCCTTTTCCTCTAAGAGAGAATTTTGCAATCCTTCCAAAACTCCACCATGCTGCTGCCTCTCTCCCTCTGCTGACTTTCTGCTGAGCTGCTACTTTCAAGGTTTGGAAATTTCAGTAAATCCTTGATAGTTTGCCCTAATTTAGAAAGAAGGTCATTCAGAAATAATAAGCCCGAGAAACAGAATATTTTACAAAAACCTCCACTTGAAGGATATTAAGTGGACACAATATGATTGTTGACAAAGAATGAAGAAAGCTATTCACAGAACTACCAATAACAATTTACTGAGTCCTCTGGGCTGTGGGTGTTGAGATGAACAAGGTTTGATCCCTGCCCTGGAGGAGTTTAAAATATAGTACAGAAAGCACAGCTTGCTTCTTAATGAAGGCAGAATGTGTGAGAAGCTGATTCACTTGACAAACATTAACTCCTGCAATGTGGCTAGAGTTATGGAAAACACAAAAGAGAATCTGACATGGTCTTCACCCTCAGGACACTCAGGTCTCCAGTGGAGAATCAATATATACTAAAATGATTACTTTACAAAGCAGAAAACAAACACAATCTTTAAGGTAAAGACAATGAGCAGTCCCTAGGGGAAAGTGATCGATGTATGCAGGAAGGTGAGGAAGGTGCCAAAGCAGAGAGGGCATGAGATCTGGGTCTCGAAAGACTGCTTGTCCTTGAGAGTTGGGAAGGGGGCCAAAACTTTGCAAGGGCCACATAGAAAATAGGGTCTCTTCATGTCAATTTCGGTTTACTGTGAGCGACAATCCTGGTTGAGGATTCTGAGTCTGAGCCCAGCCCTGCTGTGACAAGCTTTGATTGATAGCAGTTTCTCCTTCAAACCCAAGCAGAGGAAATAAGAGTCATATATGCCCACTCGTGACTTCGTATGCTCAGGAGACATTACTGCACAAGAAAGATTCAGAGGTAGGAAAGTGATTGGGACATTAATGGAGAGAGGCAGTGGCCCAGTGTGGATGTTGGATAGCTAGTGAAGGGAAGCAGTGGAGGTGACCCGAGTGATGATAATAAGTTGTCTTAATAAGTATGATGGCAGTAGGAAGAAGCATTTAATTCAAGCAATATAACTATGTTAGAATCTCTTGCAGAAAAAAAAGGATGAATTAGAAATGTAACAGATTGTCAAAAGCAAGGGTGGGCCAGTAACCAGGAGAGGGAGGACAAGAAGAGGAATTTTTTTTTTAAGGAGATAAGCTAATAGATTTGGTTTTAGTCATATTGAATTTGACATATTGGTGAATATAGAAGCAATAAGAAGAAAGCATAGAAGATAGGAGTCAAGTCACTTGAACACATTTTAGGGACAAAATTATATATTTTGTCCAGGAGCTGAAAATCTGTATCTTCATTCAACAAATAGCTATTGAGCACATACTACAGAGCAATGAGATGAAGCATGACCCTAGATAGTAGGATATTGTTGATATAACTGCAAAGGCTGAAAAAGCAAGGAGTGTAGAGCTTTAAGGGATCAGAAACAGTTGAGGAATACCTGCTACTGGAAAACTGGTTCCATCAGAACTGAAACCACTTCAGTGTGTCCCAGAGACTCTGAGTGATAAAACTAAATAGGGAGGAGAGTAGGGAGAAGTAGACCCTAGAAGCCACAATGGTTTTATAGAATTCAGCAATTCATTAACAAATAGATAAGAATCAGTTGTGCTCAGCAAATGTATTATTTAAATGCAAATGATGCTGCTAATTGTCTTCACTCTTAAGTAGGCTAAAGAGGAGGCATCTAATCCTGGAGAGAGCAAGGAAGCTAGGGGACCTGGTTTTGTAATTACTCTGCCACTTAGTAGTAATATTCCTTGGGCAAGTTTTTAATATCTCTGGGTCTCAGTTTCTTTCTCTTGGACACAAGGAAAATAATACTTAGTTCACTGTGTTATTGTGAGGATCAAATAAAATTAATGTGTATAAAATGCCTGGGGCAATAAATGGCAGCTATTATTTTTTAAAAAAAAATTGCTATTTTAACACTTTTTCCATACTTTGAGTCAGGTTCTATCACCAAGTGTCTGTGTGAGTAAACTATTTGTGAATCCTAACAGTCTCTAGTAACAGCACTTAGTTGATCTGATTACAATATAGCCTGGACAGTACTGGCTCCTGACCCTATCCTCCTTAACAATAATTCTGCACTACAAATGCATGTGTATGCACCTTTCACGAGGGGAGTAGATGAACAGAATGGTTCTTGGTTTTTATATCAAATAGCAACTGTCCATCAATCTCACCCTGCTCCACCTCATATAATTAAATCACCCTTGCATACAAGTATTTCTAAATCCTTATATTAACCATTATCTATACTTCTCAATTCCACCCTCAACAACCCAATTCACTTCACACCCCTCCCCATATTCTCAATATCAGTTCTCAGCATCCAATCCTTCATAATGCCCCCTCTTCCTTGAGATCAGACCTAAAGGGTCTTATCTCTTGAATCAGGTCCTTTCTCCTATTCCCATTCTGCTGCCCTGTTCAGGACCCTCATTACCTCAAAGTGATTTTAAGGCTACCATCTGTTCTCTATTCCAATCTGCCCTTCACACTACAAAAGAGATCTAATTATATCATTCTGTCACTTGCTAACTTCCATTAGCTCTGTACATTACCCACAGGGTAAAATCTATACACTTGAGCTGAGCATGACCTTTTATATTCCCAAGTTAGCTATGGAGCCCATTTTTTTGCTCCAGTTTCCCAAATATATACTGTCATTCATTAATCAAGTTCCTTTCACATGAAATAGCTTTCCACAACTTATTTTACAGGCAAACTCCTATTCATCCTTTAAAACCCACTTAAATATAACTATAAGGATAGGCTCCTGAATCCTAGAGTTCTTTCCTTACTTAGCCTCTTATAACCTTGAGTGGTTTCTAAGGGAACTACTACCATTTAAGATAAGGCTAAGCAAAAGATTAGTTTTAATTGCTTTGGTCTAAGATCCTAAGGGGAAGTCCTCAGTTGGCTAACCTAGCAAGACTGTCTTGAACTCAATTATTTTGCTTGGACACAGTAATTGACTTTTGGGGTGTGATTTCACTATAGTTTCTAGATGCCTTCTTAAGAGTCTGAGAGAAAGGGAAGGGTGGGAATATTTTTCCTTAACCAGCAATGCCATGGGCCCAATTTTTCCTCACAATCTTGTGGGGGAGAATAGATGTAGCACTAATTACCCCACTACAGGTTCATGTTTTATACCTGACACCATGACTCCATCCTTTAGAAAACCTGATCCAATAAATATTAGTAGATCATAAGAAATCTATAGCAGCTCTTCTCCTTGTAACGAAGCAATATGACAAGAAGGCACAACAGTGACTTCCTTTAAGATTTCTTCCCTGACTCTCTCTCCACTTCCCACTGCCCCATACACACCAAGTACTACCTCCTTCATCTGTGTTCCTTTAGTGATTTGTTCATCCTGGTAAGTACAAAGTAATGATAGTACTTACATTGTCTATAATTACTTTTCAATACCTACCTTTCCATTAAACTATCATTTTTAAGAAGGAGGGAATGGTATTTATCTTGTAACCCTATAGTGTGTCTCATGCCTAACATAGGAAGGCACCTCACTGATACGCTCCCTAATGCTCCTTCCTCCAGGGACTTGGCCTGTGCTATGTGAGCGGAGTGTGGACTGTACTCTGGTCCCCCTCCCCCTACTGTCTGGACACTTGGCACAGGGAATAACTTGGACATCTGTACCCAGCAACCCTATACCACCACATAGAGGAACTCAAAATATTTCTGAATGAGTCTAATAGAGCATAAAGGAATTGCTTTGGAGTGTGAGGAGTATAATGACAATGTAAAGGCTAAGAAAGTATGAGGCATAATAATTAATAGAATTTGTAACCAAGATCATTATCAATCCACAAATTATAAAAAGTTCTTAAATACACAAAAGCAATAAGAGGGCATTAAACCTCAAGGATTTTGTAACTGAAAGTATGGCAACCATATGTTCCAGATCTTCTAGGATAATCCGAATTTCAAATCTCTTGTCTCATTGTCCCCATAAGTGTAATTGTACTTGTCAGAGCATATGTTCTAATTGGGGGCTCAGAAAATATGGTCACTAACGAGAAGGTTTATTTACTTCTTCTCACCCTTCTCATTTTACAGATGGGGAAACTGAGATCCACAGAAGATAACCAGGTCACCTAAGGTCACACAAGGAATTAGTTACAAAGCCAGGACAGAAAACTAAGTGTCCTGACTTCCAATTGATTGTTATGTTTGTATTATTTTATGCTATAACACAGCTCCCTGTAAGCCTTTGCCTGCAATTGGATGGACAATCTGCTCCCACTATTTCATCCTTTCCTGGGGTAGGAAACACCACCCTGCAGCAACATGTATACCAGCAGTCCCTCCATCTCCAATTTATAGAGTCTCTGATGTCCTACATGGCCTCATGCCTGAGACACACTCAGCCTCTATTTTTGGGTTGACTGTTTGCAGGGCCAAATGAAGGAGGAGACATTGAACGACTTCATCAGGGCTGATGGTACAGAAGGGATATAATCACTATGTGATGTTTCTTAATCACTATATTCTGAACTCTGTACCTCAAAACCCCAGGTTTCCTGGTATCAGAGGCATCCAAGGTGACTTTCTGGGATAAAAGAGGAATGTGAGAACATCTGGCAGGGGATGGCTCAATAATGAAGAAGTACAGGGAATACCCAGCAACTGATCTGCAGCTGCCATTCATAAAGAACTTATCACATCAGAAAAGTGCATATGGAGTTATTAAGAATAAGGACAGAAAGAGTGGCTAAGTTGAGAATAATTAATATGAACATATTATGGATACTGTGGTGCAGTAACAATAATGAAGTGCTTAAAATCAAGGTGAATACACCATGCTACTGACTGAGGGACTCATGCAGGTCAAAAACCTGAAAATGGAGGGAGGGAAGTTTTAAAAATGAAGCAGTGCAGGCCAAATGGACAAGCTGCTTCAAATTGAGGAATGGCAAGACATGGGTCAAGCCTTCAAAATAACTTGATGGGTAACCTTGAGCAAGTTATTAGTTTCTCTGAGCCTCCGTTTTCCTACTTGTAAACATAAGAATTAGGCTCCATGATTTCCTAGCCCCCTTTCTAGCTCTAATTTTTTATGATCCCAACTGAACCATTACTATGCTTTATTTACTTGCAGATAATTTTATCTATATACTAGAGGCCCGGCGCATGAAATTTGTGTGTGGGTACAGTCCCTAGGCCTGGCCTGTGATCAGGCCATCTTCCCCAGCTGCCCACAGCTGGCCCTGCTCCCCACTGCTACCCACCCCCCTGGTTTCCCATTTGCCATAGAACGATCAGTGAAAGGGACCAAGAGGTGGTCAGTGCCTCATAGTGGTAGGTCCAGCGGTTGCTCTGGTAGTTCTGCTGTTAGGGTCAATTTGCATATTACCCTTTTATTATATAAGACTAGAGGCCCGGTGCACAAAAATCATTCACTTGGGGATGGTCTCTCAGCCTGTCCTGCACCCTCTCACAGTCTGGGAGGCATCAGGGGATGGCCGACTGCTGGCTTAGGCCCGCTCCCCTTGGGAGCAGTCGGCCATCCCTAGAATTGCTGTGGAGGTGGGATAGGCTTCCACCACTGCTGCTGTGCTTACCAGCCATGAACCCGGGTTCTGGCTGAGTGGCATCCCCTATGGAAGCACACTGACCAACAGGTGGCAGCTCTTGCATTGAGAATCTGCCCCTTGATGGTCAGCGCATGCCATAGCAACCATTCGGTTGATTTTCATATTACCCTTTTATTATCTACACCAATAAAAGAGAAACATGCAAATTAACCATCACTCTGCTACACCCACCAACCAATCAGGAGTGAGTATGCAAATTAACCCAACTATGATGGCAGAGACCATGGAGCTGGAAAGAGCAGGAGGCTTGGCTTGCCCCCGGCAATGGAGGAAGCCAAGCTTCCCACCTGCCCTGGCCGGCCCTGGGCTCTGCTCAAGGCTACACTGGCCAGGCACCCCAGCAGGACCTCTGCCACACTAAAGGGGCGTGACCAGCATGAAAACGGTCCTCAGTCCCTCATCCAGGCTGGTTAGGCACCCCAGTGGGGACCTCCAGCCTGAAGGCGGGGTGGCAAGCCTGAAAACAACCATCAGCCCCTCACCCAGGCTGGCCAGGCACCCCAGCAGGACCACTACCCTGATCCGGGACACCCTTCAGAGCAAACCAGCTGGCCCCCACCTGTGCACCAGGCCTCTATCTATATTAATAAAAGGGTAATATGCTAATTAGACTGGGAGACCTTCCAGGAGACCTTCCAGATGTTCTTCTGGACAAAGCTATGGTGCCGGGATTGAGATAGAGGCAGTTAGAGGCCAAGAGGGGAGGGCAGTTGTGGGTGATTAGGCCAGGATGGGACAGCAGTTGTGGGTCATCAGGCTGATGGGGGGCAGGGCCGTTGGGGGTAAGCAGACCAGCAGCGGGGCAAGTTGTGGGCAAGCAGGCCATAAGTCGGGGTCAGTTGCAGTTTTACTTCTTCTTTTCCAATCTGGATGCCTTTTAGGGGGTGAGCAGGCCAGTGGAGGGGGCATTTGGGAGTGAGCAGGCCAGTGGGGAGTGCAGTTGGGAGCGAGCACACTGGCATGGGGAGCAGTTGGGGGTGATCAGGCTGGCAGGGGGGCATTTGGGGGCAAGCAGGCTGGTGGTGGGGGGCAAGCAGGCCGGCAGGCAGAGTGGTTAGGGGCAGAGTGGAGAGGGTGTAGGCTGGGCTGAAGGACAAGGACACACCCTACCCTGTGCATGAATTTCGTACACTGGGCTACTAGAATAGGATATAAAAAGCCAGCATCCAGAAGGCTGTAACCACCAAAACAACTGGTCACTATGATGCCCACTGAAGCCGGCGAACCGCCCTGATCTGGGGGTGGGGCTGGCTGGTCAACGTCCCATGGCCCCTGCCCCTGGATGGCCCTGCCTCTGATCACTCCCCACCCCAATCAGGGGTGGGGCCTGCTGGCCAACCACCCATGGTCCCTCCATCAGGCCGCTGTCCCCTGATCAGCCTCCCACCCCATTCGGGGGTGGGGCCAGCCAACCCATAGCCCCTCCCAATGGCTGGCCCCACCCCCAATCAGCCCCAACCACCTTGATTGGCCCGCAGCCCCTCCTCCCAGCCAACTCAATCACCCCCCACCCCAATCAGGGGCAGGGCCTGCCGGCCAACCTCCCTCCATCTCCTCCTCCTGACAGGTCTGGCTCCCATCCACCCTAATTTGGGCCAGGTGGCCAGACCCCACCCATGCACAAATTCATGCACTGGGCCTCTAGTTTATAATAAAGGGACTAACAATGTCATGGGTTGTATTTAGTAATGTTAAGGGTTGTGTGGAAAATGATAATTTCTAGTGTATACTGTGGTCTACATGTTGGCCACCTTTTCCTCTACGGGCCAAATAGTAAATATTTTAGGCATCGTTGACCATAACTGTTCACAACTACTCAAACCTGCCACTATAGCAGGAAAGCAGTCATAGACAAAACGGAAACAAACAAATGTGGCCATATTCCAATAAAACTTTATTACAGAAATAGGTACCCAGCTGAGTTAGTGTTACAGGCCTTAGTTTGCCAATTTAAGTATAGAAAATGGATTATATGTCATTTGATGTAATGTTTATATTTTGTTTATTATTAATTCTCATATATGTATATATTAACACAGCATAAAATGCCGTAAAAGCTTTTGAGAAGAAACAATTATGCACACTTAATAAGCCATATAGAGTGCCATACTGCACAAATCTAGGGGCCCATATTCATAGTGACTTTATAAAACATTCTACAATTCTATAGAGCCTGGCATGAATGAGAGAGATATATAACCTCTATGGCCCTGCTGGTTGTATTAATACCTCAGTAACACTAACAACCTGAAAGGGAGAAATTGGGTCCAAGGGAAAGAAAGGTTCTGAAAAAGGAGTGACAATGCAATATAATTCCTATATCCTAATCCCTCCAGGAACTCTGAGCCTACCTTCTCCATCCTATTTCTTCCCCACTCTCCAGACAAAATGTTCTTATCTCAGGAAAGAGACAGCAAATAAGTTATTTAAACTTGAAGAGAATTTAACAATGAGTTACCTTTCTCAGAATGTTTTTATTAAATATTCTTAACTATTGGAGGTAGTCCAAGGAAGTATGAGGAGGTAGGGGAGTGCTTCTGAAAGACTACCACATTAGTTACTTGCTACTTGCCCTGCCTTAAATTGTTCATCGGTTGTTTACATCTCTTCACTCAGAAACAGCATTCATTTATTTTGAGGTCCTACCCCCACACCAAATCTTAGGTTCCAGTAGAAGTTACTAATGAGAGTAAACCATAACTTATCAGCTGAAAGATGGAGATATGACTCAAGCCAGGCCCATCAGAGTTCTTCCCTGGGATATTTCAAACCAGAACTCAAGGAAGAAGAGTAGGTGTTTTCTCTTATAGGGAAACTATAAGAGGAGCTCTCTGTCACCAACCATGGGCCCTGCATGTCCATAAAGCAGGTCTGAGTGAATAAAACCAATACGCAATGAGAAGTTGAGAGATAAGGTTTGGAAGATGTTCTCATCAATATGCCTACCTGTGGCTTTAGGCCCTGCTGTACCCCAGACTAATTCAGAGTTTTTGCTAGTCATAATAAAAACTAGAGGCCTGGTGCACAAAAATTCATGCATGGGCAGGGTACGTAGGCCTGGCTGGCTATCAGGGCCAATCAGGGCCTTCTGGCTGCCGGCCAGGGCCTTGTTCATTTTGTGCCAGCCCCTGGTGGTCAGCGCATGCCATAGTGAGCAATCGAACTCCCGGTTTCCTTTCCTGGTCAAACTCTTAAGGGAACAATTTGCGTATTAGGCATATATATATACACTAATAAAAGAGAAACATGGTAATTGGCTTACAACCGCTACCCTTCCCATTGGCTAATCAGCGAGATATGCAAATTAACTGTCAGCCAACATGGCGGCCGACAGCCAGGCAGCTTGAACTAACATGAGGCTTGCTTGCTTCAGTGACGGAGGACTCCAATGTTCCCCGCCTGCCTTGCAGGCCTCTGAGCCTGCAGTTTCAAACATTGTAACAAATATAGGACTAAACAAAACCCCAGAAACCAGCTTTCAGAGAGCTGGGAACTCAGAGCTGGAGTTGATACAGAGTTTCGATTAGAACCGAAACAAACCAGATACCTGCTTTCAGGAGTGGAGGCCTAAGAGCTGGAGCCTCAGAGCTAAAGCTGGCTCAGAATAAAAAGAAAAAGAAAAAAAGAACCAGTTGGGAGCTTCAGTCCCAGCCTGAAAACAGCCCTCAGCCTCTCACCCAGACTGGCCAGGCACCCCAATGGGGACCCCCACCCTGATCCAGGACACCCTTCAGGGCAAACCAGCCAGCCCCACCCATGCACAAGGCCTCTATTCTATATAGTGAAAGGATAATATGCCTCCCAGCACTGGGATCAGTGTGACAGGGGCAGCGCCCAAATCCCCTGATCGCCCTTCAGCTCTGTGTGTGACAGGGTGCGGCGCCCCAACCGCCTCAGCCCCACGGGCCCTCCTCTGTGTGTGATGAGGGAGAGCCATAACCTCCCCATCAGCCCTTCCCTGAGTGTGACAGTGGTGGCGCCCCAACCCCCTGATCAGCCCTGCTCTGTGTATGACAGCGGGCGGTGCGCCAACTCCCCTATCGGCCCTACTCTGTGAGTGACAGAGGGGAGCTCCTCAACCCCCTGATGGGCCCTCCTTTGTGCATGACAGGGGGTGGCACCACAACCTCCCCATCGACTCTGCCTTGAATGTGACAGGGGCAGTGCCCCAACCCCCCAATCGGCCCTACCCTGAGCATGACTGCGGGTGGCATCGCACCCTCCCAATCCGCCCTGCTCTGAGCCTGACCAGGGGCTGCACCTAGGGATTGGGCCTGCCTTCTGCCACCCAGGAGCAGGCCTAAGTCAGCAGGTCGTTATCTCCCGAGGGGTCCCAGACTGCAAGAGGGCACAGGCCGGGCTGAGGGACCCCCCCCCCTCCGCGAGGGCACAAATTTTTGTGCACCAGGCATCTAGTATATATATAATATGAAAAGTAAAATCCTGTTCTTTCTCCCCAGATTTATAGTTTGTGTCATATTGTTAAACTTCTTTATCCTTCCTTTCCTTAGGATAACCCCATTTCTGGCTGATTAAGGAAAAGTTAAATTCTCTACCACCACATATCATGCATCAGACCTATCCCGTGCTAATAGGAATTCTGTGTTAAGGCTACTTTTGTAAATTGACAGAAAACTCTTGATCTACAGACTTTGGGCATTAATCACAAAGAATTCAATCTGCACCCATTCCCCAATGGCTGACAGATATGAAAGACAACACAAGAGCAACTAAGTACATAGCAGGTCAGCCATTTCACCAGAGGACAGGGAAGAAGCATTAAAACCTCAAAACCTTCAGTAATCAAATTCTATGTTAGCCAAACATAGAAACTCCAAGGTCCCAGGAAGGTCAATCCCACCACTTGTTTTGTTCTCTTGCTTAATTGGTAAATTTTTATTTTAATAAGCAATACATGTACATGGCACAACCATAAAAGGTTACAAAGTGTTATGGTGAAATGTGAATCTCCCTTACTCCTTCCTCATACCCTAGCCATGAAATCTCCTTCCTAATCCAGTAGCTCTTATTGGTTTCTTGAATAAATTTCCAGAGGTATTGTATGTATTTATAAATATGTATATACATATATAGTTTCATACAAATACTAAATGCTAGTATCATAATACATAGTATTTTGTTCTTTGCTTTTTTTCACATAACAATACATCTATTCTCACCACTTAGGATGAGACAACACGAGAGCATCTAAGCACAAGGCAACACTCTTCTGTTGTCTCTCACATATTATCTGAAGAATAGAACCTCTGGTCACATCTGCTTGAGAGCAATATGTACATAGTCTCACCTGAACTGAGATAAACACTCTCTAAGGTCTCTATTAGAAATGTTCCTTTGTTTTTCCTTAGCACTGTTATAACATGAGGCATATTTTTAAAAAATTCTAATGTATTTTTTTCCTTTTTCTTTCTCTCTTTCTTTCTTATTTGTTTATTTATTTATTTATTTTTAGTAAACATCCATTTGAATCAAGCAGTACCAAACCAGAAGTGGTTAGGAGCACTCCACCTTCAGGAGCTAGGAGAAAGCCCTTTAATAGAGAAGACATGGAAGCAAAGCAAGGAAATCATTTGATTGGCTATCCTTAAGTTTTGATTTCTTAAGCCTTGAGGCATTTCAGGCTAATGTTCTGGTTTGGTTTGCTAACATGAGCTGCCAAGAGGCATTACAACCATCTCAGTCTAACTGCCATCTTGTTTAATTAATTTAGCAGCACCAATGGTAATTCTTCTAAAGGAAAACTAAAATGGGCAAAAATACATTATTGACATCTGCAGATAAGGTAAGATCCAGATTTCAAGTGCAAACCTTGACTCCCAAAAGTTTACACTTGAAGCAACATACTTCTTTACATACGTGAGTTATAAATTTCAGTGCCCTGTGAAACAAACAAACAAAAAAGGTATGGTTGTTGGTTTCCTACACATTTTATTAAATTAACAAAGGACTAATTACCGTATTTGCCGGCGTATAAGACGACTGGGCGTATAAGACGACCCCCTAACATTTCCACTCAAAATACAGAGTTTGTTATATACTCGCCGTATAAGACTACCCCCTCTTCCGCACACCTTCCACACACCAAATAAAAGGTAAAACAATATCAGATTTGATTTTAATTTTTTAATTT
>NW_006297819.1:499987-515953 GCF_000327345.1 Myotis davidii | reverse complement strand
AAAATCGCATAACAGCCGAGCATACACCCAGCAGCGCTGCTGATGCCTGAACGGTATGTGGAATGAAGTGGGCGGGCATCAGGAGGCCACTATGGCACGGGGCAAGCACTATGGGCAGTCTATCTGAAGTGTACCTGGCGTATAAGACGACGCCCCACTTGGAGGCATATTTTTCAGGGCCAAAAAATCGTCTTATACGCCGGCAAATACGGTAGATAATGGATCATTGAAAAAAAACCAGATAATTATCTACTGAATTTTTGTGATTGGTATTATGATGGAATAATCTGCCTTAATCATGACCAAACTCAGGATTAGATGGAACATAAGTTTATTCTTTTTTTAAAAAAATATATTTTATTGATTTTTTACAGAGAGGATGGGAGAGACAGAGTTAGAAACATCCATCAGCTGCCTCCTGTACATCTCCTACTGGGGATGTGCCCGCAACCCAGGAACATGCCCTTGACCGGAATCGAACCCGGAACCTTTCAGTCCGCAGGCTGACGCTCTATCCACCGAGCCAAACCGGTTTCGGCCATAAGTTTATTCTTATATAATCATTTATTTGTAGGTTCTTTTTAAAGAGCTATAACTTTCTGTAGCTCAGGAGACTTATGAAACAGTCTGAATCACCAATTTTAAGTGATTTTTTTTCCCTCTCTTTGGAAAAGACAGTTTGAAATCTTTCTCTTCTATTGGGCAAATCACTCTATAAAGGAGGACAGCTGTGACATTTATCATCATTTAAATAGATTGGAGTTTCAAAGCATGCACTGTCCTAGATCTAAGTTCATCATAAATTTTGCATAAGTTTCTTTGCTCTGAGAAGACAGTCTGACCCTGGGCAGTTCTGTCCCTGGTTTTTCCTTTTAAATTCCTCCCTCACTTAGTGCCTTTCTCTTTCCTCATTTTAAGTCATGCCTTTACTCTAATTGGCCTTACATGAACCATAATATTTGAAGAGTTATCTTATAGCCATGGCCAAAAAAGTGTTAACAGCTGCCTGACTTGTGTTAACTCCATGGAAATTCTTACCAAGTTCAACTCCAGAGAAAATGATTTGCCCTGAGCTTCCTTTTAAATACTCATCTTTCTCTTTGCATCTCCCCTTCTCGGAGCAACACCATGACCTCCTATTGCATTGGCTTGACCAGGGCGCATCACTGTAAGGCTTTAGGTAACCTGCATTTCCCCTGAGGGAATCTAGGCAAATCTCTCCACTTTCTTCTCTAGCCAAATCTATCCGTTATATAACAAAGCCAACAGAAGTATTCCTCAGCAGGGCTCCATTGGCATTTTAAATAAGGGAAATATTGAAGTCATGGTATGTAGATTACTCCTTTGAGGACAACACCCATGAGATTCACAACTTCTTTTCATGCAGTGTTCCCTAGTATAATCAACTCAAGGTGCATAAATTGTTTTACTGCACTGAGTTAGAATCGCTGTGTTAACTAGACTGAGGTTGTATGTCTCATGTTTCTAATTCATCTTGGCATTCATTTAAACATAAGCCAGGCTCTCTATTCCATAACATTTTCTTCTAGGCAGAAGGTTCCTACTTGAGGACACTATACTTTCCAAGGCCTTTGTGTTCAGTCAAGCTGTCTCCTTTAGCTCCCTTCTAAATCAATTATTCTTTCTCTCTGTACCCTCAGATCTATTCTTTCTGCTTAAGGTAAAAATTATTTACAGGTTTCTAAATTCCTTCACTCAGCTGGTGCTGCTCAGAATCTACCCAGAGAAAATTCTTAAAAGATTTATCTTTGTTCCTGAGATGCAGCACCCTACATAGCAAAACTAAACTCAGCCTCCAATCTGTGAGCTTCCCCTAACTTTCCCGTGATGATCTCTCTCCTACTAGTGCTTTTATTAAAATCCCCTCCATGAGACTAACTAACAAGATCCTCCCATCTTAATTGGCCACTTTTCTTTAGATAGCCCCAGGGTCTCTCAAACCCCTACTGTTCCTTCATAATAACCCAGCCAGCATCAGTAGCCCACCTGGATACCATTTAGCTCAGAACTACCACACACATTAGTGTAGGAAAGCACAATTATATCCACATACACTTACCCAGGATTGCCTTTCCCTGGCAGCATTTACCGTGTTAAATTCCACATTTACATTTTGTCTCAGCTGCTCCAAAGTCCAACGGAAGCCAAATGACTTTGGGAAAGTTTGACATTTGTTTACCTTACTGAGTTATTCCAAAAGAATTCTATACAATCTATTTTAAATATCTAAATGAACTAGTTCATAATAAAATGTTACTCATAGGCTTGTCAGAGCTTTTTATTCACACAGGCCTGGCTTTTCCTCTTGGTTCAGCTTCTCTCTAGTTCAAAGTTGAGCAAGTTACGAAACTCCCCCCGTCTTCAGATTCAGCATATTAAATGAGAAAACTTACTCCCCATGTCTTAGCAGTAATAGCAATAACATCGATGTCATAGCTAATTGAGATTCAACTGTTATGTTGCATTTCTCCTCTTCAGTGTATTTGTGTTATTTTAAGGGGGGTACCGTATCTTACTCAATGGAATGGTTCTATGAAGGCCACAGAAGGGTTCTGTGTGAGGATGGACTTTGGAACAAGTCCTAGACAATGTTTTTGACATCTGACAACACCTGACTAGCTAATCATGAGATAGCTATGCTATTAGGAACCTCACTAGCCATTCTCTCCTATCTTCTTATCATTTTTGCCATTGATTAACAAATAAGTTTCTGTAATTGTCTTTCCTAAACTTCCTGTCTCTGATTATATGATATTTCAAAGACATATTTCAGAATTTAGAATTTGAGACTTTCTGTGCAATTGATGACTTCAACCCATTTGACAATTAGGCTGCATCCCCCACTGTAGAGGACTCTACTAAACAGATTATGTTAACATCCCTGCAGCAATCATTTACTTCTCTGTCTGGAACCTACTTCACCTCTTCTGGCAATAGATTCTGTGCTCTTGACCACAGGAGTGGGCATGTGAACCAAGCTGAATCAATAATATTGTCCAACTGTTTGGCCACTAAGATTGGCCTGGGATAGACACATAATCCAGGCAGAGACCTGCTCCAGGATATTTCTGGCTTGAAGGAGCAGAAATCATATCTTCTTCTCTCATGGCAGAAGTAAGTTCAGGGCTGCAAGTGGCCACGTTCCTTGCCATATGGAGAAAATTTGTCTATATTAGGAAAGATGAGGTGAACATATGAAAGAAACTGAGATGCAACATAGGAAGAGAGAGAGAGAAAATTCTAACAGTGTCACAGTCCATGGATCTAAGTGTTCTTGAGGTCAATGACACCTTTTCTGTGATATGTTTTATGAGCAATAAATTATCCTTTACCTTGAGTGAGAATCAAGTTATTTGTAAGTAAAGAAAGTCTTAGTAACAAAATTTCCATTATCTTGTACCAGCTCTTTAAGAAGAAGCAAAACCCCCATCAAAATAAATAGACAGGTCTCTGCTATGGGAATCTACCCATAACCCTGAGAAAGAGATGACTCTTGTCTTTCCTACTAGCCTACTTTTTAATACTCTTCTTTCTTCTGCTGCCTTACTTCATCAGTTCCGTCATCTATTCTCTTTTTTTATGTGTTTTCATCTCTATCCTCACACTCCTCATTTCATATACTCTAAAATACCTTTCTTTGACCCTATGGCTGTCCAGTATAAGCATGTCATTTAGTCAGGGTGTGCTCAACTATGTCGCAATAGCAAACAACTTCAACATATCAGGAAACAACAAAGGCTTATTTATTCATCATAATAAAGGTATGTCAGGGCAGGGTAATGCTCTAGAACAAATATCTTCTATGTTGACAACTAGATGTCCCAAATAGAGTTTGCCATACTTTTACTATACAGTATATAGTAATTATAGAATATATGGCTTCTGTGACTAGCATGAGAGGGAGTAGATGGAAAACTGCACACCAGCTTCTTAAATGCTTCTGCCCAACACTGATAAATGTCACCTTTGCAGACATTTATTTTATTGGCCTAAGCAATGTCTATGGTCATGGCCAACTTTAAGGATTCTGCTTGGAGGAAAGAATTGAATGTGAGTGTTAAATGTTTCTACTACATCTCTCTCCTTTTTTTAAACTAGAATTCTCATGAAATTTAACCGAAATCATGTTAATTTTTTCACAAATAATCAATATTTAACTCCTTGTAAATTTGATTCTGTGCCTATAACTTGAATTAGCTAATTAATGTGAAGTAATGGCCCCACATCTGTCCCCCACCCCTCAAATCTCAATAACTTACAATAAGACACTTTTTTTCTGTCTCACATCATGTACAGACTGCAGGTTTGTTTCAGCTTTGGGACCTAGGCTAAAGCTCTCATACTTCTGCTTAGACATGACATTCTTCACATTTGCTCACATGCCATTAGCCAAGGTACATCAAGTGTCCAAAGCCCAAGTCAGTGAAACTGGGATGCAAACTTCTTTCTCAGGATGCACAAAAGGTCATATGGTAGTGGGTGAGGAACCTTCTACAAGGAAGTGGATATAAAGCAATAATATAATCTATCATAACACTCTACTAGCAGGGTTCTGTTGGCTCTCTTCTTGCTCTATTCACTTCCTCTCTCATGGTTTTAACTATAACACCCATAAAAATACACCTCTAATATTATTTTTTCTCTCAAGATTTAATTTTAAATCATCTACTGAAAATCTAAATTGTCTACATTGCAATTCCCATAACCACCTCACTAGACATGCCTTAAATATATTTTCTCAGGGAAGCACTTTACTGTACATCCCTATTTCTGTCTGAAGTAGCATTGTTTTCCTGATCTATCCCATGCCATATAACCTGTGTCATTCTTAACCTAACTTCTCATTCTTTCTCACATTTTATAAGCCCTCCTAGTGCTATCCAATATCCCTTACTAATGTTTTATTATTTCCTGGTACCTAAATCTAGTCTGATCCAAGTACTTCTCACATAGACTATCCCAATGTCCTTTCATTGGCATATCTTATAACCCAGAAATTCCATTCTTAAGTGTAATGTCCTTAAGAATTCTTACACACAATGAACAGACTTGAACCTCAGAGGGAAGACAGGGGAGGGAAGCGGAGGTGGGAAGAGATCAAGAAGTGAACTTGTATGCATATATGCATAATCCATAGCCACAGACAATGGGGTGGTGAGGGCCTGGAGCAGGCGGGAAGAGATTAATGGGGAAAAAGGGGGAATGTATGTAATACTCTCAACAATAAAGATTAAATAAATAAATAAATAAAATTCTTACACACATTCACTAAGAAATTATAAAACCTTCAGTTCAATGTTGATCAGACTAAGAAAAAACTGGAAGTCATGTATATGTTCAACAAGAGAACTGACAAATTCTAATATAGTCCTACAATAAAATAAGTATGCAACAGTGAAAACAAATAAACTAAAGCTACATGTATTAGCATAGATGATTTTCACAACATACTGTGTGCTAAAATAGCAATATCACAAGACTATATTCAACATGATATATCCTTTGGCAAGTATTTCAAATTATGTAAATAATAATATTGTTTCATAAAATAATTTAATAAAAGTATATTTTAAAAGCATGGAATTCATAAATACTAAAATTATTTATCACAGTTACTCAGCAACAGATGAGGAACGGTGATAAGAAGGGGGCATAGGAAGGGCTACAAAGAGAACTTCAACTGTGTTTCTGTTTTTTTTCTTAAGGGGCATTGGGGATACACATGGGTTTTTTTATCTATTTGTTTGTTTATATTGTACTACTTATAATTTTAAGCTGTCAGGAGTAGTTAATGACATAGCATACATTTTTTAAACTTTTTCTAACTAATCTCTTCATTCTAGACTCTTGCTATTTCAGAGCATTCTGCACATGGGCTAATCTTTCTAATATACCATATTGCTTTATCTTCCTACTAGTAAGTCTCCAATCATTCTCTAAGACTTATAAGACAATCACCATGCTCCTTGCATGTCATTCAAAGCTTCCAACTCTCCCTGTCCCCATCTTCCTTACTCCTTTACCTGAACTATCCTCTCCCTTCCTGCCTGTTTACTTACATCTTACCTTCCCACGAATAACTAGTCCACCCATCCTAGTCCAACTTGCCTCAGAGGGTGGAATAGATGGCCCTTTCCCTTTTCTAGAGCTATTCCTTCATATATACTCATTGGCCCCTTTCCTTCTCATCCTTCAGGAATATGTCCCAACAACTTTCTCATTTTCCTTTAACTCACTATGCTTTCTGTGTTCCTTTGTCTCCTATAAAAACTCCTTTATCAAATCTTCTCTCCTAGTCAACAATGATGGTTGAACATTTACCACTTTGCATTCTTGGTGTATTTTAAAAATATTGTCAAGAATTGTGAAGGGTCAAAAATCTTATTTTACTTGAAAGCTAGCTAGTTAGTCTCCCACAGTTTCAGGAATGTTGGCAAAAGCCATGAGATACCTGGTCAAAGACAAAGTATTTTATTACTCACAGAGAAAGCAAAACCCAGAATATCAGCTTCCCTCCCCCAACCCCCACCCCCAAATCCCAATTCCCATTGGACAATTCAGAGGTCATGTGACACCTGAACTTATATTTAGCTACATTTCAGGAAAGAAACCCTGAGCTTTGGGAACTCAAATCTTTTATAATAGTTACTAGGCATACCTACCCTTCCCTCTGAAGGAAGACGCAATTTATGTCTTCAAGGGATGTTTGCTATACAAACTTCCTTGAAAAAAATATCTTTTAAAAAGGAATCAATGCCTCTGTTCAAAAGATAAGCAGAAACACGAGACCCATGGGAATTGTCATTCAAAAGTTACTAGTCCTATTCCTCCCACTATATTGTAAATTTTTTGAAAGCAGGGTTTGGCAACACATTCTCTGAAAGGGATAAAAGTAAATGTTTTAAGCTAATAGACCACACATCTCTGCCATTGTAACTCAAAAGAAGCCAGAGACAATATGTAAATGAATGGGTGAGACGATATGCCAATAAAACTTCATTTACAAAAATGGGTGACTGGCCCTGGAGAACATTAAAACACATTTATGTGTCACACACTGTTCTAAATGCTGCTGACACTTCAGTGAATAAAACAGTTGAAATTTTCTATTCCCATCAACCATACATTCTATTGAAAGAACACATCAACAAACAAAATAAATAAATAAAAGATAGTTTGCCAGATGATAGTAGGTGCTCTGGGGAAAAATAAAGCAGAAAGGAATAGATGCTAAAGGAGATAAAACTTTACATAGGTAGGGAAGGCACCAATAAGGAAGGAGACATATAAGAAAAGACTTGAAGGAAGTGGTAATATCTGAGAGAACAGCATTCCAGGCAAAGGACACAAACACAAATGTCCTGGGGTGACAGTGCCCCATGTTCAAGGAGCAGGAGGAGGCAATGATGGCAAAGCAGGGTGCATGAGAGGGAAAATAGTAAGAGATGAGCTTGAGAGTTAGCTGGAGATTGAACACAGGAATAACCTGTATTGACTTGTATATTTAGAGATAAAGCTGCCATTTTGATAATAGATTGAAATGGGGTAGGGTGGAAGTAGGAAGATGATTCAAGATGCCTTTGAAACAATCAAGGGAGATGTGATTGCTCAGACTATAGTGATAACGGTTAAATTCTGGATAAATTTGGAAGTACAACCAATGGGAATTGCTGGTGGGTTGGATATGGTGTGTGAGAGAAACAATGGAGTCAAAGACTATAGCTAAGTTTCTGGCCTGAGCTACAGAAAGAATGGAGTTGCCACAGACTGCAATGGGAATACTGAGAGAGGAGCAGGTTTAGGTTTCCATATGAAACATATCTGCTTCAGAATGTTAAGTAGATGCATAGAAATGTGTTGATAACAAGCTATCTACTTAACAAAGTTGCCCCAAACCAACCCTTCTGCCCACAGTGTCTATCAGAAAACTGCAAATGCTGATAGCCAGCATTGTCCCCTTCTCTCTACAGAGTCTGGCCTCGTGGTTTCTACGGATGGGGCAGCTGGAATATTAACTCAGATGGCTTCTCTGGTCAAATAAATGCAGGATGATGACAAGGGTCCTTTTTCCACACTTCATCTGATGAAGGACAAATCCAGCAAGTGAAGAAGAGACTGTCTGCCTATCAAAATGCATACTTGTTAAACTCTTTATCAACTGTCAGCCCAGAAAGAGAATGACAGACTTTTAACGAGATAATTTCAGGAACATCCCCTAAACATTAAATCAAATTGTCCCTCATGTGTCTGGGCAGGTGCCAGCAGTCACTGTCCACATCTTGAATTCTTCCCCAGGCTGCTTCCGGGGGTCAACTGAGGAGTCCCCTTACATTGATTAAAAATCTATGCACAAAGCTCAGTTGGAGGAGAACACAGGGGTGACTTGCTCCAAAGTGAGAGAATCACAGCACTACAGCTGAGCTCATTCCAGCCCAGCTCTCATACCCTGGCCATATCCCCCCTGGTGAAAACTCAAGTCAGCTTTGCTTGACTCATGCTTGATTTTACCCAAGCATTTCTAGGCAAAAGCAAAGTCCCCACCTAGTATGTATAAACAAAATAATTAGCAAACATGCAATCCATAGTGTTAATTATTGTGCAATTGTTATGCAGTTTAATATCTTTTCACAAACCTCCTCAGTACTTCTCATAGAGGGGCAGCAGGGATAATTTAGAGGAGAAGGTTACTACATTCGGAATCCTGTCCTTTCTCAGGCCTTAATGTTGGAGGAGGTCGGGCTGGCTAGTCACTAAAGGAAGGCTCGGTTTCTGGCAAAAGATTGGACGTCTTTTTGAAATATTTGAAGAAGGAGGGTGTACTTATCTGGAGGAGAAAATGTAACTTCCTTGACGTAGAAAAAAACAAATAAACAAAAAACATTAGCCAGGATTTGACAGAAGTGTAATGGGGCTCAACCCAGGAAAAAACTAAGTTGACAGTTTTAGCATTGGAGACAAAAACCAAATGGAGAGAGGAGAAAAGAAAAGTTCAGTAAGTACTGAAGGTTGCTATATCCATTGGGTTTTAGGTTTACAAGGGTCCTTTGTCCACACGTATGCTGTACATAACTCCTGATTGAAAGGGATAATAATAAGGATGTAATATTGTCAATTATAATAAATCCAGGGTTAGGAGCATTGGAAAGTTGGTACAACAGCTTAAAAATGTCAGCAAGAAACTCAGTATACACTGTCATCCTGTTCTATTGTCATTTATGTGTTGGTCATTTCTCTCATTATCACATTAGCAGCAATAATTCTTGTGACCTATTCTCACAAAAGAGTATCTCAAAAATTAAAAAGTGGGTGGGAACATAAAAGGTATGGTTCTGTCTTTTAGTGGAGGTGAAGGGAGGAATACTACCAATTTCCAAGAAGACTTCTTCTTATAACCTATTGACCAAATCTGGGTTATCCACCAGAGGGAACAGGATTGTTCTATTTGGCTTGAATTAATTCAAACCTCATCCCCTGGCGATGAGTACATTGCTGCAAGAATAAAATTGAAGTATTATTTGCAAGGAATGGACAATATCTTTTGGGTAGAAAACCAAGGGTATCTGCCATATTTATCTTCTTGCATTTCTTATATTCTACCTTACATAATACTCGAAGATATAAGAACTTTTGTAGGAGGAACGTTTGAGTGAGATTCAGATGACTAAAAGAAAAAAAATAACATAGACTACAGTAAAACTTCTGTTTCTAGTAAGGTGGTCTCAGTAACTGAGATCAAACATCTCAAAAGAAATAACAAAAAATAGAAAACTGGACAAAATATTAAAATCATCTCTTTGAAACTATCTAATAGCCAACAAAATAGTGAACAATTATGAGGCCACAATCTAAAAGCAAAGAGAAATCAAGAGAGAAAAGCTGGCACTTAGGACTAATATACCCTAGGAGTGCCTGCCAATTCTGAAAGGAAGCAGAGAGGCTCAGGGGCTGAGCAGGAACATAGCACTTGGAGTTCAGAACTTTCTGTGAGGAGCCTGATAAAACCATCAGGCCTTGGTAGTAGAAATAAGGGATAATTCAGAAGTGAACCTGTCATTATAGGGTCTTCAGCTTCAAATCACCTCCTTCCTTGACACTTTGGTGGAAAGACCTGGGATTGCTAGTATCCCTACTAACCATATGGTGGAAGCAAACAATATTTTTAGATAAACATAACATAACTTAGGCTACTAATTATTCATATATTTTTATATTGTCATACATTTCACCTACATAAACAAAATATCCTGACAGCTGAGGATGAAGATACAGTATATAGAATTTAACTATGCTTAAAACCCAAAATATTGATAATTTTTGGAGATAACTAGAATTTTTTAAAAAGAGTCAAAGGCAAATTCTGAAATAAAATAAAAGAATAACTGAAATTAGAAAATCAGTGGGTGAGTTTAATAGCAAATATGATACAGCTGATTAGAGGATTAATGCACAAACATGTCAAATCAGAAGATTTCTTTAATAAAGTAAGAAACAGAAGAGGATAGAAAATATAAAGAGATCATGCAAAATAAAGGAACTGCAGAGAGAAACTATTAATTACATATAATTAAGGAGAAAAAGAATATACAAAAGTAATGTTTGAGGTGATAATACCTATGAATTACCCAAAGCAAATGAGAAATATTAAACTATAGATATAAGAAGCACTATAAGCAGTGAATAGAATAAGTAAAAAGAAAATTACACCTACATACAACATGTAAAATTACTAAAAATCAAGATGAAGATAAATTCCTAAAAGCAGTTGGAGAAACAAAATAATTTCAAAAGTATAACAGTAATATAATAGCTGACTTCTCAACAGAAAAAAAGAGCATATCTTCAAATTTCTGGGAAAAAATATTCTAAGCAAGGATTAGAATACCCAGTAAAATGAAAGGAAAATAAAATACTTTCAGATAAGTAAAAAAACAAAAAATAAAAACAAGAACATTAGAAAGGGGAAAAAAACCTTATTTAATATGTGGGCAAATTTTTTCAGTGGCTAAACATATGAATAATGTTTACGGGCTTTTAAATTGTACAGAATTAAAATATACACAAAGCCATAGCATAAAGGTTAGATGGAAGAGTAAGGCATTAAAAGGTTTTGAGGTCCTTACATTTTTTTAGAAACACGTAAAAGTCTTATTTGCATTAAATATTAATATAGTGAGAAAACATGTTTTAATACAATACCACTAAAGAAATTGTAAATAAGAACGCATGTATTACCTTATTAATGGAGGAAATAAAAATTTAAAAATGGGCTGTTTCTTTGTCATTCACCACATAAACAAAATAATGGAGAGAAAGCATATCATCGATCTTAAAAGATATAGCAAGAAGTATTGGACAGCTTTTAGTGTCCGTTTGTGATGACATACCAAACTAGAAATAGAAGGGAATTTTTTTTATCTTCACTCACAGAGTGAGGATATTTTTTCCATTGATTCTAGGGAGAATGGAAGGGAGGGGGAAGAAAAAAGGGATAGCAGAGAGAAAGAAATCCACCTGACCTACTCCTAGCAACCCTCTGAATGAGGGTTGTCCACAATGTCCTGTCCTCAACAGCCCTTCTCAGCCTCTGTAGGCTCATGCCTATGGCTTCTTTTATGTTGTCCATCCATCTCATATTTGGTCTTCCTCTTTTCCTGCTGTCTTCTATTTTCCCCGGCATTTTTGTCTTTTCAAAAGGAAAAAAGAAACAGCTTATGGAGTTACAATGGACACACAGTAAACTGCACATATTGGAAGTATCTGATTTGATAAGTTTGGCATGGATATATCCTTGTTAAACTATCACCAAAGTTAAGAAAAACATATTCATCACCTCCCCAAGTCTCCTTGTGGCCCTTTGTAATTCCTCTGTCCTGCCCTTCCTCCAACTATGCCCAGCCCCAATAAAATTCTGTACTGTTATTGGTTGTTATAGTTTTATTTGCATTATTTAGAATTTCATATAAACTGAGTCATATAGTGACTGACTTCTTTCACTTAGACTAATTCAGTTGTTTTATGTATATGTAGTCCATTCCTTTTTATTACTGAGTAGCATATGGTATACTACAATACATTTATACATTTACCTGTTGATGGACACTTAGATTATTTCCAGTTTGGGGCAATTAAAAATAAAGCCATGCCCACCCCGGTTTGGCTCACTAGAGCATCGGTCTGGGGACTGAAGAGTCCCTGGTTCGATTCCAGTCAAGGGCATGTACCTTGGTTGCAGGCACATCCCCAGTAGGAGGTGTGCAGGAGGCAGCTGATTGATGTTTCTCTCTCATCGGTGTTTCTAACTCTCTATCCCTCTCCCTTCCTCTCTGTAAAAAATCAATAAAATATATTTTTTAAAAAAAGCCATGAACATTTGTGTAAAAGTCTTTGTATGACTACATGCTTTCATTTCTATTAGGTGTATATCTATGAGTTGAATGTCTAGATCATATTGTTGGTAATATTTAACTTTTTTAGACATTACCATTCTTTTTTAAAGTAGTTCTACCATTTTTAATTTCCCCAAGAATCTTTTTATATGTTTATTTGCCATCTATTTATCTTGTTTGGTTAAATATCTTTAAATCTTTGCACATTTTTAAATCTTATTACTGAGTTTTGAGAGATTTTTAAAGACTTATATATTCTGAGTGCAAAATTTTATACCAGTCTGTTTTTCTTTTAATTCTCTTAACAGTATATTTTAAAGAGCAGAAGTTTTTAATTTTGTAAAGGTTATCATTTTTTTCTTTTATGGATTTCATGTTTGTATCTCAGGAATCTGTGCCTAACCCAAGATAACAAGATTTTTCTTTTAGAACGTTCATGTTTCAGATTATACACTTACGTCTATGATCCATTTTAATTAGTTGTCGAATATATGGAGAGGTATGAAGCAAGGTTATAAATTTGCATATGGGTATCCAACTGTTCTAGCACCATTAGTTGTGAACACTCTTCTAACTCTAATGAATCACCTTTATATAAACTTTTGCCAAAAATAAGTTGTCCATATGTGTGTGTCTATTTTTGGATTCTATTTTTCATAGATTTTTTTTGTCTCTTGTAAGGACAACACCACACTGTGTTTTTACTGTAGCATTATATAAAACTCGAACTCAGAATGCAACTGTCCCCCACGTTTGTTTTTCATTCCAGAGTTGTTTTGGTCCATCCAAGTCCTTTGTATTTATGTATTAAATTTAGAATCAACTTGTCAACTTCAATTGAAAATCCAATCAAGTGCAAAGTAATATTTAGTGGCCTCTTCAGATTATTTCAGAAATACTTTTTGCAGGTCAAAAATCTGGATTACTTAAATAATTTCACCAGTTTAGAGTTTTGGATGCTAAAGAGACCTTACAAATCATTGCTTCTGCTTCTCGGTGTTAATGCAAAGAAAAGGAGCTTCAAAGAAGTTGATGCTCCTAACAAAGGCCATATAGTTTGCAGTTATGAAAAATCCAATAAACTCATTCCCAGTCCAACGCTCACTCCTCTGCTACAGTCTTTCTGAGCATCCGGTCATAGATAATCTTACACTTATTATGAGATGTGGACGAGAAAGGGATTTCTGCAAACAGAATTAATGTCTTCACACTTCTCTAGAGAGCTGCATGGAAAGGCCTATTGGAGGAAAGAGAAACAAATAAGCAGGAGTCTGGGGAGCACCAAGTGCAAACTGAGAACACAATGTTTCCCTCCTCTTAGCCTTCCTGACAGTTTCAATGAAAGCAAAATTTCCGTAGTATTTACAAGAGAAACTAAGAAATTCTGTTTAGCCTGGATTGGTTCTAATTTGGAATATTTTTCTATGGTAACCTACTGCCATTTGACCGAATTACTTGGTTTTATTTTTGCCCAACCCATATTGCCCAACTAGTTCATTCTATCTCAACAATACCATGCATTGATAATATTTACCACTGGGGACCAGTATTAGGTACTTATGTTCATTATCTTTGATTTTCCCTGCATTTTGCAAATTAACTGTGATTAGCATTCTTTTTTAAAAGATTTTTTTTTACTGGTTTTTAGAGAGAGGGGATGGGCTGCCTCCTGCATGCCCTCTGACCAGGAAACGAGGATGTGCCCTGACCAAGAAACGAACCAGCAACCTTTTGATGCACAGGGTGTTGCACAACCAACTGAGCCACACCAGCCAGAGCATGATTATCATTCCAGTTTAAAAGATGAAGTAATAAAAATCTCAGAATAAATAAGAAGCACACCTAAGGTAATATTATTAATAAGATATAGAGCCAGAAATAAACCCAGTTTCTGGTGATGCCAAAGTCTCCCCTATTCCCTCAGTGCAGAAAAACTGGCTGAGCTGAACCATGAATTCCCAAACAACACTTACTATTGACCAAACTGGTCAGTAATGTTCTGGTTTGCTGAACAGGAAGAGTGTCCTCCCTGGTGTCCAGAATAATCAAGGGTTAGAAAGTCATTCATTGGTAAATAGGGGAGAGACATAAAAGCAGGATGAGAATCAGAAAAAAATAATAAATATGAATGATAGTAAGTAACTTGCGCCAAGCACTATTCCACAGACTTTACAAAGTCTATTCTTGTTTAATTCCCATAACAACACTAAGAAGTGTTTCTATTACAGATGAGGAATGGAAAGCTTTTAGACTTAGGTCTAAATCATATTGGTGGGAAGTAGTGAAAGTCTTCTTTCAGAGACCACTTTCTTAATTAACTAGGGGGTTAAAAATCACCTGGAATGAATAGAAACAGAGAAACAGAATAAAACACCAGGTAACTGGAAATGTAACAGGATAAGGTGAACACCACATTGAACTTTGCAGCTTTTACTTAAAAAGAAATAATTGTTGTTAAAGACAGGCCTCAGAGATCTCTAAAGTACCTTCTGAAGTTCTATAAAGCTAAAGTTGTTGTTTTTTCTCCTGTATGGAGAAACAAACTTAATATGTCTCCAGATATAAGAAACTGCATTGTTTATCTCTATGCAATACAGTTTGTTTAGTGTGAAATTCAGCAGTGCAGTTGTGTTTACTATTAATGACTGGAAAACGAATTGTTGTATGATTCACCATAAATGACAATGGAACATTTAAAATGTAAGACCATTATTCAGTCTCCAGAGCCAAGTCATATTAAGAAAAAGAGTAAATTACAATTCATGAAGAATATCATTTTCTGACCTGCATCCGAACACTGGGAGCTTCCAAATCTCTCCTTGAGTTCATGGGTGACCTAAAGCCTTTGTTCAAAAGAAGAAGTCTCATAGGTTATGAAATAAATTTAGGGAAGATGTAAGTACCCTACTCTTCATCTTGACCTCTCTTCCAAATCTAAACATCTCATCATGAATAACCTAGGTGCTTAGGAAGCACCTTCAGACACGTGGGCTCATGGGCTCTGAAGAGAGACAGAATAGATTTGTTTTTGGTCCCATGACTTACTAGGTACTTATAACCCTACTAGTAGCCTGGTGCACGAAATTCATGCAAATTGAAAGGGAATTAATTAGAGGAACATAATTTGGACTCACTATCTAATATCAATAATATGTGAGCATGAGGCAGTTCACGTTTCTGAAATTCAATGACATGAATTTTAGCTATTACTTTGCCAAATAAATGGAATTTACAGATATCATTTAAAAGAGCATTCAGCTTAATATTAAAATCTCTGGCTACCAAGTCAGGTCTGTTTTCAACTTTATGCCAGCGTTGTAAATTGTTTGCAATATCTGCCCATTTGGGGTTGCATGTCATGGTTATGAATAAATTGGGCTTGCCATACTTTGTTACAATTGCCATAGCATCCTGATATCGCTGCTGTATATTTCTGGGACTACCCTCAGAAGATGATGGAAGTATTATCATTTTACCAATAGGCACATTGTCCTTTTCAGATCTAGATTTGAGATAATCCATCAAACCACTATATTTTTCAACTCTCAACATAGATTGG
>NW_006297819.1:492414-499596 GCF_000327345.1 Myotis davidii | reverse complement strand
CATGTATTCTAAAACAGTATGGCCCATACCCTGATGGCGATGCAATATTTGCACCCATGGAAGCAAAAGCAAAAGAACTATTTATGGAACGAATATTTTCCATGAAATTTTTACTGTCAGAATCTTTGTCATTAATCTTTTTAAATATGCCAGATAATCTGGAAAATGTATATCATTTGGACAGACTTTCCCTTTGCTACAACATTGAGTAAATTTCCCATCGGATGGTTTTTCATCAGAGAAATTTAGTGATAGGCAAAATTCATATTGAACAGTTGTTCCACCACAACTATGTTTGAGAATTGCATCCTTATGTACTCCATTTTTGCTAAGAAGGCAGTTCCTACCAGTATTTGTAGTACTTGTTTATGACTGTTGTCTAGACATATTCTGTCGTTGCCACCACCTTCGTCAAACTTCAAAGGCATGTTGTTCTTTAGACATTTTCTGTCGATAATACCAGTGTTTTTTGGCATCAGAGCGACGTTTTTCCCGTAGCTGCTTTCAGATACATCCTGTCGCAGGCCCCGCCTTCTTTCAAGTTCAGACGCATGCTGCTCTGCAGACATTTTCTGTCAATAACACCGGCATCTTTCAGCTGCAGAGCTATGTTGTATCAACAGTTGTTCTTTAAACATAGTCCCACCTCCTCTCTACTGTCACGGTCTGAATTGCAGGTGAATGAGAGTCCTGGCTGTCAGGCCGCTGAGAGCTGTCTGACCAAAGGCTGATTCTGGCTGATTCTGTGGGGGTGGGACTTCCTCCTCCCTGCTGTCAGTTTCCACAGCTGTGATGAGGAAGCTGGGGTGACAGAGGGAGCCGTGCCCTCCAAGCCGCCCTCTCTCTCACTCTGCTCTATGTGAGCGGTCTCCTGCTCTTCCAAGTCCTATAAACCTCCTACTCTCTGTCTGCTCCTCTCCCACTCTGCTCTCCACCAGCAAGGTCCCAGGAGCCGGTGGGCGTGGTAAGGCACAGGCGGCCTCACCTCCCAGATCAGCGAAGGTCCTGGGAGCCTGTGACCACAGCCTCCATCGCATCCTGGGGTGCTTCACACCTGTGTATGCAAATTAACCACCATCTTTATTGGGTTATTTTGCATAGTCACTCTGATTGGCTGGTGGGCGTGGCTATGGACATGGCTTGAGCATAGTGGAGGGATGGTTAATTTGCATGTTTTTCTTTTATTATATAGGATTGTGTCCCATATGACTAATTCTATCAGTTTAAATGAAAGTGTCCTCTGAGCAATTTCAGAGAACTTTCCTGAAAATAACACTAATTTCTTTTCCCCTTATTATTCATCCATTCCTCAATCCTATTGCATTAAAATGTGGATCCCACCTGAAGGATGAATCTGAAGGCCACACCCAATAGATGATAGAACAGGGAAATGCAGGAGTCTCCACTCTGAAGACTTGTAGTAGAGTTACAATCTCCATGCAAACCCTGGACAAATACCTCTGCAGGTTTACATGATTGAAAATTACACTTCCAACTTGACTATTATTTTAAGGCTTTCTTGTATTTACATTCAAACCTAATCTGAACTAATGCAGACAAGTTATATAAAATGTGAATAATTATATGTGCACTATGAAGCTCAGAGGTTTATTTTGAGGATTAAATGAGAAAGTGCATGTAAATACAATACCTGGATAATAAATATTAAATATTTGTCATTATCAATGTTATGATAACATTTTTTGCCTAATGACAATTTTCTTGGTCCAGGTCTATTTGAGGAATTATGATATTTGAGATGTTTCCTCCAACTAAGACATTTTAAGAAAAGATATAAATGGTCTTATAGGATCACTATAGTCCTCATAACTAAGGCCATTTCTTTATACTAAGGATCATTTTCTATAAGGAATAAAGGATTGGAGCCTAGACTTCCCAGAAGATACAGTTCTGGTTTCTACCTTCCAACTCATCTTTTCCAGTCAGTAAATTAGCTGTCAGTAAATGCTCTTGCTAGTGACAACATTACCATATGGCATTGTCCAGGCTCAAAAATTCAGTCCATTTCAAATGTTATATTTTAGAGTTATATAAGCCATTCTCACATCTCCTGATTTAATGTTCCTTGCACATTAAACTCATCAGTAAATTATTTCCAAATTATGATATGAAAAGAATTATTTCTGGGGTAGGTTCTGAACACATCTGTTGATTTTCTCATCTTTGTTACTAAATAATTTGGAAGATAACTTTTCTCTCTACTCACCACAGAGGTAAAATATGAGAAGTACCAAGTGAGTAGTGCTGGATCCTGAGAGAGACATTGCTGAGCATTACATAAGCCATGGAAATGGGCATTGAAGAGATGGCATTTCAAATAAGAGCAGGATTTAAATCAGGGGTGGGCAAACTTTTTGACTCGAGGGCCACAATGGGTTCTTAAACTGGACCGGAGGGCTGGAACAAAAGCATGGATGGAGTGTTTGTGTGAACTAATATAAATTCAAAGTAAATATCATTACATAAAAGGGTACGGTCTTTTTTTTCAATAGTTTTATTCATTTCATACAGGCTGGATCCGGCCCGCGGGCCGTAGTTTGCCCATGGCTGATTTAGATTTACAAAAAAGAAAAATTTTTAAAGGGGGGATTCTAGATAAAGTGGCCAACAAGTGCAAAAGTATGGGGAGAGAGAGTAAACCAATCCAGAGAGTTGATGTGGAAAAGCAGGTAAAAGTGCACAAAAGGCACACTGAGATTAGGACATGAAGATCCTCAAATGGCAAAGGAAGGACTTGGGGATGTTATAGTCAGTGAAGAGCAACTGTTGGGTGCTGAGCAGAAGTGTGAGTGTGCAACATGATGGGTGAATTAGTGGCAGCAGTCTGGGTGGATTAGAAGTAGAAGAGATGAAAACAATGATCTAGGATCTTTTTTTAGAACAGTTTTATTGAGATATAATTCAGATACTATACAATTCATCTATTTAAAGTGGACAAGTCAATGATATTTAGTATATTTTCAGATTGTATAGCCATCGTCACTATCTAATTTTAGAATATTTTTGCTTCCTTCCCCCAAAAATCTTGTACCCATTAGCAAGCAATCCTCATTCTTTCCTCTACTTCTTCAGCCTTAGCAAGCATCAATCTACATAAGTTCTCTATATCTTTGCAAATCTGCATATATATGTACTACATATAGAATATATTCTTTCACTCAGAATAATATTTTCAAGGGTCATCCATATTGTAGCATGTGTCAATACTTCATTTCTTTTTAGTTCCAAATAATATTTCATTATATAGATATATCACATTTTATTTATTCATTCATCAGTTGGATATTTAGGCTGATTCCACTTTTGTGCAATTATAAATAATTTTATAAATATTCGTGAGCAATTTTTGTGTAAACTTAGGAGTGGAATTGCTAGATTTAACGTTTTGAAAAACTGCCAAGTTATTTTCCAAAATAGACACACCATTTTACATTCCTACCACATTTTATGAAGGTTTCAATCTGTTCACATTCTTGCAAACACTTGTGATTGTCTGTCTTTTGGAGTATAACCATCCTAGTAGGTATGAAGTGCTAGCTCACTGCATTTCTCCAGGGACTAATAATGTTGAGAATCCCTTCATGTTTATTGGGCATTTCTGTATCTTTTTTGGAGAAATGTCCATTAAGATCATTGTGCTGTCTTTTTATTACTGAGCTGTAAGAGTGATTTAGTTATTTATATATTCCAGGTACAAGTCCCTTACCAGATATATAATTTTCAAGCATTTACTCTCACTTTGTCTTTCTATTTTCTCAATGAAAATAGAAGCACAAAATTTTAAATTTTAGTTAAGTTCAGCTATTGATCATTTCTTTTTTCATTTTTGCTTTAGATGTCTATCCCATGCATCTATGCCTATATTTGTTTTCTTCTAAGAGTTTTATAGTCTTAGATCTAGTCTATGATCCATTTTGCATTAACTTTTATTACATACATGGCATGAAATAGAGATACAACTACATTATTTTGCGTGTGGATATGAATAGAAAAGCCAGGGGAGAAAAGAGTATTTAAGGTAAGAAGAGATCTTTTTTGGACATTTGATTTTGTATTGTTCAGGTGAAAATGTACAGAACATCTGAGGAGTTGCTGACTGATAATGTAATACTGGGTGTATTTTACATAGAAATGCTAATTAAGTACTCTCCACAAAGGAAATTTCATTAAGAGAAGAATAGGTACAATAAAATAGATTTTTTTCAAGTAATTGATTCATTCATTCTTTCAACAAGTATTTATGGAGCCCTATTATGTGCCAGAAACTACATCGCACCTTGAGTTGGAGGAGGTAACAAGAACCATGGTTTGGGCCTTCATGAAACTTTCTATCCAGAGTGAAGAGACAATTACGTAAAGAATTGCAGCATAATGACAATCACATGACAAAGAAAGTCTAGGATTCAACAGAAAGCATCCACCTCTGTCATGGTGTGTCAGGAAAGGTTCTGCATAATTTTCTATCTAACCTGAAACCTGAGCAGAGAAAAAAAATCAAAGAAAGAGACAAGGAGAGGGATAAAGTATTCCAGATGAGAGCATGGGCAAAGAAAAGATGAGAACTTTGTTCATTTGAAGAAGTACTGAACGATGTCTGGTCCAGTCAAAGCACCAAGTCCTAGGAGAGATGTGGAAAAGTTAATCAGTTTATATCAGGAAGTAAATGGTTGGCTAAGCCATTCTCACATCTCCTGATTCCTTCCTTCACCTTATAGTCTGATCATTTGGCTCTTAATCATTTCTCATTCACCTGAACCGACATCTAGCTTCAACTTCAGGCTCTGTCTCCCAGAACATCCTGGGTGACTTCTCTTAACTGGCCCCTCTGTTTGGTTGCTGTCTTCATCTACTCCATTTGTTCCCCTGCTAATGCTAAAGAGCCATTGCTAGAGTTTTAGCTTCTCCCTACCATAGGGGCTGGCCAGCTCCCCACAGTAGCTTACCTACTGCAGTGCTGTATTTGTAACCATGGCCTGGGGTTTCCTCAGCTGCTCCTAAAATGCTAGTCCCACTGCACCACTAACCCTCTCTCTCTTCTAGCAGAGAGATACTTGCTCCCCCGACCCATCCTCCACTGGATATAGTTTTAAAGGGCAAAGAACTTGGATTTTGAAACAGACAAGGCTGAATCATAATGCCAGCCCTGTAACCATTGGTTAGCTGGCCATGGATGACTAACTTAATCTCTGAGTCTCATTTTCAAATGAGAAAGATATGCAAAATACCTAGCTTCTGACTGGGATGGATTCAATTCATGCTGGTTGCTTTAATTTTCACTCTCTCCTAAGTGTACAGTGAAGAGTTTCCCTTCTATACCTCATTTTTCTGCCTTGGCTCTCCATGTAAGGATCCCCTGCTCTGGGATTTGGATCTCTAAATTGCACACCTTTATCTTTCATTCTTCATTGTGTCTTGCCCTTTAATAACACACATAAGTCTCTCCAGTCTCAAAAATACCATTACCTGATGCTTTGCTACTCTCTCTCCCTGTCTCTGTCCTCTGTACCTCTCCTTTCTGTCTCTCTCCCAACCTTCCACCTCTCTCACATTGCTCAGCTCCTCAAAGGAATTGTCTCTGTTTCCTCACAAACCCCCATTTCCTCACATCCCTCTGTTTCCTCACAACACTCTCTTTTTAATCGCTTACCATCAGGTGTTTTCCCCATTGCTGTTCTAAAACTCTCTGGGAAGTCACAAGAACTTGTCCATTGCTAAAAATGAATGTTATATAGTTACATATAAAGTTTATATATATATATATATATATACATACACTAGAGGCCCAGTGCGTTTGTGCACAGGCTTGTATTATATAGGACTAGAGGCCCAGTGCACAAAGTTTGTGCACTCGGCGGGGGGAGGGGGGCCCTCAGCCTGGCCTGCGCCCTTTCACAGTCTGGGAGCCCGCCAGCACTGCTGCACTCACCAACCATGAGCCCAGCTTCTGGCACACTGACCACCAAGGGGCAGCTCCTACATTGAGCATCTACCCCCTAGTGGTTAGTGTGTGTCATAGTGACCGGTCATTCTGCTGTTCGGTTTATTTTCATATTAACCTTTTATTGTATAGGATAATCTGTATTACAATATGTGTTATATATTGCATTACAAATAATATCACATTTTGTATATATACCATATTATGTATAGTACATTTTACTGGCATATCTATCTATCTATCTTACCAGATGTGCCGTGACATGAAGATAAATAATGAGAAACAAAATCCCTTGTTGGTTGGTATCTTGCTAAGTAGTTATTGCCTGTTCTGAAAATATACACATGCTTTGTGTGCAGGTTAATGCACTGATTCAGATACCTGGGTCACCCATAAGAAAACGGCCCAACCCTTGTAATGAGGATTAATAGAAACTTCTACAAATGAGTAATAATTAAAGAATGTGAACCAAAAACAAACGAAGCAAAATAAAAATACAAAGTGAAGTAAAATTTGCCTTGGATGCATGATTTAGGAAAAGAGCATGAAATATATGGCAGATTTAAAAGTTAAGTGAAAAATGGAGGTTCCTGATAAAGCTTAAGTCAGGAACATCAGATTTCCACTGCTATATTCTTAAATTTATTTATTTTTAATTTTAATTTATTGATTTTTAGAGAGAGAGAGAGAGAGAGAGAGAGAGAGAGAAACATCGATTTATCCCACCTACTTATGCATTCATTGGTTGATTATTGTATGTACCCTGACCAGGGATGAACCCACAACCTTGGCAGAGGATACTCTAAACAAATGTGCTACCTGGCCAGGGCTCTTACATTTATTTTTATATAAAAGTGATTGAAAATAAATTTTTTGTTTTGAAAACCTGGCTCCCATCTTTGCATTATACTTTGTCTTGGAAACAGGTATAAAAATAGCTCACTGCTACTTGCAGAGAGCAGACTACGGACAACAATGGGATGGAGGCCCTTAGGCATCCTTTATGCCTCAGGATGCCTTCACTGTGCAACATGCTACAGGAAGGAGGCCTGGTGAAGGGAAGAAGCGAGGGAAGAAGTGAGCTGGAATGTGGAGGAGACAGATGGTTCTGGGTGGGTTCTGAGTGAGTGAGCTGGAGGTAAACTGCTCTTGTCACATCATGCTGAGTACTCACGTAGTGGCTTCAGAATAAGTTATCACCACCCTTCAAAGTTCTCATTAGC